>NW_028288564.1:1381919-1695379 GCF_059628265.1 Tinamus guttatus | reverse complement strand
AGAGAGAGCAGCGCCAGAGGCTCTGTTATCTCACAGAGAAAACCCCAAAGCTAGGAATATGAAACTGCCTGTCTGTCTTGAGGGCTTTCCTGCTTGTAAGCATCAGGGGGCTCTAGCTTCTTGCACATCCCTGATCAGTGAGTGCATCAGGGCACTGGCTGTAGCCACTGTGCAACAAGCTCTGCGATGTTCCCATGCGTTGCCTCTCCCCGTCTCCTGTATTCCCTCTTTTTCCGTGGTCGCATTCCTGCAAGGTGCAAAATGTTGTATGGGAAGGTTAAACATAGTACAGTAAGCATTCACAGTCCCCAAAACAAATCAAGAGAGTAGTTTCCTAATGGTGCAAAATGGCTTATCTTTGCAGACTTGCCTAGTCCTTGGTTTTCATTTGAACATAAAGCCTAATATTGTACAGCTGACTTTTAGTCCACAGTAACTATGCACTGAGCTCACCGCAGCAGAACTGGGAGGGAAACTGCTCCTGGTTCTCAAGCTGGAGGAGGGCTGGGAATTCCAGAAATACATGTGGCAAAAGATTTATCCAAGGTCAGCCCTCCTGTGATTAAATGAAAGGCAAAAATGAGAACAATACCTGTAGTCATGGTTAAACAACAGCAATGTCCCATAGTAGAACTCCAGGTAGGATAAAAGGGACAAAAACACCCTTCACTTGCTCTGGTGACTATAAGCTGTTGAGAACATTTTTCTCCACTGGCAGGCCAATGCATCAAACCCATCGGCAGAATGTCCCCTATGCAGCACCCGTATATGGCCCAACACACAGAGTTATCAATACTCCCCTAAAGGACCTGAAAGGGGAAACACAGTGCTCCAACAGCGAGGAGGATAGACGAAGTTTAATTTCTAATGTAGATTTAAGTAGGTTTAAGATTTACATTTTTAATAGTAATATCAGTGCACTTCTTTACGTAGGCATAACTACTTTGAGCAAAGATGTCTAATGATTATGTGAGTCCGCCTGCTGTAGCAGGGGACTGGAGCCAGCTATTTGGGAGTGTGGTTCCAGTCTGTTGTCAGATATTTCATGTTCCTGTAGGTCTGCCCTGGTAATTAAGAATAATCAAGCCTAAAGGCCTGCACACTTTCCAGTTTACTCTTGCAAGACCATAACAGCTTTCCCTTGGAAAGCAGCTACAGCCAAATGAGAGTGATGCTGGTTTCAAACGGCATTAACTTGTAGAGCCTTGTACACAAAAGAACCACTTACATAGTTGTTGCTGTGAGGCGTAACACAGAGTTTGGCCCTTTTTGGGAAACTCATTACTTAACAATACATTATTGTGTTTGATTGAATTGGCACGGCTGTGCTTGGCAATGCTGCCAGAAGAATCCATGATGTCAGGCCAAATGTTTTTCAACCTGTGTGTGCTTGTGTTTAGGTTTGATAAGGTTATCTGTAGAGCATATGCTTCTCATTAAAAGGTTACATTCTTGTACTGTCCATATAGACTTCAGGGAGATTGCGCTCAATGCTGAAAAATCTGTCTGGAAAGGCAGGTCTGCCCTAGTCCAAGGTAAAAGTCAGGCTCCTCCTTCCCTGCTCTGCTTCTGGCTCCTCAACGTCTGCCTCCTGGGCTGCACCGTGCCCCCAGTTTGACAGGAGAGCTGCCCATTGCCCCCTCCTCCCATGCTGCTGGCTGCCTAGTGCGACACTGACAGGGGGTTGAGTCCTCTGGGGCTTGATGTGGTGATCCTCCCTATGTGCTGGTGTACAGAAAAATTAGGGCTGCCTGGGCGGTCAGTAAGATCTTGCCTAAACACAGGTTTTGCATTGGTTTAATCCAAAGGGATGGAAATGTTAATTTTCTTCTTTAGATAGTAATACCAATATAACTCATACTATAGACACAGTTATTTTAGGATAAAGGGACCTTAATATTTGTATATCATCCACATATGAAGGAAATTATACTCAGAACTTAGTCCATATTGGGAGATTATAAGTCTTTGATCATATCAATCTTATCAAAACTGAGAATTTCTGACATATTTTATAAATTTCAGAATTTCAGTATAGCAACAATCCAGGCTCTTGTGTCTACCACTATGCATTTTTAAAGGCCAAATGAGCACTTTTGCCACTACGATGAACCTTTTAAGGTCATCCTTTGCTTCATGAAGCAAACCTGACACCAGTTTTTCTCTGGTCAAGAAGATCTTTTCTTCTTTCAGTCTAAAAATGTTCAAATTTCCAGATAGCTTCTTTTCTTCTGCTTTTGTCTCCATGAATCTGGTATCTGCCATTTTGTCTTCTCTGAAGAACAATGTGGGATTGAAGGTTGTTTTCTGGGTCTTCCTGGCTCCCCATCTTTCCTTTCTTTTCTGTTTCTTCTTGTTCCCAAGATTGCAGCTCTTTAGCCTTTATCAGCAGATTTGCAAACTTCTAATCAGAACTTACTCCTTCCATTCTTACAGTATTTTCTCAACAATTTTTCTGGCAAAATGTTTCTCTGATGTCAAGAGGAAAGTAAATTCTCTGAATATGTAGTTTCAGTTCTTACCTGCTAGGTTTTGTTTGCCAGTCTAAGGACTAGAAATGATTTTCTTTTCCATTTTATTTTTAATACTATGTCCTGCAGAAAATGGTTGTTAAGAAACAGCTGGTTCTTTAGGAACAGATGTTCTTCCTATGAAATAATAAGAGCTTTCTTTCTTTGCTTTAGCAACTTTTGCCACTGAAGGAATAGCACAATGCAGACTCAAAAAGTTATTTTCTGTAGAAGTTTCAGGCTGAGGCACTTTGAGAGTTATTACCCTCAAAAATAGACCATGAGGAGGAAGCAACATCTGAGTCACACACTGATGGGATAAATAATTTCTGAGTCATGCGCTGACCAGATGCTTGGTTCCTGAAGCCACCTCTGACCAGTCCACATAAGCAGCCATAGTACCTGTCTTGATCCTAGCTTTTCTGGGCCTCCCTTCAGTTACTGGGATGAACACATTATACCTACCTGTCTCTCCTATTGAAATAATAGCAACTTGTTTACCTAGATTTGCCTTTTCTGCCTTGTCTGTTGCAAAAAAACTGTGGAGTAAGACGGCCATATCTGCTCTGCTTCATCCTCCTGCCACAATCAATCAATCAGGGCTGTCCTGGTGTAATCCTGCACAAGCAAAGGAGAGCTGGGGACAAGGAGCCTTTTCCACTCTGCATCACTGCTGGTCTTCACACAAAAAGAGAAACTCTTCCAACCCCAAGCGAGAGCTGGGTCTCCAGCTCATGTGACTCATACTCTGCATGTTTATACATGCGCATAGAAGCAGTTGAGCTCCCACAAACTTTGGTAAAAATGCCTTCAGGAGCAGCTATCTTCTGGATCCCGCTGCCGGATGTGGCTTACAGCCACAATCCATCCCTTAGATTGCAAATGGCTTGGAGCAGGGATTATACGTCTCTTTTATGTTAAACAAGAGCAACCCACACTGAGTGTGCTCATTAAAAAATCATGTTTTTCAACACTGATCCCTTGGGCTATAGTTTTAGCTCTGCAATATAACATGCAAGAGATGTGTTCGATTCTCAGACCAGCCATGCTCAGAGGGCTGAAAGGACAGCAAAACAGCAGGCGGGAGGAATAAACTCCATACCCAAGGTGCAACTACAAGGGAAGCTCTTCAGAAGATGTCTTTAGTAATGTGGCTGCTCAAATGAATTTAGGAATTACTCTATAGAGTCTGAGTGAGTGTTCCTCTCAACCAGAGGGTAAGTTGGCACAACTGATGTATGGTGAATCATAAACCACAGTGCATATTAAAGACTGAATTAAAGACGTGTGTCATTACTACAGGGGGTATTTCTTCCAACTTTCTCTGTCCAGAAAGCCTGCCCATCTATAAAGGCAACATGCAGACGTGGAAAAATGACAAAAGATAGAGAAAAATAACAAAGTAGCTAAGCATATTGTGCAGCATATTAACTTCATAAATGTCCTAGTGATTTTGATATAGATTAAGTATGTGAGGGAACAGTTTAAGGACTCTAAATATAATGTATAAGTATCACTTGAGATGAAAGAAGTCCGATGTCCTGGGAAAATACTGAAATTTCATTTTTATCATCCTAGGTATAAGGAATCTTAGGAGAATGATATCCCACCCACAGTTGCTGCTCCTGCAATTTTGACAAGCTCAGGTCTCTTTGGGCAAACTCTTCTGTGTCAGATCTTTCCGTTGTAGCTTGTCAATCTGATTGCCCCCTCTCCAGATACCTGCATCCAAGGAGCGGGATCTCAACAAACAAGCCAGGTACAAAGGACAGAACAGTGAAGGCTCTTATATTCTAATGGACTGCCAAACTAATTGCGTTAATGCTTTTTATGCCCTTGGTGCACAGTCTGGGGTTGAGATTCGTTAACGAAGTATCTCTGCCTCATGATAATGACAAAGTACTTCAATAGTTTGAGCCTCAGCGCTCTACCAGGAAGAGCTGAGCAAGGCAGAAGATAAATTTCCTCACTGTTAAAATTGCAAGTTTGTTATTCACTACTGGGATAAAAAGGGTTGAAGCTTGAAAGAAACTGGCAGATATACAGACATCACAGAAAAGTGGTGTCTCTGTTGGGTTCAGGATACAAGATTAAAAGACTGTATGTCAAAGAAAGAGACTTGAGGTGGTCTAGAGAAGCATTTCTCTGTCCACAGTCTGCACAATACCATCTACAAGTTTTTCAGACACTGTCCTCAGAAAAATTCTAATTATTTTAATTACAAAAATAAAATAATTTTCAGTAAATCCTTCTCATTTATGCAGGCAAACATGCCAATAAAATCAGGGAAGGAGGCCAGAAGTTGGACTGTAAATGGCCACTGCTGACAATGTCATAATGGTTAGTCTGTGGCTATCCCTTGTGTAGGTCAGACTAAGAAACACTGAGCAACACGGAGCACTGCAAGCAGTTTAGTGTTTGCCTTGCTTAACTCATCAGAGTTTCTGCTTCCCTCTAGGATGCTTTTTACATGGAGTTATCTTCATGTCAAAGCCCAACTCAGGTACCAAGTGCCTGATCATCTGTGCTTCTGGCAAACGATTGCTTTCGTGGCATTCCTTCCTCTTCCTCTTTTCTGTGGGATCCATTTGCAAGACAGGAACTAGTCAGAGTTTTACAGGAAGGCAGAGAGAAAAAGACGTGTTCATCAGCCTAGCGAAATCACTCTCTACGTGGGAAAGCTGGTGCCTCACTAGTGTGTCGCCCTGATGCTTGTCCAGTTTTGACGGCTGGGGTATGTGAACCACATTGTCCTAAGCAAGCAGCCCGAGCACTTGTGCTCTCTGTGTCATGCACACCACCGGCTGTCTGGCTTTGGGACTGGCATGCAAGCAAGCACTGCTTCCTCTGGCTCTGCATCCAAAAGGAACATGAGGACCACAACCACCACCACCCCTCCCAGACCTCAGGCTCACTTTGAAGGCAACTGCATGAAAGGAGGTTGCAGTGAGGCGGGGGGCAGTCTCTTCTCCAGAATAAATACAGATAGGACAAGACGAAATGGCCTCAAGTTGCACCAGGGAGGTTCAGATTAGATATTAGGAAAAAATTCTACATAGAAAGAGTGGCCAGGCATTGGCATAGGCTGCCCAGGGAAGTGGTGGAGTCACCATTCCTGGCAGTGTTCAGGAAACATGTAAATGAGGCACTTAGGGACATGGTTTAGCAGGCATGGTGGTGATGAGTTTACGTTTGGACTCGATCTTAGACTTTTTTTCCAACCATAACAATTCTATGATTCTATGAAAGGCTTCCTTAAGGGCTCGCGCCTGGCAAGATAAGCTTTGGGACCTAAAAATACCATCAATTTGGCCTGCCATGGTACCATCTGGAGAACGTTTGTAATTGCTGCAGTTGGTGAGTTAGTACACAGCCCTTCCAATAGCTGGAGGAGAACTGGTGATAACTGCCATGAAAAAGGCATCTTTATTTATAGCAATGCTAAGAAAGTTCTTAATTGGTTAAAACAAATTTAAAAAGCTGTAAAATTGCTTAATATAGACTTGTGTTCAGCAACAAAATATGCAATAATTATCAGAAATGCATAAATTCTATTCATCTGGTAATAAATAAGTTGCTTACTAGGGAAAGTCAGGAGAGCACGGTGGTGTTGACTTCACTAAGTTCCCTTTTCCAAACATTATTTTCTGCCTCAAATGCTAAAAGACGTTTTACTGCTGCTGGGTAGGAGAAAGCAAGCTCCTAGTTCAGAGTTTGCAGACACAAGTGAACCATTTTCTTCCAGCTGGAACTAGGTTGTTGCTATAGCAACATCCAAATGATAGACAGATTTTCTGAATGTGCAGCGATCTAACATGATAGCGGAGATCCCAGGGTTTCTACCAAAGAGCTTCAAACTTACTGGAGTGCAGTAACACCAAACACCACATCTTTGAAACAGCACAAGCAATCAAAACAAATGACAATAAAAAAGTGCAATAACAAAATCTGATTTTTTTTCATCTATCTTTCAAGTAAAATTCCCACTTAACACAAGGCATTTATATACCCAGACAGTATCTTCCTACCAGTCTCCTTTTGGAGCACTGGCACTGCAAATGACCGACCACGCTCTATGTTTACCACCACCTGCAGACAGCTTTGATATGGCTGTGCTAAGTGTGAAATGCACAAGGATGCAGAGCCCCACGGGGATTTTGTTTTTAGGTCACATGCTGACTGCACGTTGCTGAGAATCTCACTGAACTGGCAGAGCCTCGCAGGAGCACATGGCTCCGTTCATCACTGTGTTCTGCAGCACAGAGGCCTTAGGGATTGAGCACGTGGTGTAGCAGTTACTATGTTCATAAATCATCCAAAAAGAAGATTGCTAGGGGCTGGTTTCTTAAAGTATAGAACATACCTGCCTTGTCCATATGATCCTTGTGCACATTGTGCATGTGGTTTTCTTTCAAAGCGGTCCTCAATGAAGCCTTCCTCCCCTTTTTCTCCTCTTCCTTCCTGCTCTGTCCCATTAGTGGAGGGGCCAGGATTTGGGATTTCTAGAAGGCAAGCCTTTGAGCACAGACAAGATCAGGAGCATTCCCAAGCCCCTTTGGTCACCACCTCCAGTGGCACCACCCACAGGCTGCAATGTGTGCAAGGTCCCTCTAACCGAAGTAGCCAAGAATCAATTCATAAAAGAGGGAGGAATGTATGTTTTGATTAAGTATGTAGTGTTGTTGTTGTTTTTAGTGATCCTAATACTTAAGATAGCATTGAAATATATTTTCCTTCTTGCTTACTCAGCTAACACAACTTTGATAATGTCGTGCAATTGGGCTAAACTAAACGTAAAGATGAACAAACTGCATGATTCACAAGACACTCAGGATAATTAATTACTCAGCATTTATGATTTGGCATGTGGTCATCAATCGTTCAAAAAATTCGCATTTGTAAACATACCCTCTGCAGCTGGTCTTCTTAAGTCAGACTTCAAAATGACTAATGGAGATATGAGAGAGCTATAAATGTTTTTCTTTGAAATTTACTGGTTGTACTCCAGTTTATTTCTTGTGGGAAAAAATAAGCAACAGATGTGCGAGGACAGGAGCACTACAAAAGATTGGTAAAATATCTTGAATCATTCTCAAATTTACTTTATCCCTCTGGTTAGTAGAGTTTGGAATCTTTATCTTCTCCCTGTTGTGGACTGGGTCTGGGAGCCTCTCCTCCGGTGCAGGGGGCTTTTACAGGAGGAGGAAGCCCACAAGCAGGCAGAGAAGGGAAGTGAAACTGTTGCTCACATATCGAATGAGCCTCCTATCAGTTCTTTGCAAAGGTTTTGGAAAGCCTGACATGTGTCCCGTTGCAGAATGGAAGAAAAAGTGAACCAGCAAGCTTCCGTGCGGCTCTGCTCAACAAAGAAGCGTTCGAACCACTTGAGTTTCCATGCTGAAATACAAAATAAGAATGAAAAAGTAGGCTTTATTTTTAGAGGAAAGACTAGTAGTTTCACTACTTACCAAGATTTTTTAATACACAGCATTGTAAGCAGTGTAGCTTACAATCAGATGGTCATTACACAGCAGAGATCACAAATGCCTAAAGCTGAGACAACATTTTTCATGCTGAGGGTGAATTTTTCCAGATGAGACACTAGTCCCACCACTATGTGATTGCCCCACTGCACAATACTAATTCATTGCCCCCCAGGGCTGGTCAGTGCCCTGAGAGAGGCAGGTATTTGGTGTGGGAAAAGCAATGCCTGGATGTACAAGTAGAGGCCACATAATCAATCAGGTGGAATCGTGAGTGATCTTATTTCTAGCATTTTCTGACTTACAAGCACTTGCTATTTTAATCTCTACATAAGGCAGACATGCTCTGTTTACATAACTCTGGGGGCAGAGTCAGCAGTGGGCTAGGGGATGGAGTAAGCCAAAGTCTAGATGGTGCATGATCATATGCAGCATGCATGCAAGGTGAGCTTCACAGAAGGTGCTAGGCTAAGACAGTGTTGCCTATGTCATTCATAGGAGAAGCAGGAAAACTCACTTCATCTGCATTCATCCTTGTGAAAACTGATTTTATCTGCATTCCTCCTTGCTTGCCTCAAATCCTGAGGTAGTAACTATATGCTCATCTTTGCTGCACTTTAGTGATGAGGAATATATCTGAAAGATTGTCCTCAGCAAGGACAGCTCTGAAATCTAGTTCATAATGTCAGATCTTCCCCTGTGAACAGGCTAAGCAACCAGTGTGTTCTGGAGGGTGCCTGGGGAAGAAGCCCTGTGCAAAGGAACACTTGGGCCCATCAGACCCTATCAGAGTGGGATGGAGGTCAGAAGTGCTCAGCTAATGCTGTGCAAGGACTCACAGACTTGTATGTACTGAAGTACCCAGAAAGGAAAATCCAGGGGGAGTGAATCAGTAGTGCTGCACTGTGTGTTATGAAAAATCTTCAGAGAAGTTTAACATAGTTATCTAGATGGATGCAGTGAATGAGTTTCAACATAAATTATGCAGTCATTTCCCTCTCTGACTGATGCATATGATAGGGAAAGAGTTTTAGCATTGCTAAATACAGAAGGAATGTGGGGCAGGGATATTTTTGTATATCTGGACTAGAGTTTACAGATTAGAGCTGTCTATTGTGTGACTTCCACTCAGGATAAAACCTGTTTGTCTGTCTATTTTCACCAGCACCCAGTGATTAGCTTTTTGTGTGGATGTTTGTTTTATATGTATTTCTAGAAGCTGCAGTGTAGGTATAGTTATATGAGTTTGAAAGTATCATTTGGACTAGAGAAACTCATTTTGCAGCCTGAAGTGGAATAAACCACACCAGTAGAAACACATTTAACTATCTTTTTGGTCCCCTCGTGCAGTTGGAGCTGCTAGTGTAAACAAGTCTTTAGATGCATTTTGCCTACTCTAGCTGTTTCCATCCAAAAATAGCCCAACTTTCTCAAACTCTTCACTGCAGCCTGGAGTGCAGTAAGAGAGATGGCATCGAAAATCAAAGGGCGATCAAATGCTGTCATCTAAATCAACTGAGTATGTGTGACATGGCAGAAGTTCCTTTGATCTAAAACTTCAGAAATATTCATTTTATATTTTTTTCTGTGAGTACCAGACTAACAGAATGGCCAATCTATGTAGCAATATTTTTATTTTTACCAGCTTGATTACGGTGACAAACACTGCTGAGGTTACATCTTCCCATTATTTGTGAGTAAGTTCATTGGATTCTGACTGCAGATAGGTTCATCGTGTAAACAGGGACTGAACTCGTTGGCCCTCCCCCAGCTAACTCATCAAACTCCCTGAGACCACTGCATACACTCTTGTTCTGTCTTATTACCACTGCAGAATAATCTGCCCACGTTCTGAAGGATGCTGTTTCAGCTAGAGGTTTGCCAAGTGCACAGTGCCTCAACGTAAAAAGAACAGACAAGAGAGAATTTACTTTAAATTGAGCAAACTTAATTACACAAGGAGAAGAACTTTTCTGAGAAAGATGCCTCTCTTCTTTCTCTCTCTCTTGCTCTTTTTTTTTTCTTTTTTGTCTCTATTTCAGGGATTCTTTTGCTTGATTTATTTTTACATTTCTTTTAAATATGCATGCAACAGCTAAAGGCTTTGCATAGGACAAGTCACTGCTGCATCTACGCAGACAGCCTAAGCCTTGCTCAGGCACCTCCTTCCCTTGCTCATGGGTTCTTGGTGCTCCCCACAAACCCCCCTGTCATCTTCATTCCTTGCAATGTCTAATCTCAGCGAAGACCCAAACTCTCCATTTTGTCCAAACAAGCTGCTTGTTCCCATGAATCTGTCCTTTTTTAAAATCTGTGGGCAACTACTCTTTTCTTGGTTTACCCATTCAAAATAGCACTTAAAAAGCTATCTTCCTCCAAAACTTTATGTGCATGGAGATAAACCTAAGGGGAGATCCAGTTCCAGAATGAGGACACTTGAATTCTACCATGAGTGCAAGGTAGGCAAGAGAGTATCAGATAATGGCAGAGACACTCAATGTTCATAAGGGGTTAAACAGGATAGATTTAATAAAGGAATTACACAACAGACTGCGCAAGGAGCTCCAGGAACTGTGAGGAACTGTTGTCCATGGGAGGCTACTGGAGATATGAGTCAGATGCACAGGCTGGACTCATTTTTCTCAGGCCTCCACTCATTTTTTGTGAGGGCCCCTTAAACCTACTAGAACTCTTAACTCAGCAGTGCTAACCTTGAGCAGCTACTGCCTGAGAAGCAACTAGAAGTTGTTGACAAAACAGAATTGCCTGCCTGGGTGGGAGCTTGGTCAGTGGATAGTTTCACATGCTGTGTCTGCTACCCCATGCTCTGCCAGTCACTGACTCCTTGCCAGGTCTTCTGCAGGTATTCTCACTACAGTATCTGTAGGTATTTACATGTAAGCTAGATTGTGAAATTCCTATTAAACTCAGTGGAGAGCTTATCAATACAATGACAGAGCATGGGGAGCGATTCAACTCATCCTGAAAGAAACGTCTATTGCTTGGTCAGCTGAATCACTTTTCAGACTCCTTTGAGTCCATGGAGTCAGAGAAGGAAAAAGGAACAGGGTCAAATCAAATGCACTGCAGAAGTGTTCAGAATTAATGGCTTGGAACAGTTAGGAAAACCAACAAAATATTAGAGCTTTGGAGACATTTTTCCTGACTGCAGGTAGAGACAGCATTCATTGGCTAGGCTTGCAATAGTCTTGTGGATACCAGTGTGGTGCAAAATTGCTCTAAGACCTAAGAAAAAAAGAGTTCTGTGGACCAACTAAAGATGTTAAGGGTGGGTACAAAATGTAAGGTGCCAGCGAAATGAAAAATAAAGCTGCACAGTAGGGAAGCTTTGCTATATAGACATGAACGTTGTCCCTCCCCACACTCTTCTACCCTCCCCCCTGCCAAATTTTTCAAGTGTACTTTCAAGTATACATTCTCACTGATTTTTCCCAAAGTGTCAGAGACCTGTTCCAAATGAAAAACAACTGATTTGCAAACACTGGAGCGTTTAGTAGCAAAGTTTTCAGAATTTGGGGAAGGGGAGGAAGGAGCTATTTCTGGAAGCATTCTGAGAACAGCTGTCTGAATTGACAGTATTGTGCATGAAGTCCTCGAAATCTGGAAGCAAGGAGCCCTCAAAGTAAAGGGAGATTGCCTGTCTTGCTTTGCTTAGTACTAGTTTTGTTTCATTAAAATGGATACTCAACTGCTGTATTAAAATTTATTTGTAAATACATATTCATTTCCCTGCCCAGTTCTTTTGAGTGCATTCAGAATTGTTCCTAGAGACATTATTACATGAACACCTCTCTGGAGACTCAAAAAGTAATCAGAAGCAATGGATTGTGTGAGTAGAGAAAACCTGCTCCCAATGCTCCATACTCAGCACTCCTTGAAATCATTATGGAATGTATGTGGTGACACTGATTTTGCTGGAAATACAGTCTAGGTTCATAGAAATGCATACCACTTGATATTGAATCCTCACATTCAGTAGTTTGTCTTCTAAAAGGAAGGGAAAAAAAAAATGATTCCTTCTCTGCCCTGACTCCTAAGCATGAAAACATGCACATAGCCCACATCCAGACTTAACCTCTACAGACATTTCACTAAAAAGCAAGTCAAGCTGCTATTGTGAAAAAATAAAACACCTTACAGGCACAAACTGCCTTTTTGTTCTTCTTCTGTGCAGAGAAAGAGAGAAAAAAAATCCTATTGTTACAAAACTGTGCAGCTAAGGGGCAAGGTCAGATGATAGCAAGGGATTAAATTATCTTGTGTTAGAGCACTGCTGATTTCTTAGGTAGATGTTACTCCTCTCATCTAAAAGTTAGTTACCATAGGCTTCTAGTCTTTTACAAAGCAAAAATAAAGCACAAATGCCCTAAATTTTGTCAAAAATAAATGCCAAGATGCTGCTCTTGTTATTCCTTGATATAGCTTGGAATAAAGGCCCACCTAGCCCTGGTGTATTGTGGCTTCATTCATTCCTCAGCAGCAGGGGAAGGAGTAACATGTGATTCTTTCAGAAATGTCGGAATGTGCATCAGTTTCTTCAGAAGAAGATGTTCATCTGCTTGTTTCAAGGATGAATGCAAATAAAGGAACTGAAACAATGTAGGAGGAATAGAAAGCAGGAACACAAGTGTAATTCATAGCTCTGCCTCTGAAATCATGTGCTCATGCATGAAACAGGTTGCCTCTGACCTATTCAATCTGATCTGCTCAGTCTTTTGAAGTTCAAAAGCATGTGTTTTGATCTGGAATATATAGAAGCATAGATTGTACCTATGTTTTTATAGACATCCCTCCCCGCCTCAAAAAAAAATCACAATCTTGCTTTAATTTTATTGGTGAGATGAATATGGTCGAATCTTGCATGCC
Organism: Tinamus guttatus; assembly: GCF_059628265.1. Lineage (NCBI taxonomy): Eukaryota > Metazoa > Chordata > Aves > Tinamiformes > Tinamidae > Tinamus > Tinamus guttatus. The sequence goes on along the minus strand of NW_028288564.1, from coordinate 1,682,499 downwards.
TCCAGTCACTGCAGCTGCTCTGTTTCAGTACAATCTGAGTGGAAAATGGCTCACAAAAGTACGTGAGTCATCTCCATTTCTTACAGTTCTGTGATACTGTCAGGGATGTAGTAAGCTGTACTTAGACTGCTCTCCAGCTTAGGTACATCTCTCTCAGAAAGCCTCCAAGAAACTGCAGGAAATTCAGAAAAAAAGCAACAAAAATGATTAATGGACTTGAGGGATTAATTTCAAAAAGAAGATTAAAAGAAATAAATATGCATAGCTCAGTTTTCTAAGTGATTAAGGGGAAATTGGATAACTCTATACAAGCATCTGCAGGTGCAAAGAAACTGAGAGAACCTGTTTAGGATGATTTAAGGAAATACCCGGTGATGAAAGAATAGCATTGATCAAAGGAAATGGAGACTAAACTCTTGGAAATCTTTTGTAACATCAGTTGTAACCAAGAAGTGGATCACTTCATCCTAGGAGACATTGGAAGTTTAACTGCTTTGACCATTTAAAGCAAGAGTGGACAAATTCTCTAGCATGCTTTAGGGATGGAAAAGATGAATAAAAGCAAAGGGAATCAACTTCTGAGAAGTAGGAACATACCACTGTGAAGAAGGTGTTCCTGTGCAGCTCAAGGGCAGTGAATCAAGTGCGTTGATTGTTCAAGTTAGTAGATTACACTAAACCAGGAGAAGAGAGAGGCATGCCAGAAGGAAGAGCTACCAAAAAGATAGACCTTGACAGGCTGGAAGAGTGGGCCACAAGATTTGCATGAGGTTTAACAAAGATAAATGTCCTACATCTGGGATGGAATAATCCAAAGCAGTGATACAAGCTGGGGACTTCTTTCAAGTGAAGTAGTTATTCACTGTACTTTGTGTTTATTAGGCCGCAACAGGAATGTGTTATCCCAGTTTGTTCACCTCAGTTGAAGAGAAACATTGATAAATTAGAGAGGGACAAAGAGGGGCCACCAAGAATATTAGGAAATGAGAGAACCTTATGTGAAGATAGGTTGAAGGAGTTGGGTTGTTCAGCTGGGAGATTAAAAGGCTGAGGAGGGACCTAGTTACTGTCTTCCAATACTTAAAACAGGGAATAGGAATATGGAGGTTCTCTCTTCACAAGAATGCACAGTGATGGGACAAGAGGCAAATGGAATGAGTTTCTTCAGGAAAAATTCTGTCTCAATAAGAAAAAAAATCTTCACTGTGGGAAAAATTAAACACTGGAATAGATTGTCAAGAGAGTGGTGTGATCTCTCTTGCTGGCTCAGCCAGAAAGGACCCCGGGTAACCTAATAATCTGAGGCTCTGACTTCATCAAGGAGCATAAGTCCGTTCTAGCCTAGACTTTTGTGTGATTTTTATGATGCCATGACAATGACCATATCATGCTGCACAGACCTGGATGCAGGACTGTAGAGGGAATTAGAAAGCCCACTCATGTTATATGGAAAACTTAGATGACCTGTCTTATATCCATTTGAATTTTGCTCAGTTCTTTTGCAGAGGCCAAGCACATCCCTAAACTTCTATCAGTCTAGACACTTTCTTAGTTTGCTTTCTTTTTAAGGTTTAACTCACTTCCCTTTTATGCTTACCTAAGGAAAGGCCTTTGAAAAATTCCTATTTTTCTTTCTGAATGGCAGTTGCTGAATTTTTTTTCCTCAGATCCAAAGAAATGGCATGAAGGCACATTTAATTTTAGTTCACTGTAGCCAGTTTGTTTGCTATGGGATGGAGACACATCTCCAAACTTATGTGATCCTAAAAGAGATTTGTACATAGTGAACCCTTTTCCTATCCCAAATAAAATTAAAAACAAAAACAAAAAATCAAACAGATACTTGAAACAGCAATCCAAGCTAATGATTCAAAAAAAAAAAGAGCAATTTTGAGTTAACTGAAATGTGTCAGCTTTGACCTCCATAGCAAACCAAATCTTTAATTATGAAGCAGCCAGTTTCAATAAGTTATTTATTTCACGTGTTTCTGTGTGAATCAGGAGATTGGCAAAGTTGACCCTCTCTTATGAACTTTTTAAATGCCAAACAGCAGCATTTTCCAATGCTGGGTCAAGATAACTTTATGCAATATTTGCCAGCCACCAAACTCCGGATAGTGACATAGAAGACCAGTCAAGAAAAGTTCAGGACGCATTAGAAAGATACAACAGTTGTTTCTTTAAATGCTCTTGTTTTGTCTTTGCTGTCCAGGAGGATTTCATCCCATATTTGGGCCTTTGCTTAAAAAGGCAAAATGTGTCCTTCCAAAAGAATAAAAGTATGAGCTGTGAAAGAGGCAATCTGCACGCCCTAAGTTAAACTCTAATGAAGTTATCTAGCCCAAGAGGAACACAGCAGATCCTCCATCTTCCTCTGTCAAGCCAACGTTTCTATGGGCCTTTAAATTCACACTTAATACCGCTTTGCAGCCTTGCAAAAGTGATATTTTTCCTCCTGTGCCAAGCATATTTATCAGTCTCATGACTTGCATTTTAAAAAGTTAGAGATTTGAGTGCTCTAGAGCACACCAGCGTGCTTTAGGGAGTTCCTGGATTAACAGGATACAAACTGTGCCCTAACTTATAAATATGTAACTATATTACATATGCAACCCTATTTGTAAAGTACAAGTTAGTCCATGTCATATAATAACTTGTCATTTAATTGTGGTGTTCATAAAGTTCCACACAGATGCTGAAAGGACATCCTGTTACAGAAGATTTACAGTCCTAAATTCTACATGGCTGAGATTTTCAGAATTCCAAACATAGTGCTGTTCACCTTGTAGAAAAAGCAGATGCAAACATAGCAGTTTGCTTGGCATTTAGGAAAGAAAAGATAAAAGCTTAATAAAAATCTTGAGAAATAAACTAATAATTTATAAAAAATGAATCAAACTCAATTTTCATAGGCTTATAAGTGCACATGCATTCTGGAGATTAGCAAGAAACTTAATTATCAGTATAGTGCCTTTGAGAAATTTGTCAGATCACGTATTTATGATTGTTCTGATTTTCTTCCTGCCGATGTCCCAGTCTGACTTTCCCTCTAATTCCTGGAATAAATGAAAAGAAAAAGCTTAATTTTAATGCCCTAGAGACTTTAAGAGTGACTTTCATATCAGAACAAATTTGAAATTATTTTAACATGGAAGAAAATAAATTTACTTGGTTAGTATTTTTTTTGTATTTATATTTTGTATTATTTCAGCTCTGATTTTAAATGAGTTCTCTTCACCTTGCTTTGCTTTCTATTTGTTTCTTCAATGAAATCCAATATCAGTGTTAGTCACATTACTAAAGTCTTTTGGAAAACTAACCTGAAGATTTTACTCCTATCTGAATCTGCATAGGTCTGATGGAATGTGATAACCAGCCCCTTTGCTATTTAACTGGTCAATAAACTGCAATCTTGTCTAAGGTTATGGACAATTTGAATGATTTTGAAAGAACAAAGGCTGATTTCAACATTGTATCTATGCATTACAGCTACTCTGTGCGTGTTTGGTCTCAGCAGTTTATCATGCTTTAATCAGGAAGGATTAATCAGGCAATAAACAGATGTTACTGTTTCTGTAACATGCACCCCTGTATTCCCAAAGAGGGCTATGGTCTTCTCTAACTCCATGATTTGGGTATCACAATGTCAGAAGCACAGCAAGCCCTGGTGAGTGCTCACAAGGAGGAAGTAAAATTCCCCGCACAATTTAGACTTCAGAGTGTGTTTTCATCTCTGCTTCTGACTGCTGGTGAGAAACCTGATTCTGGGATATGTCTTAGAAAAGCAATGTCAAAACTCAGCAAGAAGATTCAAGTCATTACAGTCAAAGTTAATGAGACATTTCTAGCTCAGTCTTCTGGAACAGCCCAGTAGAAGGGTACCTGTGGTAATATCAGCTTCAGACATGAAAAAATGTCATGCCCTGAGAAAATCACAATTGTTTTAAAAGTACTTTTCTTCCCAAGTTCTGTATTCTCTATTTGCTTTCTGTTTTCAGAGCCTGGAAGGTATTGCACTCTCCCTCCTTTCAAGAATTTCTTCCCAACTGTAAAAGCTAACATTGTCTTTTTGTGAGATTGGAAGCAGGGGGGTACTTGCTGAAAACTGAAATTACCCTGATGCTAGGCAGCCATGCCTACGCATAACACCTCCTGAGGGCAGGACATGCCTTGTGCTGGTTTGCCCCATGAGTCTAGTATCTTCAGCTATCTCCTGGATGACAAATATCTCCTGCCAAAGCTCAGTGCTGTCACCAGCAATGTCCTTCATCACCCCTGTGTCCTTCCTTCTGCCTTGCCAGCCAGAGTGCCTGGAGGTCCAGCCCCATGCTCAGCCCTCCAGCTGCTGCAGCTTCTCCATCATTCATTCTTCCACCTGGCCAGCAGTCTCAGGCCCTGCTTCTCAACCTTCAGGCCTCCCAGTTTCTGCATCTCCTTCCATTTTGCTGAAGTCCTGCTTGTATCTGCCATGTAGGTGCTGAACCTTTCTTGCTGAACCTATGCCTTTCTTGGAAAGACCTAGGCCACATTCCCTTTCCCAGATTTCCTTTTCAGAGAGTAATGGCTGCTTGGAAGGGAACTGCAGACTTGCTACCACAGCTCGATATGCCTCGTTTTCACACTATCCATCACAACCCAGGACAGGAGATACGTGACCCGAACCTTTTACCACCCAGCTGCATTTGTACCCTATCTCGATCCAGAATTAGTAATGATCTATGTGCATTATTACTCTTCTTTAAGTTTCTACAAAATGTAGCTATCAATTACATGCATATTAATACATAACAGTTTCAATTTGAAAGAGAGGTTGTGCATTGAGGTTTATACTTCATTCTGCTATCTGTAGCAGGCATTTCCCTACTAATGGAGGAGCAGCTGGTCTACAGTTATGCTAAGCAGAGGGACTGCCTTAGTTTATTTTACTAGTCTGTCTTCTGACTACCCAAACAGCATCAAGGCAGGAAAGGGCCCTTTGGAGAAAGGTATTAAAATGTGTTAAAATTCTTCATTGAGTTTCCTTACAAACATGCCTTGGGCAGGGTAAGGGAAAGTCTGAACTAAACAGATCCACTGGGCTTAGAGGAATAAGAGGAGAGACATGCCGCCAAGTTGAGGTCCTCCCATGAAGGTCATGTGCCCAACAAGGGTCTTGCTCCAACAATTGATTCCGCCTAAAATATCTGTGGAAACATCCTCACAATGGCAGGAGGGAGACAGAGGCTAACCTATGACTACCTGTAAATCAACTTTCCATTCATTCCTGTGCATCTCTCTGGAAAAACAGCAATGCTATCATTGATCTCTGGACTGCCAAAATAAAGTCACTCTTACCTTCATTTTTGTCTAGTGATCAGAGTGATTTGGGGACAACTGGAAAACTACAGATGTTCCATTTCCCAGTCAAATAATGAGCTATAAAGTAATTTTAGTGAAATATCTGGTATATCCCAGCATGTCCATGAAGACTTGGGGAGAAGCAGAGTGCACTTTGAAGCAGCAGATAGCACTTCGAACACTGGTCAGTCAGGCCACCAGTTGAAGGGGACATCCTCTAGGGACCAGCGTTAGTCAACATTTCCTGAGTGTCCTGCACAGAGATGGGTAGGGTCAGGCCTCCTGTGAGTTGGCAGCTAGAACGAGAAGAGAGTAAGATTTTCCATTGCTTGAGGGACACCACTTCAAAGTAAAGGCTACATAATCAATACTCCCATCTAGTGGTGAAACTATACCCTATGGCTTAGACATGTCAGTCATCAACCAGTTTCCCAGGTGCTATAAAAGCTGGATGGACCACATCCCAGGGCAGTGCCACCTCTGGGACTTCTGCAGGGCTTTGCACCTTGACATAGAAATCCACATACATTCAGAAGTTGAGGAGACACCAACTAATAATCTCAGTCACCTCAGTCAAAACTACCGTGTTAATAAATAAAAAGATAACATAGAATCATAGAATGCTTAAGGTTGGAAGGGACCTCTAGAGGTCATCTAGTCCAACCCCGCTGCACACGCAGGGTCACCTAGAGCACAGCTGGAGTATTATTATTATTATTATTTAGGGGAGGAGATGTGGAATAGCATTCTCAACATTTCTTGAGTAAATTTCACTAAGACATAAGTGCCTGCATTATTTTGGCTTTGATTCCTAAAGCATGTAGGATTCCTTTCAGAATGCTATCTAGGGTTAATAACTAGCAACACGTTATCATTTGTGGTGTTGTTATGTTGATTACCATCCAATTAATATGCTGATATTCTAAAATGCTGCTAAACTTGTGATTATTAGCCAGAACAAAAATGTTTTTTTTAAAAAAAAAAAGTTTATGTTTGAAAGCTTACAGTAAGAGGTGAACAATTGTTGTGCTCAATTTGTGACATTATGAGAAGTCACCCTATGACACCATTGTAAACCATTTCGCAAGGTCTGCTCAGTTCTTCCTAATAAGCTTATTTTCAATTGTTATGCTTGGAAGATGAGCAGATCAGAAGGGAAATAGTTCTGTTCTTCTCACCGAATCTTTTTTTTTAAAGGTACAGCAGCTGCCTAAAGTATATACCCAGAAGCAAAATTCATTAATGATGCTGAAACACTGGTTCCTCACAAGAATGAGTTGTACAATTGGGAAAGAACTTTAAAATATCATCTCCTGTTAGACAGTAATTGCCACTGCTCTGTTTTGACCTCACTGCCATCCTTTTTATAATACCTATGTGTGATCATGCAAAATAGGAAAATAATTATAATGTCTGTCTCTTACACACCCTTTCCATCAATATATTTCAGAGCACTTTACGCTATCAGAATCCCCATTTCACAGAGCCATAATTCCCAAATTGCAGTCCAGTTGTGACAGTGCTAAACATGAGCCCAAGGACAGGCCATTCCTTTAATTCCTTTTGATGATGGAGTGCTCTGGATTAGACATCTGCAGTAGCTGGAGAAGAAGAAGACACAGCTGTTCTGCAAGTGGCAGGACTTTGACCCATGCATTTGACAGAGCTTGGTTCAAGCTTTTCAGAAGTGCACAAACAGGAGCTACAGATTTATTTGTTAACCTGAGGAGGAGAGAGAGAGGGGGGTACATGGATAGTACTTGGCTAGGCATCAGCAGAATTTCTAAACTATTTTCTCCAAAAGCTAATCCAGTATTGGCAAACTACAAATTTAATGACTTTGTACATGATCCAGAGTGAATCCATACAATAGCTGATGACAGATTTGTTAATGGAGGATTCTGTGTTTATTGGTGGAAATGAAATAATCCAATACTAGACAGTCAACCTTGAGAGAAATTCAACAATAGCTGTTTCAGGTTGAGTGAAAGTAAGCAAAAGCACTGCCGAAACTATTGGGATGCCACAAGTGCCACTAAAATCTGTTTCTAATGAGAACACAATGTGCAGTGCATGCACCTTGTATGAATGCTATGCACCCATATGTGAAGGTGACCCTGCGTGTGCAGGGGGGTTGGACTAGATGATCTCTAGAGGTCCCTTCCAACCCTAAGCATTCTATGATTCTGTGATTCTAAGGGAGCATCTGTGGCAAGTACGAGAGAACACACAAGCCAGTTTGGATGGCTGTCACAAGAATGCATGCTACCAGAATGAAAGAAAAATCACTTTGCAAAATGACAGCAATGCAGAATAATGCTTGCATGGAAAAGAAACCAGAGCTGTTGTCTTAGAGAGGAAGAAAGTTAGAGAAAATAAAGACTGGATCAGAAATAGTATCACCTCTCTGGTTCCAAAAAAGTACAGGTTGTGACATATAGAGCTTGTCCCTACAATGAAATGCCACTGCAAATACCGACCTAGATTCAGGTGCATCAGCCAAAACATTGCTTGCAAAAGTGCACTGGCAGTCACGTCTCTCCAAACCTTGCACAGATGTCAACTAGAGATTTTTGATAATGGATAGGATGGCTGATCATCCTATAAAGTGTGTCCATAAGCATATTGCATGCACAAACACATGTGGATTCAATTTGCAGGTTGTATAAAACCACCACTGCTATATTAAGGACTTGAGAATTTTTGTTGTCGAGACATAACTTGATGTGAATCTGTATCATGCTCCAGACAACAAAGGAAAGGAACAAGAGCATCATCAGAGCATAATATTTTAATCTCTTTATTTCAGTTTAGGCTAACCTTAAGAAACTGAGAGCAAGATGTGCTACTGTTGCTGCATGTTCTACTTAAAAGGATATTGGGGATGGCAATTTATCCTGCCAAATTTACCTTGCCTTTCAGAAGTGTTGGTAGCACTGAGATCACTTGTAGCCTGAGTTTCAATGGGATGCTGGCAGGAATCCACCTTCATCAAAATAAAGTAACTAATATAAATTCAGGTGGATGCATCAAAGCAATGACTTGTGGCTCTGTTACTTCAGGTAGAGCAGTGAGTGGTTTACATATTCAGCTCCCCCCATCTCTACAGCAATAACCTACACACAGACTGAAAAAAAGCGAGAAATGTATGCAATTGTGTTCAGCTGTGAGGGTTTCCATCAATATGTGTGTGGGAGAGAAGTGATTGTGGAATCTCATCATATGTTACCCATCCTGTCTGTGTTGTAAAACCACCTGAGAAACCTAATATAAAAATAGCTTTGTACCTCTTTGGATCCAATTTTAATAATGTGGCTTGACATTAAGCACCAGGACTCTCCAATACATAGATTAAGCAGATTTTAATTCTTTATTAATTTAACACATCTTCTTATTATTTTACACTTGGTAGGGAAGGGGAAGATGTAAGAAACCAAAAGGAGATGCTACAATAAATACATCTTGATTAATTTCATCACAAGATTGAAATTACTAGTGACAAAGAATCATCAATAAATAAAGTGACCTTGAAACCTCCAATTACGTGAGTCATTTAAAAGAGAGAAGACATGACAAAAAAGGCAGAGCACTTGACTGTTTATTTTCACCTCCTCTGCATTCCTCTGTCAAAAGATGAAGAACAGAAAAGCACAAGCATCTGTGCTAAAGAAATATCTATGAGCATTAATTAATTATAATACTACTCCTCCATGTGCTGGATATGGTGTCACTCTCTCATGAACCCTTTACTCCTTCCACTATTATCAACTCCATTATTCGAGATGCTTCTCAGCAGGTGTACATGACGCACTCTTTCAAAAGCTTCTTTGTGATGAAAAATTCGCAATGGCTTAATGCATATTCCCTTATGCCACAGATCATTAAAAGCCCAGTCACATAGCCAGTTCAAAAGCCCAACAATATTCAAGCTGACAACAAGACCCAGCTACACTGATAAAAAGCCTGGCTTATCTGTTAAGGCCAAACAAACCACTTGAGAGTACGGCCCAGCCTAAGTGGGCTGAGGTCTACCCTTTCACCATCCCAAAGTCTTCATGAAGGGAGCGTGAAGCAGGGGTTAATCTTGCACCCAGGGTGAGAGACTGGAGAGGCCTGCAGAGCTGGGGCAGGGACCTTTGAAGAAAAGCAGAGCAGGGCAGCTTAGAGCCTCCTTTGCAGCCACTGTGGCTTGGGGGATAGCTTGGCAGAAGCTGGTGGGCTCTGACGCAGAGCACCACTTGCTTGCAGCAACTCACTGAATAACTGCAATCCCCAGGGTCATTGGAAGAACACTGCACTGTGCTGAGGGATACACTACTGTATCCTGCATGCCAGAAAAACCTCCCTCTGCTCTCAGGGATTCTCTGTATTCAAGTGAAACCTTTAGCTTTTAAGGAAATTTTCCAGGACCTTGGTGCTGCATGGGCAAAAGAACAGAGACTTAAAGTGAAGACACAGCAGACACACTATATATATAAGATATATGTATTATATATATATAGCAGAAATGACTAAATGTGTATCAGTCTGCAACTACTGGTATTTCACTTCAGTACTTGTTACATAGATCCATGTGTTTTATTTGCAAAAATAAAAATACTCCCCATATGTAGTGTTAAAAGAAAAAAAAAAAGCCTCCAATAGTTTTTGGCACACTGAATAAGCATTGCATGTTCAGACACCGTGTTTTAGAGCCCACTTCCATAAAGGCAAGTAACTGTGCACTGTAGTAAAAGATGGAACTCCCATCATTTGTTTCACTCTCGTTCCTCATTGAAATCTTACCTTTCCCAACACAAAACCACTGCTAGAAACTGATCTGTTGCCACGGTACAAAATGATGAGAAAACTGTAAATGAGAAATCTGGCTGCAGACACTCAGAAAATTCCCTGCCAAAAGTTGCTCTATTTACACACATACACAGTGCAGTGTATATGCATTACAGATGTGGAGTGTAATTAATGGGCAATATTACCTGTCTCCTGTTTTCAAAGTTGTTGTTTCAAGATGATGTCACATACAGAAAATAGTCCCTGGCTAAATTATACTCCCATGGCTGCAGGGAGAGAAGAAATTTAGGACTATTCACAACATAAGCACAGGTCCTTTGCTTCATTTTTACCTTAAGAATGACATACAAGTACATTAACTTGTGCTCAGACCCTTGTCTTATTTACAATTCTTTTATACTCTATTTTCATATATTTAGGGGAAGTCAGACCGAAAACATGTTGTTATAGCTATGTACAATCTGTTCTTCCTCCTTTCTGAATGTTTACTTTACAAGGCTGTTTGTCAGAGAGGCAGAGGACAAACAGAACCCCATTTTATATTGGTAAAACTAAATTCAGACTGGATATAGTGCAGAAATGGTGTAGCCGTTCTTTCAGTGAGGTGTTTGATCCTGCCTCAGAGGTTCATCCTGCCTCTATAGAAAAGAATAACAAATTCCCATTGGTTCCAGGGTTAGAGCAGAGTTTGGTTTCAAAACATCAGCTGAATAGCTCTCTGGTGAGCAATGGTGTCAGATGCTCACACCCTTCATTAGGATAGTATGCTGCAAGAGAAATTTTTAAAAAAATTTGCAGCTTGTTTCACTAACTACACCATGATGATCCTACTTCTAAGGCATGATATACCTCTATGCAAATTCATTTATGAAGTGTAGATGCTCCATTATAATGCAGATATGTTTACTACTATTCCCACACTGTTTGGCACTCACTAGGCTTTTTTTTTTTTTTTTTTTGGCATTTGGATCCCACCACATAGGATTTATGTGCTTTGAAACTAGTTACATCTCAGTGCGCTCCTGCACTGCCTCAGGCCCCAGGTATGCTGGCACAATTCCTTGGTCTTACACCTCTTCATAGGAGTAGGATCCCATTGATAGCAGGATCTCACATATTCCCAGAACTTAGAGACACCCTTTTTCTGACCACCTGCTGTGGTTTTACTTTGGGTTTACTCTCATTTTTTCTGGGAATAAATGATAGCTGAAGCAAGAAGACGTTGTTAGAGTTGAGGAAAACGGTCCTTAGCAACTACAGGAAATGTACAGATCTAGATGGACCAGGTCTGCAAACTCTTATCTATATTTACCAGATTGTTTCCTCACCACTCAGGAGCTTTCTTTGTCCTTAGGTCAAAGTCCAATTCTCTCTTGTTGCCCTTCTGTGTATGGCTCCCCTTGCCTTGGCTCCTCCCTTCCTTTTTCTCCCATTGCTTTCCCTTTCTCTCCCTTCCTTTCCCTTTCCTCCCTTACCCCGCTAGTCTGTATTTCTACTCTCACAAGTTTTATTTCTGTTTCTCCAAATGGCTGGTGATAGATCCCCGTCTAAGCAACAGTTCCTTCTGACATGGCCTGTTCAGACTTTAGTAACAGACCTAAGGAATCGTCCTGTTGTTTAAGGTATAGTGGCCAGTTATTAGTCCAAGAGGATTTCCATTTAATAGAGAAACACAGATGTCCAGCCATTTCCCTTAACTGGATGCATGTCACTCTTCCTTTAGTTTTCCCCCAGCAGGCAGATGGGCCAAATGTTCCAGAGGTTGCAATTTGATATTGATATGCATCACTGTCCCTGATGCGAAACAGAATAAACTTCATATGGAGGCCCCAAGCTGACACCATTGTTTGCTGCAAAATTCCCAGATGTTATGATTCATATGTTTTCATGATGCTCATATGGATAGAAAAATATATTATATTTTCCCTGCAGTCAAATGAACTCAAGGGTTTCCAATTATGGTCACACTTGCAGTCTTATTAGCACAAAATTTAATTTGCATTAATCAGACTGAGGTGGGTAGAGCGCGAAATTAACCTGACTTTATTTTGCATTGTACAGTAAACTGACTTAGTAGCATCACTATAGAAATCTGAGTTGTGAATCTGAGTTGTAGATGAGAGGAAAAATGGAGAATAAACAGGGAAATACGTAATTACTACTGTACTAAAAGGAACAAAATCTTCAGTTCAGTTGTTGGGAGAAATGTTTCATTTCCTTGATAAATCAAAAGGCCCATTGCTCTCAGTTGCACTGGTATTTTGTCTCTGGAGCCGAGAATGGAGGTTGGACCCAGAGATTTTTCTTTAGCATCCCCTCCGTTCTGAGAGCTATATATGTTAGTCAAGCTTGCCAAGAACTTTCCAAACTGCTATTTTGCCAGAAAATTTCAATTTAATGAAAATAGAAAGACATTAGTTTCAATGAAATTTCCATTCCCATTTCAAGAATCCTGTCCAAAACTGGAGGGAAAGAGGAGCCCTCAATAGGGGCTGGCCAGTAGCCACGGCTTGTACAGCAGGAATATGGGCTTCAAGTGTCTGCTCCTGGAGAGGGAGACTAGGCACTTACTCCTGAAATCTTTCACATCCAAAGAAGTGCTCTGACAACTGGCTTTTCTGGAAATGCATTTTCCCTTGAACATATTCAAAAGGCTTCTGTTTTGCCTCAATGAAGAACAAATTCTTGCCATTTTCTTTTTCTCTCTCTCTCTTTTTGTCTTTTTCTATTTTTCAAAATGAAACTCTCACTTTCCAGCCAACACTAACATTAATTCCCTTTTACCAATTTTCTGCCACCTTATCCAAGGCTGCTAAATGGACCTTTGAGATGGAGACTGCAACTACAGCCACCTCCATCTGAAAGAGCATTTCCCTATAAATAACAACAAAAACAAAACAGCACTTCTCAAGTGGTGGTCTCTAACCTTTTCGATAAGATTTGAACTCATTTTTTTTTCCCCATCCCCTGTCAGGAATAGAGAGATTTCCTTCTGTCTCATAGCTGACTGCAAATTTAAGAAGCAAAGTAGCACATCAAGAAAGCTGCAGAAAAGGTGGGGGATAAAAGGCACAGGTTCTGAGAAAGGAGAGAGAAATGCATCCATTTCCTTCAGCGAACACATGGAAAATTGACAGAGTAAAGTTCAGGGTAACATAGGAGGCTCTGGGCAAGGTGTTATTAACTGAGAAATGCAACGAATCCTGACATAGGCCTCAGTCTATGGACCTGAGAGAACTAGCATGCCAACACCAAGCAGAGGACAGCGTCAGGTCCTGGCTGTGACAGAGGCCAAATCCACTCTATTTTTGCCCCATTTAGCTCTGCCTGTCAGCTGATGTTGGACTGGCACAAGGATTTGCGGAGGCAGAGTGCGGAAAAGCAGCAGAGGGCAAGCTGGAGGCTGCGGCATCTTCAGCTGGGGCAAGAGACTGAGGAAAAGGGATTACAGTGGTTACTGCTGTGGATGATATGTGCATAAATTCCACCTGTCTCCTGACAACAGGACAAATCCTACTCTAGTTTACACCCAGTGCCATAAAGGGGACAGAATGTTCCCTGCGCAAAACAGTCCTCTGAAGATTTTTTTTCAGGAAAAGAAGAAATTTTATCAGCAAGTGGGAAACACTGCTTACTATTTGCTATCTTTAAACTGTGAAATGTACTGGAAAATAAAGACTTTAATTAAAATTGTCATTTAAATGCCTGTTCCTTGTAGAAAAGTGAGAGCATTTCAAACCATAGCTTATATGTTCTTATTTACTTTCCTATTTTTCATACAATAGCTTCTATTTAACTAATTTCTGCAACATTTTAATATATTTAGAGAGATAATTGAGGCATATTTATGTGCCTTACAAAGCAAAATAAAGGTGTGTGTTATACACTTGTCTTTCCAGAAATGAGATAACACAAAATAAAAGGAAGAATGAAAGGTATTTTTCCAGACTGATGTCAGAATTCCTTTTTATAGAATTGCCTTTATTATTTAAACAAACCACGTAATGTTTTCACTGTAAAGTTCTAAACTTACAATAATACCAGACCAAGGTAGGAGCAGGTTTTGCCAAGTCTTTATATTGGCCATGGGGAGTGAAAATTGCTGACTTTCTTTGCTACAGTAATTGGCTGAAAAGTACTTACTTTTATTAGTGTTTGAGCTGTCTTAAAATATATTCTTGCATATACAAGGTATGATGCATAGCCTGTATGCATGCAAATAGCCATTATTTGACAGCATTGTTCATATTTCTTTATTATTTTTAAAAACATTTGGAAAGTGTGCTTGATGAGAACTGCTTTGCTGTACTTTGTCTATCTGCACTCTCCTGTGGAGAACAGGTTGTGGTTTTTTTAGGTATGTACAGCAGAAAGCAAGACAGCATTTCCCAGTCCAGCTACAAAGTTATAGGAAAGAATATACTAGCAATAACTAGCTTCAAAGCAGTGAATAGCCAAGACTCAGCCTACTGCTAGGAAAGTTCCCTTGCATCTTAATTCGACAAGAAAACAACGACCCATTTTGAAGTCTGAAGCGAGGCCTAGCAGAAAACTAACATTCTGCACTTCTTCCTAGCCAGGTGTAAACTGTTTTTGGCAAAACTGTCATGCTTCAGGGTGTGATTCCTGCGCTTTCCTTATATCAGATGAATCCACTCATCATGAGCTTAATATATTGAACTGCAAGGTAGCTGCAGCAATGAGGAGAGGATGAAGCTCTCTCTAGATGCCTCCAAGGATGAACACCCTGAACTGAACCTTCCTGACCATTAACAGAAGATCAAGGAAAGAAAGTGAGGCTGGACACAAGTAGCTCCTCATACTCAGGCAGGTGCAAGCTGGCCATGTGGCTCCTGCCCCCAAAATCATTTAATCTGGCCTTTCACATTAATCTGGCCTCTCTGTGAGCAGGATGGGCTCTCAGCCTGGGGAGGAAGCAGGGCATGAATATGTATAGGCCTCTCTGTTGATGGGCCATACCACTAAAGATATATTTCTTCTTTGGCATGAAGTACCCCATATTCGTGTTTTGAAAAAGCTGTTGTTCCAAATCCAATCTTTTTTCCATTCTCCTGTCTTGATGATTCAGCAGATGTGGCACTTACTTTTTTTTTCCTTCGGAAAGCTGTTACCTAAAAACATGTTTATTTCAGTTAACCTTTTCAGCAGAAGAAACAGGCTGCTGCAGCTCATCAATACTGCCTCCATAAATCACTGCTGTGCAGAGTGCACGCAGAGATTAATTCCAAGTAATTTTGTATAAAAAGAAATCCCCCCAACCCCTCTATCTCCAGGCACCTATTTACATATTTGGAATATCCAGTTTCAGAATTTCAGTGAAGTTGCACATTGGCTGATTTTTAATAAAAAACATAGAAAGGCTGCAAATTATTTCGGGATCGTTGACTTCTGTTGAAAGCTATGAAAGCTAGACGGAATCAAGGCAAAAAGCACCTAACAAGTGGTACTAATAGGAATAAATACGGAAGGGAAAAGTAAAAAACAAACAAAAACCCAGAATCTTCCAGAACTTCAGTGGAAAATTACATGAGATCACTGTTTGAGTTCACCAAAACAACCCGATATTAGGAGTGTTTTACTGCACACGTCCGTAGGATGCCACAGTCTTTTTTTATTGGAAAGGCTTTGCAATCTCATTAATGTGAAGGATGGAGCTTTATGATGCTTGTGACTTTAACTGTGATTCTACCCATAAAGTTCGAAAAAGTGTCTTCCAGAGCCACTGCGGAGAACTGGGCAGAGTAAATCAGCTGGGGTCAGGTGGATGGAGCACCAGAGAGGACAGGATGGGGCTGCCTACCCTGCTCATGCCAGTCTCAGCCGTCTTACTGATTTGTGCTACGAGACAATTGAAATTGCTCTTTTTGAAAGCTTGAGGGTGACTTTGGCTGCACGGAGACACTCGGTAAAAAACCTGAAGATAGCTCAGACATCTTCATCTTTTCATTTCAGCTTTTTAAAATCTCATGTGAATCTGATTCCCCAACAAGGAGCTTAGGTATAGTATAGTTCAGCCCAGCAATGAGAGAAAACTAGAAATAATGCCCCCATATTTTGGTGTCCCAGGGCTGCTTTGCAGGTGATGCAGCTTAAGCTTGATGGTAGGCTCCAGGTTCACACCTACTGAATCTCCCTCTACCACATGCTGAGGCTTAACTTCTGACCTGTAGCTGGACTGTCTTTTCAGACACATACTTCTCTCAGAGACTCTCTGTGCTCTGCTGGGAAGTGCATTCCCCTTGTCTTTTACCACTCTCTTTCTGGCAGGAAAAAAAAACCCAAAAACAAAAACAGAGTTCTTAGACAGTTTTTGTACACTAGTAGTTTTTGGCCAGGTGGTAGTAACTACTGCAAGTCCAGTCTGACACACCTACGCATCTAAAACTGAGCCAGCTTTACCCTTGCGCTGGTGAGAATTTCATCAGGATATTTCTGAAGGGCAAAGAAACAGCCTGCATTGGAGAGCAGGCAGTTCAACCAATCATCTCCCACAAGATGATATGAGAAAAAGAAACCAGGCCACAATCTCTCCTAAGGGAGATTTGCTAATTGAGCTCTGTAGGCTCAGCTCCTAATTTTGTGCCTGTGCCTGAACAACTGCAGCAGCCGAGTGTGTCTGCAGTGCACAGGAACCAACAGCAGTAAGTCAGGTTTATTAGAAACCTGCTTGGGGGTTGAAACACAAGGTAGGTCAGCACCAACTGGCAGCAGTAGAAGTGCAATGGGGAGAGCAAGCCCAGCTGCAGGAGCCTTATCTGGAGGTAGCACTTTGGAAGAATTAGGAGCAGCACCGGCTCCAGAGGCTCGGTGAGAGCAGGCTGCAGGGAACTGGCTCTCTGCTTCTCGCTGCAAACCAGGACATTGTGCACTCCTCCAGGCTATGGAAAGAGAGGGAGACCTCAGCTGAACACGTCGCCTCAGGGGCTAACAGCAGCAAAGGGAACTGAGGGGTCCTGAGAAGTGGGAGAAATACCATCCCTTACAAGACTAACCTTAAGAGGACCTTTTTTGTTGTTGTTATTCAAAACCAGAATAATTCTAAAGTATAACTACAGTTATTTGGGTGAAGCTACTTTGGTAAAATCAGTGGAAAATAATCTCTTTTACTTCACTGGAGCCATATTAGCCCTGGCCATACTTTGAAAGTGCTGAATGAATTTGTCCCAGGGCTTTAGAGGGCTCTGTGTTCTCTACCCTGCCAGTTTAAATGATGGCTACAAAGATAATGTTATAAAACTTTTTCCAGAAGAGGCAAAAGCTTTTTCTGTGTCACAGTTTTTAATATACTGTGACTCTTACTCAGAGTAAATTAGGTTATTTATCCCCTTTATTTATATGCACCGCTCTAACAACATAACACAACAAAGTGATAGATGCATCTATAGTGGTAGTTAAACTCCGTAACAAAGAAACAGCAACTGTGTGTAACTTTACCCTATTGTTGTCAATTTATATAAAAGACAAATTCTTCAAGCTGTGAACATGTGCAAGTAAATTCCCTACCAATCTGGACTTTCCAGCAATTACTCTGTCCTCTGATCTCAAACCTTCCCCTAGGCAGCTCTGACATCACTGGGGCCCGATGTTAATCTCAGAGGCTTTATCCCAATTCACTTCACTCATTTCCATGGAAGTTGTTCCTTATCATGCGACTGTCAGTGAAGGCAGGATCAGGTCAGCGGTAAGAAATAATGCAGAGCTCTTCCATTCTGCAGCTCAGAGTCTAAGCCAAAAGCAAAATGTCAAAGGCAAAAGCAAACCTTGGTGGACTGCAGACTAACTCCACCTGCGCTCCGCAGATAAATTTTACATTTAAATATGTAGGTGCTACCCCTGCTGCAGTCAATAAAAACTGTGCTCAAACAGCATTATCTGTCACCAGCCTGGTAAGCAGCCCATCCCAGACTTCCTTTGCTGAAAGGGGAGAGGAGCCTTTGGGTGACAACCTCCCCTGGCATCATGCTTAAACTATTTTAGTCTCTGGTGTTGCCTATCTTAGTGCTACCAGCTCCCCATTTATATTCAC
Source organism: Tinamus guttatus (assembly GCF_059628265.1). Lineage (NCBI taxonomy): Eukaryota > Metazoa > Chordata > Aves > Tinamiformes > Tinamidae > Tinamus > Tinamus guttatus. Next base: position 1,664,324 of record NW_028288564.1, on the reverse strand, counting down.
CTAATTTATGCTATTCATTTACATTCTATTCCAAATTGAAATTCTATTTCACTGGTATATTAAAAATGAGCCTAACAGAGAACAGCACTTTAAAAACAAACAAACAAACAAACAAAAAGTAACAGATGGAAAAGTCTGTAGAATTCTATAAGCATAGTTTCCAACTTTAAAACTAAACCAAAAAATAAAAAAATCAGGAAGCAGTATCTACCTTGCACAGTGCTTGCAGTTTACTGTACCAGCTAGCACATCATTTTGAGATAGATACAGAAAGCAAGGAGAAAAAAAAAAAAGAAAATAGAGAAAGTAGCCAAATTACTTGTTACATTTCTAAATGCAGATTTCTGAGTATGTGGTATGCACCAATATTACTGGAATATCCCTCAAGAAACAATGTGTCCGTAAAACGAACATGTACGTACATCTCAGCCCCTTTCATTAGGAGCACTTTCTGCTGTCATCGTCTCCCAATCCAGTTGCATCATACATCATGTCATATTGATGATTTGGGGTTTTATCTCTTTGGAGATGTTAACTCAAAAAATTATTTTCCTGGTGTCCCAGGCTTAGGGGAAGAAAATTACTGTTATTCATTAATTGCTTTGCAATTCAGGAAATTTCTCTCTTAAATGGAACAAATACTTCTCAGTTTGGCATGGAGTGCAATTTCAACATTTTTTTTTAATGTTAACCCATTCTTGTCTTTCACATTCGTGTTTCATTTCTGTATTTTGAACATTATGTGCTAATTTAGCAAATCACATCTTTTTACTTTATAGTAATTACTGCTTTGATTTCAACACTTGTTTTATTGCTTTGAGGACATGGCTTTTGCACACATGTTGTTCTGATCATCTCCTGCCCAACAAATATGTGCACTGCAAAGCTACAGTCTTGGAGGTATTTACACAGATGCATTACTTAAAGAACAAAGGAAGCAGAATAAAGGCTATCTAAGCACTGCACTAATTATAAGTAAAAGCTTGCTATTTGCAAAGTCAGGTACTATTTAACCTGAACAAAGACAGCAAAATCTGCTTTTAGATTTTTTTTTTATGCCCAGCAAGCTGAAAGAGCATAGCAGGAATAGCATTGCAAGCACGACAAATATATATCTTTCTTTCTAGCGTTAGCGAGACGTTGGATATACAGGAGGGGCGATGAGTGACATTGGATACTTAGAAATCCAGAGGTGCGAGCGGGTGTTTACTACAGCGAGTTCCTCTCAACATTCATTTTATCTCTCGTTTCCTTTGTGCTTGCCGATCTGAGAGTCCGGCACCGCGTTGCTTCCCAGCCCCCTTTACGAACCAGTTAATGTGTTTCTTCTCGGGAGACCCTTTAAGCTTAAAATATTTCCTTAATTAGCGCAGCCTAATCTTGAAAAGCCAAAGCCGTCTGCGGCGCTTCCCCTCAGCATGGGCGCGAGCGCCCATCCCCTCGCGTCGGGGCGGGGACGCCAGCAAATAACCTCGTCGCAAACTTTCCGCAGGGGCCGCAGTGAGACCTTCCCCCCCGGCTCCGAAACAACCCCCCACCACCCTCAAGCCCCCCTTGGTACCGCCTGCCACATGGGGACCCCCCAGGCCGCGTTTTCGTGCTCGACACCCGCGTTTTGTGCTCGGAGCCCCGCGGCGCTTCCCGTGCGCGGCTGCCAGGGGTCCGGCCCGGGGCGGGGGGGGGGTCCCGCTCACTGGCACCTGCGGGGACCGCGGGGCCCCAGGACACAGAGGAGGGTCCGGGGGCTGCGCGCTTTCCCCGCCGCTTTCGGCTCGCGCAGCGCCGCCCCCGGCGACCCCGCGGACCCCCGGCCCGGGGGACGGCACCGCGCAGCCCCCGCCCTCCCGCGGCAGCGCCCGCCCCCGCCGCCCGGGGCCGCCCCCGCCGCCGCCGCCCGGCGCACAAGGAGCGCGCAGCGGCGCGGGGCGGCCCGCGATGCGCGCCCCGCCGCCCATCCCCGCGGCCGCGCGGCGGCTCCCGTCCGTCCGTGCGGGCGGCGGCGGCGGCCGCTGTCCCCCCGCGCCGCGGCTCTAGCGCGAGGTAACGGAGCGGAGCGGGGCCGCGGCGGCGGCGCCCATCCCCGTGCCGGGAGGGGCCGCGGCGGCGGCGCGGTGTGGGCGGGAGGGAGGGAGGGGGGCGGCTCCCGCGAGTGGCGGCCGGCGGGGACCGCGCGCCCCGCGTGGGTCCCCTCCTCGGTGCGGCGCCCTCCGCCGCGCCCATCCCGTGGCGTCGCGCCGGGCGGCGGTGCCGCGATGCGAGGCAAGAGCCGAGTCCCGGCCCGGCGCTGCCGCCCTGGGGGTAGGTGGGCAGGCGGCCCCCCCACGCGCGTACACCCCTCCCCGCGCGTTTTCGGGGGAAGGGGGCGGCTCTCGGCGGAGCCCGTGTAGGTGCGAGCCGAGCAGCGGCTCGGGCTGGCGGCTCCCAGGCGGGGAGCGCGCGCCGAGAGAGGCGCTGAAGGCAGCGGCGCTTTCCAGGAATTTAGACGAGACTTGTGTTTTTCTTTCTTTCCTCCCCTCCTCGTGGTTGCCTTCCGAGGCTTTTTGTTCTCTTAGCTCCGGTATTTGCTCTTGCCCGTGGCGCTCGTAGCGAGTTAGGAGCCGCATGAGCGCAGGGCAGTCGGTGCTCGCGGAGGAAGGAGGGCTCCGCAGAGGCTCCTCAACCGGCTCTGCGGATGGGCAGCGTTGTCTTCCCCAGCTCTGGATAGCCGTTTCTCGCGTATTCCCCATCGTGTTGTTGCGTTTCAGTTGGTATGAGGGGGAAAAAATCCCATTATGTTACTCATTCGAGCCGTTTAGATGTGAACTGTCGGAGTAAGATTTAGTCATTTCCTTTTTTTTTTTTTTTTTTTTTTCTTCTGGAAAGAAGCGTTTAGTAGTAGACTGGACGCAATACCAAACCTCAAGGTTAAAGTTTTATTATTTATTTATTTTCTCCCATCAATCTGGTCTCCCAGTGTTCCCTTTTCAGTTTCGGCAGACTTTCTGAACTTTAACCCTTTGCCATGAAAATTTCCAGGCTTGCTGTCTTCTGCATCCAGGTCATTTGAGTGTATGTAATGTGGAAATTTTGGAAATTTTGTGCAAAAGTAATTCAGCTTGTTTTGATAATGTGCAACTTTTGGGTGGGGATGCAGAAAGAGTGAGTTTTTTTTTTCTATGTAAAGATAAAGCTCTTGAAGGTGTTTATTTATTTATTTATTTTCCTTCTGATTAAAATATTATTTGAGCAGAAATCTGAAATCTCATGATCTCGTGCTGATTATATAGATTCTGGCTTTGTGTGTATATCTCGCCAAGGCCAAAAGATGCACTATTAGCAAAAGATGGGTGCTCTGCTCCTGAATGAGAAGTATGCTCGGAGAGGCTGCAGGTGGGGTCCTGGCTGCTTATTCCCATGCAAGGATTTGGGGCATGGATTCTGAAAGGGAGGATTGTTGGGTGCTTGGAAATACCTGTAGGAAGAGATGCTCCGCGGTGGCATTTAGGACCTCCCCAGTTCCTAATGTGATAGTAAGCAAACCCTTTTTCTTCTGCTGCTCTTCTGGGCAGAGAACAGGATTTCCCAGCATTGTCCAGGCAGCACATTCATATTTGGAGGATGTATATAAAATGTTAGAGGGTTGTTGTGAAGTTGCAGACTTCTGCATCTCTATTTTGCCGTGTGACTTCTCCTGAGGAAAGGAAAGGAGCAGCTCAAGAACTAGGTAAAGTATTACAAAAACTTGCTAAAATGAGCTAAAGGATGCTAGGTTTGCATATGTAAGTATCCTAGTAAGAAAATATTAAAGATAAAGTTGCATGTTACCTGAAATATAGAGCTCTGCATAAACAAAACCTGTGCCATGCTGATTTAGAATTATTTTCTATTTTGCTTTCTTAATTTATTCCTATGGAGTTTGAGATTTTTTAATTTCAGATTAGTAAAACTAAACAAGATAAAACCGTAGCATGATCTTGAGAGCATCTTGAATTGGTGCTGTGGTTACTGCATGTACTAGTGCAGCGTGCTGGATTGTACTTCAGTTCCTGGAGAATTTCTTGCCTGATCAGAAATTGCATGTAAATTTCTCTGCTGTAATTTTTGACTGTGTGTTGGGCACTTCTCTGTGTGTGTTAAGCAATTGGTTGCTGGTCTACAGAAGTGTTTGTTGGTTCATTTTCACTGTGTTTAGCTACTAACGGTTTTAAAAGAAGCCAAAATGTATTAAATACCCCTCCAATATTAATTGTCTTAGTAATTTGCTGTAAATGCTGTTAAAATGGTGGGGAATGGATATATAAATGCTATGTAGGCAGTGTGCAGGCAAATCCAGGAGAAGGGTGAGCAAGAGATATATTGAGATCTGTGAAGATCTGCTGAGATGCTGCAAAAAAATAGTGAGCAATTCTATGACACAGTGAATTTGGAACAAAGGCAGAGGGACTCGATTTAAAGACTGCAAAGTCTGGCTTGGCTGCTACTTTCATAGTGCAGAAATCATTTTTGTTGAATAAATCTGATGGGTTCCTCTGAGTAAAGATTTTAGCCCTCCAAGAGCCCTTCCTGACACTGAACTCTATCCCTTTCCTGTGTTTGAAGTGTATTTGAAAGACTGGCTGGTAACATTCATGCTGGTGAATGAAAAAGGAACTTACAACATGAGATACTATTCTTCAAATTATTTCCCCTGTTGTTAGTTATTGCAAAGTACTAGGGTGCCACAACTTGAATATAATCAGTGGAGTAAATGGTTTATTAAGCATCATGTGACCTTTTGTCTTGTTTAATTATAGAAGCTTAGTGCAGTGATCTGTGTACAGCATTCAGCAAAAATAATTGCTTTCAGACTTTTATCTGATCACAGTTATTTTTGGAGTGGCTGTGTACATGGCTTTTGCTCCAACTTTGTACCTTTTAGGCTCTGGTTAGCGGCAGTCGTGCCGCTACATTTCACATTTTGCATAGCTCCAAATTGTTGCTTTGATATTTTATTAGTAGTAATTCAAAGCAGCCTTTTCATGTGCCATTATATGTCTTGGTCTTCCTTAACGTTCCTTAACTGACATTTAGGTATCAACAAAACCACAGCACAAATGGGAAAGTTGCAACTATTTTTATTCTGAAAGTTTTAGGAGTTTTTAAACAGCTACTGATGTAAAGAGAGCATTTCTTCCAGTGTTGTACTGTGTCTTCAAAATAATTTTAGGAATGTAAAAGAAGCAATGTAGGGTGAAGTCTGTGCCATAAAAAGCTTGTAATAAAAGGTTCAGATCCAGCAAACCCTGCTTCATGTGCTTAATTACATATATAAATTCCATAATGGATGCCACCCACCTCTAGCAGAATTCATGCTGTTGCATTTAGGATATAAGAAGATCATATGAAACACCGAATACAATCACCACATGAAACCTGAGAATAATATGAAAAAAAAAATGTTTATTATGAGTCTTTGGAGCATTTTGTATTTTGGATCCAGTCTTGAAAATGTGCAACATTAGCAAACTGATTTTCTTGATCAGTAACATTTTTGAGAAAACAATTTTGAAAAGATTTATTTTAATTTGGTCTGAACAATTAAACAGATTTTAAATAGCATGTAAATAGCTGGCCTCGAAGGCGAAGTGTGCCAAAATTATTGTTTGTTGTATTCATTTTTTTTCAAGATTGAGTATTTCCAGACAGATTAATGCTTTAAGCTGTTGGTGTTCTTGATGGGGGTCCTTGACCTTGGACCTTGCTCCTAACAGATGTGCTGACAGAGCCTGTTTGTTTACTGGCCTTCAAAGCCCCCATTCGACACTAGTCCCTTTGGAGAGGCCAGAGCTTCCACACCGCTGAGGACTGCTGAAAATTCCGTGTTTGCTGAGTGCAGGCAGCAGATCTGGCCTCTGGGATGTGCCGGCCTTTCTCACTGTTACCTCTTGTTGAGGATGCAACCTTACAGCTGTCCCTGTGTGGTGTTACACTGTGCTCTGGGCAAGGTTGCACCTCATAAATCGAAATACAAGCAAAAAGTAAATGTTACTCATTGCATAGCTCTGCAATTGTCATCACGGTAGGATTTGCTGCAGGTTTTGTACACTCTATTTTTTTATGTATATTAAACTGTATCAATACTCTACTAGATTAAAGTAGTTTGTAGCTAAGAGTGTGAGGTGATGTGCAGGTTCTTTCTGAAGGTCGAGCACAGTGCCAGTTGACTGTTAACCATGGAAGGGAGTCTCAGTGTATCTCTCCTTGTGAAAGATGTTTGACTCTCAAAATGTAGAGAACTAGCTGCAAAGTGGTGATTTGTTCTGTAACTTTGTGAATCCCTTCTGTTATTGATGGAGCCAAAGGTGCAGAGGATGTAAAATTTGATGAGGGATCGTTATCGGTTCTTCAGTCTAAAGTAGCTCAGCTAGACTAAGTTGTGTATTTAGGCTTGGTACTGAAGTTGCCCTTCGGTTCATCACTGAAAGAAGTGCTTTTGGCTTGGTCACTCCATACCCCTTCCTCAGTGAAGGGTCTGATCATGGATGGAATACTAAGCATATAGTCTTTTCTGCCCATGCTGTTGTCTTTGAAGGGATCAAAGTCTTCACCTTTTGTGTATAAAAATATAATGATGTTCTCTCAGTAATGGTTCAAAATGCCCTCATGCTTTAGATAATTGCATAACCACAGAGTGCAGAGCTTGATGTTCTTTGTTAAACAAGCATCCACAAGACTTTATTAAAAAGAAAGTTCTTACATAAGGAAATGTTAGTTCAAAATATTGCTGCAACACAATGAATTACAATTCTCAAAAATATTGTAAATCTTTATAACTCATAGTGCAGAGCTGGCATTGCTTGGCTTTGGGCTGGTGACAGAGTACTGGGTGTCTCACCCTTACACAACCTTTGTAAATCCAGGTCAGTAAGAAATGAAAGCTGTTACCATCTGATGGCTGCCTAGTCACCTGTGAAATGTGGTTTCCAATACACAGGTTTCCAGACCATAGGAGCCGCCACTGCAATTAGATAAACTGAACTGTTGAAAGAATTGTAGAAAGATTTGCTAGAGCAGCGAACATTTATCTTAGTCTAAAAGTGACCCTGCCAGGCAAATATTTCCAAATACTTATGGGATAGAGTGGGGTGACTGCTAATCGTAATGCATCTGTTCAGAGAAAGTACATTTCACTGTTAGTCCTGTTGACCTGTCTATTCTATAACTGCTTTGTCTGTAAAAATAGAAAGAAGAAAGATGCACAGCAGCTTCACTGAGGGCCCATCTCCATCTGGTGTTGTCCACAAAATGTGCAAAGGCTTTGTTTGGTTTAGGCTTTTATCCTATGGAAATATTATAGAGAGCACTGTTTATCTCCCAGTAAAACTAATCGTGGCCAGGTGTGATAATAATGACAAATTGACTGAGAAGTTGGTTATTAATTTTAGCAAGTGTCGTCTTTGAATGCAAGCTTACATATGTGAGTTATGACCTTGGGCCTACAATAAAATTATATATATATATATATATATATATATATTCTTTTTTTAAAGTTTATAACTGTTATTGACTGGTTATTTCTTTTCATGACTTGAAACATCTATGCTTTATGGAAAGTGTAATTGGGGAAAACAAACAAGTGTTCTTTCTACCCCCAGAATACCTTAAATCCCAATCAAATGTTCAAAATGCTTTTTTAAGAAGATAAGAATTATTTAGCCTGCAATGTCACACAGTCTGGAAGGCCTCTAGTGTCTTCAGTGAGCTAAGGCCTTGAAATCAAGTTCCCTAAAATTAGTTAGAGATTTCCCATTGACTTCAAGTGGGCTTTGGAGTTGTACCTGTGTGATTCTTCATTTGTATTCCAACTGCAAGCTCTTTTCAACAAGAGACAATAAACTTGGGTGGTAGGAAATGAATCTCTTAGAAAACATATGTGAGTCAGGTCACATTTTGATGTTTTGAAGAAGCTGGTTTTAAAAGAAAGCCTGCTTGATCTAAATATATCGTAAGTCATTACAGAAGAAGTGTTAGGAATAAGAGCAGCACAGGAATATTTGGAAGCAAACAGTGTACGCTGTGTCTTTTTTTTTTTTTTCCCTCTAAATAGTGGTACTAGCTTGAAAGTTGCATGATAGCTGCAAAGAGAAAAAATACTGTATCTTAGGAATACAGATGTGGTTTATAGCAAAATTAAGTGACATATTTTAGACATTTAACTTACATAGAACATGGTTTTGCATCCACGTACTGTATTATAACTACTTCGACCCCATGCACAGATTTTTTATTATCAGTGCTGAGGAGCAGAGAATAGCAAGAGTGGTTTTGCATTGATGAATTTACATGACTATAGTTGTGTGCTGTTAACATTTTCATTATTATATTCCACTTTTTTTTTTTTCAGAAACTTATAATTCACCCGTAAAACACATGTTCCCATTTAAGCCATAGTTAAAATATCTACTTAGTGGAAGGGAAAGTTTTACTAAATATAAAAATAATTACTTTGACAAAATGGAGAATAATATGGCTTTAACAAAGATCTCTCTCCCTCCTTCCTTCCCTCCCTCTCTCTCTCCATAAGTCTCAGTAGCCTTAGAATTAAAAGTGCGGTTTAGAAAACTGGAAGTCCCTTAAAAATTGTTTCTTTCATTATCTTGACAAATCTTGAAAAGTAGTTTCTGTGCCTGCACAATGATTATGTTTCAGAAACAGTTCTTAGGGATTTTATTATGTGCTGAAACATATGTTTATATAAAAAAAAAAAAGACTATAACCTGCTGGAAAAAAGTGTCTTATAATAATAAACCTGTCGATGGGCCATATGCTACCCTCAGTATGTTTGAAAAAATAAATTCTTATAAGAGTGCTAAGTAAGTTTACAGCCCAAGTGTTAAGTTAGGGTCAGACTGTGACTGGCCTTCTGTGGATTGGTAGGGGAGGGAAGTGCCCAAACATCCTCCTCATGCTCTTTTCACTAGTTCACTCAACAGCCTGTGGTGTGGGCCAGGTACCGAGGCATATGATGCCTTCTCACAGTGGCAGAGGGCTGTACTCAGCCCTGGGTTGGAGAGTTTTCTCTCTCTCTCTCTCTCTTTTTTTTTTTTTTTTTTTTAAATATATACAGTAATGGTAAAACCAGACTGAGCTTTGCATGGTCTCCTGAGAAAAGCAACCCTTGTAGACAAATTATCTGCATTTTAAAAGGTGACCGAACAGATAAATGAAGTTGATACAATAAGAGTGCCGGTAAATACACAGTTGGCTAAGAAACGTGGAAAGAAAACCTCATCTCTTCCCATATGCTGTGTAGATTATTTATATTTCATTGATTTTTTTTTCTGTGTGTGTGTGTACTCATATCATAAATTTATCTTTTTAAATTCAGGGGACAAGATGATTGTAAAGTCTTTTGTTTTTTAAGAATAAAAGTGAGATGCAGTAGGTTGAGGAGTGTGTTATTCTTAAAAGGCACTTCTGGGCAGGATCAATGTTTGGTAAATGTAGACACTTTGAAGCCTATTCTACTTTTGATGCACTCACATAACTCCTGTGAATGGGAGTCATGCATGTGCGCATTTCAAAAAGAATAGGTCTCTTTGTAACCAAGGCACTTTCCTTGTAGAAAAGTACTTCACTGAGAAGTGTTTTTAATGCCCTCATGTCTTCCACCACTGATCAGCTGTGCAATGTATGTTTTTGTGGCAACTCAGCAGGTAATAGTCATTTCCGAAGGAAATAACAAAGATTAAGGAGATGCCTGGTCTGTGTTTAGATTTCCAGAAGAGGCACTGGTGAGGCCTGCAAGCTTCTTGGGAATGCTCCTCTTCAGTTCAGGGAAAGGTAGCTTCCCTGTGGAGATGGAAAAGTCCAGCCAACTTCTTACACCCTGTTGGGCCTGAAGGAAGAGGCTTCAGTTCTGCCTCCTGAGCAGAGCTGATGAGGTGATTAAGTAGCCTGTAGTGGTCCAGACTGGATTGCCTGGGGTATGTGTAAGCCAATGTGTGGTGTTAAAAACTGCAGCGCTCAGAATTTGCACAAACCCACATTTAGTAACAAAATAGCCTGTAACTAGTCAAAGGCACCAGTAGTAGCCAAGCGAACTTGGAATGTCAAAGCCACCCATTTTTAAGCTATGATGAGCCAAAAAAAATTAGGAAGCAGTCCAAGAAATGAAGAACACCTCACTTTTTTGGAACTCTTATATCTCCAAGATGCCTTGGCCAATCTACCTCAAACTTTCCAGAGAAGCTTTCCTTGGCATAAGATCATGGCTGTGAAATTTCATGTGGCTGGGTTTTAGTTTGTTGAAGTTACGAAGGTTAGCGCTGGAGTTTGTTATAAAAAAGCTAATCTTTCCATTAGAAATATTTCTGCATAGTTGGCACTCATTCCACCTTAATTGTTTATTGCTGTTTCTTCTTCAGGCTGAGTATATTTTTGTTATTCATTTTAGATGATTTTTTGGGGGGAGGGGGGGAGGGGTATAAAAGACAGTTTGCCCATGGCTCTGTACAGGTGTATGTGGTGAGGCAGAAGCATTAGCTCCATGTCTTTAAGAGGCCTGTCCCCATATCACTATCACTTCAAAGTTGAGTGTGGTTTTTTTGTTTTGTGTGTTTTTTTTTTTTTTAAGCATTCAATTTGAAAGCTCACTGTTTAATAGAGTTTCTCCCTATCTTCTTGGCAGAAGGGAGCCTCTCTGTTGGCCTACTAATATGCTGTCCTCCAGGCAAAAAGTGTTTCTGGTTGATTGCCTTCTTGTTCTGCAGGGTTTCCCAAGTATCACTTCCTCCTGCTGTGGAAAGCCACAAAGATGGCAATAGCCTAAGATTGGTGGCAGTTTTTGCTTTGTATGCTCTTGAGCTGTTCTTCATGGTGTCTAAGCATTCTCAGCCTGAAAGGTTTAGCTGCCAGAACTGCAAAATTTCAGAGAAAAACCATGAAGTCGAGAGAGAGGAGAGAAAATAAATTAATAAATACAAAGGCTGCATATAGCTTGGTGGGTCTGGTAGTGGCTCTTATTTTCAGGTTTAGGGCACAGTGACTGAGAAGGACCTGGTCATGAACCAGCCCCTCCGCTGCACCCCCCGAGTGCTGTTTTCTGGATGATGTGGAGACCAACACATGCCATTGCAGTTACCTGCTGTTGTTAGATGAAGCCAAAAGAATGCTAACGAGAAAAGGTCTTTAAAGACACTGTGTTTAAAGACACTGAATTAATTTGACCAAGTCCCTTTACAGACAGAGGGGGAAGGGCTGGAACAGATGTCAAGCTGGAATGAGCCTTCACCCTGAGGCAGGAGTTGAATACTTTTGAAGCTGATGCTTGATTGTATTTTTCTTTCCCCCGTTAGTCTAGAAGTGTCAATAGAAACTGAGCAGAAGTCAGGAGGTGCTGCTTCTGGAGGAGACAAGGTGCTGTTGATCACGATTTGGTAGCACTTGGTCTCTGCTGCAGGCAGGAGCTCCCAGTGCCTGCCGGACGAGTCCTACATTTAACGAATCCAGAAGGTCCTCCACTGCTGACCCTTGTCCCTTGGTACGCGCTTGGCTTGGTCTTTGTGCTGTTTGCCATTCACACTGGTGCTAGCATTTGTACTGTAGAGAGGTTACTGTTTCTTTCCTAACGTGTCCCAGAACAAATATACAATTGTCTGTTAAGATACGGTAGATTATCATGGGTTAATCCCTGTAAAAGGATGTCTACATAAAATAGCTATGAGCAAGTTTTCTATTTGCTCAGGCTTTTTATTATTAGGAGCACTAAAAAGACCAACAGAGCCAGCTAAAAATCAATCTGCCACTATATAGACAGCCAATGAAAAGAATGCAGTGTGGGTGTAATGTGATCATAGCCACTTAAACCAGTGATCAGATATACTGCTACATTCTGCAAAAGCTGCAAGCAGCAGAGAAACCCTGCTGAAAACTCCTGGACCACGGAATTAAAACAATTAAGCCTTGCCGTTACTGGAATATACGTTGCTCTTGCAAGGTCGTCATGAGATAAATAGGGGCACAGCTTGAGCACATTGTATACATGGAACTTTGCTTTTGTAGTGTCTGACTGATGGGTTCTTAATTTTAAAAAATAATAACTAGCCCCAATTCACAGTGCCCTGAGGATCCTTCAGCTGGTTCATAGAATCACAGAATCACAGAATGCTTAAGGTTGGAAGGGACCTCTAGAGGTCATCTAGTCCAACCCCCCTGCACACACAGGGACACCTAGAGCACGTGGCACAGGGTGGCATCCAGGCGGGTTTGGAAGATCTCCAGAGAAGGAGACTCCACAACCTCTCTGGGCAGCCTGTTCCAGTGCTCTGTCACCCTCATTGTTAAGAAATTTTTCCTTAAGTTCATGTGGAACTTTCAATGCTTCAGTTTCTGGCCGTTTCTTCCAGTTCTGTTGGTTGATATCACCAAAAGCATAGGCATCAAGGAGAAAATGCTAAGCTAGATGTGTAGGTATAAGCATATTCTCCTGATACCTGAGTTCACTGAAGCATCACTGCACCGGACTTTAGTGCTTGGCGTGGAGACTCCTGAACGATTTCTTCAGTAAGCAGGGCCTCAAAAGCAGAGTTCACCTCAATGAATTTTTATCCTCTTGACATTTCTAGAAATAGTGTATCTGCATTCTTCTCAGGCTGCAAAACTGCAAAGCTTTGAGTTACTGCTAGTACTACTCCATCCAGTGTTTGCAGATCAAAGTTTCCAAGGAGGCCCATAAACTCATTACACAAGCTGAGAGAAGGGCTAGAAAACTGCGTAGCCTGTGATATTGCAATATTGCAGCATTGTTTACTGCTGCAGTAACCCCTGCTGTGTTGGGAAGGGCTCAGGCGTACCAGTACCATGTCTAATCAGTGAAGCAACCAATAGTCATCTATGGCCTTGACTGCTGAGCAATTTAGTGTGGCTAAGATAGACTTCTGATCCCGACTTAAAGCCAGGAAGAAGCTCAGGAAAGTGAGGTCTGCTGCCTGAAATTGTTTGCTCTCTGATAGATCTGCTTCTACCCTGTTTCTGAATTTGCTGATTTCCTAAAGAACAGTTAAAAGGCATGATCTTTCAAGTAATTAAAATACCACTATTATATCTTTGATATTGTTTCCTTATCTGCCTACATTTATTTAACATCATTTAAGTAAATGAGGCAGGAACATTAAAGGCTGGGCCGTGATACAGCTGTACAAAGACAACAAACCTGCTAGGTGGATGCCAAGGAGTTTCATATTTCAGAACTATATTTCCAGTGCTGAATGGACCCAGTAACTATCTGTGATAGGGAATTAAGTCTTTCTTACCGTGTTAGTAGGTTAAAGTCAGCCTCTGTCTCAGAAAATCCTGTATATCTGTTTTATTTTTTCTTCCCTTAATTGTTTGGGATCATCTATAAAACAGAAGTGTGGCCAGTAATAGCTCAGGGAACTTGTTTACCAGTGTCCAAGTTTCTCCCAAAGTAATAATGTGATGCTACATCATGGATTTGGGGTGTAAACTGATTTTTTTTTTCATTCAGATTTTGCTAAACTGAACAGAGTTAGATTTTTCTTTTCTGAAATACATTACTTTCCTAACCAAATCATCCCCTTTGCTTTCCATTCATCTGATGTGAGTTTACAGAAGAAAATGTCAAGTGCCATGCATGAGAAATACTCATGAGGATGTGAATGTGACTTGGATGCAGGTATGTTGCCCAAAACTTCCCTCAGAATAAAGACGGATTGGGTCAAGACTTGCAGCAACAGTAACTGGTTCATAGATCTTTGAGATAGATCAGGTTAGCAGTGCTGCTCTTCATGAGGTTTTTGAAATCAAGAGGTAGTTATACTGAAGAGGTTGCTTCAAAGAAAGCACACAGTTTGTCAGATGCATGTTACCTGTCATGACCAAAATGCTGAAGAAATACTAGCTATACAGGGAGTACATATAATACATACACTTTATGTGTGTGTGGTTATTCATATATATGCATATATAATATATGTTATTATATTACTATACATGTATACATGTATATAATGTGTGTGTGTATATTTATACATTTATACATTTATATACTGCTTTATATCTACCAAAAAAGAGAGTGTTTTTTAGAAAGTAAGTACCTTGTATTAACAATCTGTATTTTCCCCGGTCCTTTGATGTCTAAGGGAACTGAAATTGATTTTAAACTAAAGACACCAGTGCGCCTGTTTCTTACAACAGTGTGCTTGGCAGAAAAGTGATATATTAGAATTCACATAAGCTTGGTCTCTGTGACTCCTGGAAAGGAAATTGTATATGTTACCTGCTGACGAAAACGCTGGCTCCTCTACAGCATGCCCTTAGGCATGTTCTATTTAAGTGCCTTGAAAATACGCAATTATTCTTCATATGCTTGTCCATATTCTGTATCCTCATGGAGACAGTGACATTTACAGTATCTGCAGGCTGGAGTATTGCTTTTGCCATAGCTTTTAACTTTTTTAGTAAATGGAGCATTAAACAGCAATCTTGGCCTAACAATGGCGTGAAAGATTTAACAGACAAGTTGTTACCTGCATGTGATGATAAATTTACAAAATACTTTCAAAATATCAAGCTTTCCATTTGCTCGATCTTATCCATACGAATCCTTTTTCTTTAACTTCATTAGTATTATAAAACTGTAAGTCTGCTCATTCTCTCATCGAAATGATTCAGACCTGAGGGACACTTGTAATTTGGAAGTAATTAGTAAATAAGTCAGATAAATACTACCCATTGAGAATTATGAAAGCACATTGGACAAGATTCATAAAGGGCTGTATCAAATTCTAACAATTAAAGCTTAAAAAATTATCAGTAGTTAGTATGATAAGTCCATTTCATCATAAATTAGCTCACTGTTAATAATTTCTGCTGCTTTCTGAACAATCTGAACAGATCTTGTAATCTCAAAAAGTGGTTAGAATAGTAAGAAGGAGAAATTCTGTAAAAACTACAGCGTCTTTACACTAAATTGTGACTGTATCCAGCTACCTGGTTTGTGGCATGAACTTGGTGTGTGCTGGCAGCCACTATTTGCATGCACATTCAGAAGCAGTCAGTGTAGTTGTGTATACGGACCTGGGCATCCTGTGCGAAAGGGGCACTTGCTCTCCCCTACTAACTCTCATAGTATTTTGGGGGTTCTTACGGAGGGAGGGTTATATATAACACTTTCTGTGCTATTGTTTATACCTTGTTTAAGAAGAGAAGAATGATGCTCATTTTCTTATGCTCATTTTAAAGAATCAACTTGTGGGACTATTGTTTTAGTTCTCCAGATCAAACCCTTAAAGGAGGAATGCAAAATGTGAAATATAAAGCATGTTCAAATAAATGTAGTAAGTAGACCCCATCTATGATGCAGCTCTTTCCCTTAAATCATGTTAGAAATCTCTGTATTCCTTCATTTAAATATCACTGCAGGAATGTGAGATGCTACATGAGTCTATGGTAGCAACGCAGAGCTGTGGTTATATGAGCATATAAGGAAACATGCAGTTTGAAAACATGATGCTTCGTGTTTCTTATGATCTACAAAGGTTTCATATTTTGGGATTCAGTGATGTTTTTGTCTTGCAATTCACTATATTTACTAGTAGAACTATGAACTTATGTAAAGCATAGATAATTAAAGGCAATGCAAGTTATGATGTGTTAAGGAAATACATTGTTCCTATATAAAGTTCTTTCTGCTTTATAGGATTGGTGGATTACTTAACCAGTTCACCAAATTGCGTTTGGTGGTTGGTCGGCTTCCTACTAATGGCAGGTCTCCTGCTAACGAATATGAATGACCAGTACTTGGCTGCACTACTGTTCCTGCTCATGTAGTAGAGAATCACAAGAAATTATTCTTTTACCTCATTTCCTGAAGCACAGTAGACCAGACTGCTGCACTACAGGATGTTTTGTATAGAATATTAAAAAAATCTGAGAAGTTTTGAGTAGATTGAATACAGCTGAATACCGGAATGAGTCTCATAACTGCCTAACATCCTTTATGATTGCTGCCAGCATATCTTTTTCCACTTCCATACCCATATTTAGCATGAACTTCAATGCATTTCTTTCCCGTAGTTTTTTTTAAAAAAGTAGGAAAATCTTGCTCTTGCAGGCATCTTGTATAGTATAACCCATACCTGCTATAGTAAATTTAACTGTAAAATGTCTCTGATAGAATGTACTGACTAAAAATGGAGATGCACTTTGAGAAATAAAAGCAAGAATCATCCAAGTGTTAGAAATGCTAGATTCTAATTCAGACTAAATGTTAGTTCTTTTTTATTTATTTTTTCTCTGA
The DNA here is from genome assembly GCF_059628265.1 of Tinamus guttatus. Classification (NCBI taxonomy): domain Eukaryota; kingdom Metazoa; phylum Chordata; class Aves; order Tinamiformes; family Tinamidae; genus Tinamus; species Tinamus guttatus. The sequence goes on along the minus strand of NW_028288564.1, from coordinate 1,648,045 downwards.
ACAGGATTGAAGCAAGCCTAAAAGCCATCAACACAGTCTGCTTGACAGGATTGGGTGTTGCTAAGGAATCAATCTATGTTAAAGCAAAGATTTCTTTTTTAGAACACTTTTTATGGTGACAGAGAAAACCTTCTTACTGTGATTGATATGGGGCAATGAATTGCCTTCATTTTATTGCTTGCTCTGTGTCCTTAGCATTTAATGGTTGAAGCCATAGATTGGGGCTATATTGTGCTAGGCAAGGGTATAAAGCACATACAAGTTGGTCTCCATCCTTGCAAACTTTTTTTTTTTTCTCTTGATCCTGCAAATGGTTGGCTTCAGTGCGTCTGCTGCTGATAGCCAACGTGGCTGGTGGAGGAATGGGGAGAAGAGCACATTTTCCCCAATGGCAAGCATGTGAAATACTAACAAATACTTGTATGGAAATTTTGAGAGTTTCACCTGCTGAAGAATTGAAGTAAGGGACTATATTGCACGTATGCTGATTAGCTTCAGACTTCAAAATCAATATGTAAATGAAAACTTTTTTTTTCTGTAGAGGTAAAGGCATCTCAGCAACCTCCGCCAAGTGTTTTGTAAGTGATGTATTTATTCTCTCACAGCTTCATCTGTAGTAGCCTGTAGATCTAAAAATATATAGTTTTATGTTCTGGTGACTGTTACGATGGTGTAAATTTGCAGTAAGTGGTAATTCCTCAGACATATCCAGCTAGTATGAGATCAGAATCCGGCCTTTCCCAGTTAAACAAACAGTGTGCAATCTTGCACACCTGCCAGCACTGCCTTTCTTCTCACTTACCTCAGGTTTCCACTGCTGTAAGTGTCGGAGCTTTCAGAGGTCCTATCTTTTTTCCACTACCTTCCACCTTGTAAAGTCACATGTACTAGGGAGTGAATGGCAAGTGTTGGAGGGGAGGAATGGAAATATTTTACATGCATTGCACGTGGGCTCTAATGATTGCACATTTAATAAAGCGATGAAGAACTCAACCCGTAACCTTCATTTAATTGCCAGTATTCCTCATACTGGTTTCATAATATCCTGTTTCTCTGCAAAACTTTGTCAGGTAGCATTCAAGTTCCAGTGGTTCGTATCGGGTTACGGATAGCAGTATCCCAAACCAAAGAGGTTTCTTAGGATGTCCTTGTAGTTTAAACTAATGTTGCGTTCAGCCATGCATCAAACAATGCCAGAATTGTTTGTGGGGGGAGGGGGAGAGGGAAAGAAAACTTTAAATATGAATTTTATTTTGTTTTATGAAGCCAAATAAAACATCCCGGCTAGATTGGCTTATCATCAGCATAGTCATGTTAAGCATTAAAATGAATTAAAAAGAAGCTTTTCAGGCCAGGGAACTTCAATTTTGGATTGTATTTGTAATATAACAAGGGCTAAACTTACTTTATGCTTTGGTTTGGCAGACCTATTCCCAGGGTGAAACTTTTCATTCAAACTTTTAGCCTAAAGCAAGTCCATAGAAGGCATGTTGTATGTATAAGTATATGGAAATTAGACTTTAACAATGGCAATTTCTTAAGTGATCTCTTACAATTATGTTGCCAATGTATAAGTAAATAGGAATTAGTACTGAGACAGAGCTGAGAAAGGGACAACAATTTATTTATCATTGTTCTTCTCTTTAGTGTTTTTCAAACAATAGGTTGTTTGTTTCTGGAACAAGTATAAAAAGACAAGCTAGAGTCTAATAAAAAGATAATAAAAAGCAAACCAAAACAAACTGCTATAGTCTTTGCTTTATTGGAATGTAGAGCAGAAACATATTCTATGGATGTAAAATTTACTGCTATACAGATACTCTGTATTTCAGAGAAAAAAACATGTTTTACAGTGAAAAACCAAACTTCCCAAACCATTTGTCTGGAACAGTTTGTGGGTTTGGTCAAGTTTTTGTGATCCTCTTGAAACCGGCTTTTGTAACCATGCGTTCCATTCACGTGGATGTTGGTATAAACGTTTCTTTCAGGAAGCAATTCAGATTGCTCTTTTTCAGTGCAATTACTGCTGCATTAAGTTCAAGTAATACAGTATCTAGAAACATTTATAGAGCAGAGAAAAGGACCCTTTTATTCTAACCTTGCCAAGAGCAGAAATAAAACGAGCTGGTGTGTTCTCAGGGCAGAACTGCATGCGGATTTGTAATGTCCTATTTCTCGTAGCATAGTCTTGTGTGCAGACTGAGATTTGTGTGATTTAATGAGACTGATTCATTTATCCTGTCGGGCTTTAAATAAATAAAAACCTCAAAGCACTTCCTTCCTTTCTGGAATTATGTATTTTTGCAAGTACAGTATCAAAAGCTGTCCCTTAAAAATAAGTTGCCCCCTGCCTTGCTAATACAACCATGTATGTTAGTTGGATTTTTTCATGTTTTATTAGATGCTGAGTTAGTTTGTTTCAGAGCATTAAGAGTTTCCTGTGATCATGTTTGTTTACATGATATCAGAATATAGTATGAGCTGCTCTAGACTGCAGTTTTGCAAGAGGGAAGGAATTAAACTCCTCTTTTGAACTCCAAGGAGTGGGCAGGAGTGGACTGGTTGCATGGAAAGCCAGGCTGTGCTGAAGAGGGGCAGCAATCCCTGCTTGTGCTCTCTGTCACCAGGCACCTATTGTGGCTCCAGGTTTGAACTGCCTTTTCATGGGGTTTGTGGTGACATGCTCAGGGTGGCCAAGGGGACCCACTCCCCCACTAGATCTCCAGACTTTTTTTCCCCTCTATCCCCTCAGCTGCTTGGGAGAAACTGACATCTTCAGCAGGAGCGGGGTCTACCTGGTGTGCTCTGGAGGGAAGAGTTTGATAGCTCTGATATGAGGAAGGCTTTCCTTCCAGGTCTCAACCCTTCTTGGTGCTGCAGTGTCTGTGCCTCTGGCAGGCTTGTTTTGCTCTTTCACAGCAGCTGTGAGCATCTCTTTAGTCTCTTTACTCATGGCCCCTGCTTTCCTGCCCTCTGCAATGTCCGGCCTTCCTTCCTCCCTGTCCCTGCTGCACAGCATCCTCTTTCTTTCTTCCTTTCTCTTTATTGCTGTCATCTGGGTACTCGCTTCCTCCTTATGAACCCTGCCTCAACAATAAAAAGTAAATACATTAGTGAGGTGGTTAGGAATGAAGGGAAGATGAGCAAACAAGTGGTGGCCATCACTCTTGATGCCTGGTTTCTTCTCCTGGCTTTCCTCTGCCCCCAGCTTTCCCATTCAGCTTGTCCTGTCTTTGCAAATGTACAGCACATATCTTCACAGGACCCCAGTGTTGATCAGGTCGCCTGGGAAGTAGCTCAGTACCCATGCAACTCCTGGTTTGTGGGGCAACAGACCCTCACAAATGCATTGCAGGAGAAAAAAAGAAGAAAAAAGCCTGTTTCAGAGCCTGATTCCTGAGACTTCTTTTGCATAGAGGAGCTACATGGATGCAAGAGTGCAGTCAGCTGGGGTGCTCTTTGTGCAAAGCTGGGTCCCTCCAGGATCATCTGGTGGCACACGAAACTCCACTTTGTAGATGACTTGAAATATCTTTTGATATTTGCAGAGATTTTTTTACTTATGTACATAAGAATTGTTTTAGTCCTCCCTCCATGCATGGACCAAGAGGCAGTGCTGTGGCAGGGGATATGAATAAACCTTAATTACCTCTCTAGTAATTATGACAGTGGCCAAAGTGGTGACTCTGTACCCTCTGTATCTGTGTCCTGCAACAGGAGCAGACATATTTGCTAGAACAGCCTTGCACCTTTGGTGTTGTGAATAGAAGCAAGGCACTGCAAAGATATGGCAAGAGCGAATGGCAAGCATAAGGAAGCAGGTGAGGCCGAGTGTGGAGAGGATGATACGCATATGCGACAGATTCTCTGAGAGGCTGCAGGGCCAAGTGTGTTGTGAGACTAATTTCAGTAGAGCTATGTGATACTCCTGCCCCTTTGTAATTCCATTCAAGGAACCTGAAAATGATTTACACTGAAGTTGTTCTGAATTTCACATGTAGTGAATCTAACACATTTCTCTAGAAACCCTCAGTGATAATACCAAACCTGTAGTCAGCTTGTTACTAGACCATAAAAGCCAAAGAGGTTGTGTTTCCTCCCCTGGGAGATGGGAAATTTGGGAGGAAATTCTGCTTGTAGTGTTGAGTCTCAGTGTCCCTCAGAGAAGGCGTTGTTGTCATGGCTGGTGAGAGAAGGTGCCACAAGATAGATGGATGGGGATAGAGCTGCGAGGAAGTCTCCATGGAAGCCAGATTTTCCTTGGCACTTGGTACTGTGATGATCATTTCCATTGGCAGGAGGGAAACCTGCATGTGTGGTGAAGAGTTAGTGTGGTTATTTTTACTTCCCTCCTGTCAGCTCTCACTCACATAAACCTCTGCGTGGTCTCTGGCTGTGCAGGCAGGACTGAAGGCTGTAGGAAAGTGATAGCTGGTTTCAATGTGCAGCAGCTTGAACCTGATGGTGGAGGTTGGCGAATGGGTATAGATGAATAGGAGATAGCTTTGACCTCCCAATAAAGCCCAGGGATTTATGTGTCTAAGCCTCTGTGCTCCTACAGAATAATCTAGGACGAGTTCCTTGGCAGAAGCCCCACTGAGCATTTCTCCAGCTGCCAGGTTGCCAGCTCCAATGAGTTTTACCACAAGTCTCACTATATTTGGTAATTTTTTTTACAGTCTGAGCTACTGGAAATGGGTCATTAGTGGGAGAAAAAAAAGTCCCTCCCTTCCCACTTTAGCTTAAAAATTAAGTGTTTTTAGGCTTTCTGTTATGCGCCCGAATCCTCAGAAGCAAGCAAGAACCTAAGACTCTCTGTTCAGCATTGCCTGGGCTTGAGATGCTTGGCTCCTCTTTAGTGAGTGATTCAGGTTATCGATACCATCATTAGTGTCCCTCTCAAGGAGCCTTCCCTAAGAAGCAGATAACCAGATATGGGTTAAAAAGGCACAGAGCAATAATTACATGAAAAAATGTACTTCTGAGTTGCTTGCATGTTTCTTCTCTGTTTCATAAGGCATTTTTTATGTTGCCACAAAAAGTACTGAATGCAGCTTGACTTCTCTGAAAATAATGTTGAAGGAAGAAGCCAGATTTATTGGGGCTAACAAGGAAGTTGTCCAAAAGAGATTCATTAATTGGAGGCCTAATCACAGCCAATAAGACGAGAGCCCAAGCCATCAGCAGACTAATATACATCATTTGGCAGTCACCACTCCCCACAGGCTTGCCTGTCTGTTGCTGCCGACTGTACGTCCTGCACTGCAGAAATGATGTGCTAATGCTAAAACCAATTTGGCACTTCCCACACGAGAGGATGAGTGTGCTTCCCTACACTGGAAATGCAGCCTCCAGCTGTCTTGCCCTATGCCAGAGGTTTCTTAATACCCTGGAATTAGCTGACTAAGAGATGAAGCAGACTAAAGAAGCATTTGCTATCTGTTCGGGCTGCCTAAGCTTTCCATCAAATAAACCCCAGTCTGATTCTCAACCCTCTGGGAATGGCTGCCCACAGCTAACATTTGCTACCCCAAATAACCCCGAGGTGACCTTCTTGCTGCAAAGCTGCGGCCAAGAAAAACCCTGTTTAACATAACAGTGCACAGCTTCGAACATCAACTTGAACCGCTCTGACCTCAGAGCTGCTGGGGGCTGTGCAAATTAATTTAACAATAGGCAGCGTTGAAAGGGAGGAATGTTTCAAAGGAATAATAATTAAAAAAAAAAAAAAAAAGGAAAATCTCCCTCATCCATCTCTTCTCATTTTAAGAAATAGTCAGGAGGCCTACTTGAGAAAAAATAAAACTGTGCTTTTGTTGCAAAGCAATCGGCAGTGTGGTGTGTGGGGGAGCCCTCATTGGTTTCTTGCAACTTAGCGTGGCAAAATGAAATTTCCCATAAATGAGTGCTGCTTCTGGAAAAACAACTTCCTTTAGTTTTAACTGAAGAGTTGACTCTGCTTTCTAGGAGCTTCAAAGATACGCTTGTGGTTTGCCTTTCTTTTTCGTAGATGCTCTTAATACTTCTGTTAAGCAAATAAGTAAGTCTCTGCTTTCTGCTCAGCTCATTGATTTGTACTTTGTGTCATGCTTTTGTATTTTTAATCCAAGCAATGTGCCTGGCTGGGAAAAAACTCCCTGTGCATGGGGCAGTTGGAGTTTAGATCAGCTAATGGTTGAAAGAGCCCAGCAGATAGGAGATGTGGCAAAATAAGATCTTCAACTATACGGGCAACTCGCTCTGCTGAACAAGTAACTGGATTTGTTTAGGTCTTGTTTTTGTGGTTGTTTTTTGTTGTTGTTGTTTGTTTGTTTTCCCCTCACCTACTTGCAGTCTTGTGACTCCAGTCTCCTGTCAAAGCATGGGTTCTAGTGGCCTGTAAGCAGGGAGAATTGTTAAGGAACGGGTTGTGAAGTTGGAGACAAGAAGCAGTGTTACTGATAATTTTAAAATTGGTATAGATTTGCTCTGACAGCTTGAAAAAACTGCCCAACGAGTGCAGCTGAGAGGGATACAAGTTTATTCCTGAGGGAGCCAGTGGACTTCCATAAACATATTCATGAAACTGCCTGCTTTTCTTTATTGAGCCAGTAGAATTCATTGTCATTTCTGGTTTGCTACACAGAGGACTGTTTTTTTTTTTTTTTTTTTCAGTTGAGGTGCCTTGTCTTCAGGAACATCCGTTGTGAGCATCAGCACATACTTGGATGGTTTGGGGACAATTCCCCGCTACACGAGAAGGGAGTGTGGCCAGTGTCTGCAAGGTGTGAGAAGCCACTGGGGCTGAAGGGGGATGTGACTTAATGTTTAGTGCAGAGGGAGATGAGATGAACTGAGATTTCTTCAGATTTAGTGCAGCTTTCCACTCAGAGCCTTCAAGATCCTGTAAGGTTGTAGGGGTCCTCTTACAACTAATAGAGTAATGACCTTGAATTCGCTTCCAGCTCAGCTGTACAGCTGGAGGACAAGGCTTTTCTTGTGAGCAAAAAACATTAAAGCAGCACAGAGATTTGCCTGCATAGCTCAGGTCTTCAAGAGATTTGAGTATCCTTTTTGAGGCCCCACTTGCAACAAGGGATTGTAGATAAGCTTCTGTAGTAGTTAATATGTGATGTTTTCCAATTTATTCTTACTGGTGTCTCTCCTTTTGCTTGCAGTGTTGACAAATTCATTGCTGTATGCCGATTCTTTGATTTGCACAGATAACTTTTTGCTGCATGAAAAAGGTAAATATGTGCATACTAATAAGTTTTTCATGACCATGTAAATGTCAAATAAAAAAAAAATATGATTTAAAAATATTTAGTAATGCAACTCATCCCTTTTTTGTATTGTAACCTGAATATCAAATTCAGGACTCCAGGTTAATTCTTTCTGCTAAGGTCGTCTCCTGTACCAAGCACACATTAGCACAGACAATTAAAAACTTTCATATTGGCACCCCTGAATTAAGAAAACTAAGCCATTCTGTTTCTCATAGTGTTCTGGCATTAAAATATAGCATAACCTGGGAAAAAAGTGAGAAAAGTATGAGATTTTCTGATGGATTGTGTTTAAATTGGTGGTTGAACTTGTTGCATGAGTCAGTGGAAAATATTAGTGACCTCTTCCCTTGTAGCTTATACTTCCTGCAAGCTCTTCTGTTAAAAAAATCTGCAAGATGCTTCCTTTGCAGATCCTGTAAGAAATGTATATTCAGCAGGAGAAACATCTGACTGAGCAAAGGCTAACTTATACAGTGGTTTGGAAGCCACATGTTGAAAAGTGCTAGGGAAACACAGTAGGGAAAATGATAAAAAGGGATGAAAGTCATTCAGACAGGCAGAGAATGCTGATTTAAAAATGCAAAACATCCCAACCCTGATGAGTGGGCAGGTTGCAATAACTTCAGGGCAGATCTCAGTTGCACAACAGTTATATATTGAAAGGAGACTCCCACAGGACGTAGCCTGTAGTGATTTAAAATTGGAGGAGGTGGGGGAAGCGCTGAGATACTGAAGAGAACAATCTTGCAGCAATAGAGTACAACTAGGAAATGGGTCACTTGGAGTAATAGCTTTTTTTTTTTTTCCATGTGGTTTGTGTAAGCCAAGCCAAATGTGTGTAGAGCACAGGGTTATCATACTCATGATTTTTTTTTCAGCGTATTAGAACTGAATTTACTTGCAATAAAATTTGGCCATCCAGATGTGATATTATGAATCATCCCTCTGTTTGGATGCTGCTCTAGCTCCTGGAGTTGGCTTGCTTTTCTGATGTTCTAGGCTTTGTCTGGGCTCTTAAAACAGACTGTATTTGGAAATGTAACGCCATGGCCTCACATTCCAAAGAGGTCAGCAGAAATGCTGGTCTAAAGTATCCCTGCTAATAGCACCTGTGGTTTGCTCTCGCCTCGGCATCATAGTGGGCAGTCTCCTCATATATGCTGAAACAACCGTATGCGTGGCCACCCAAAATGGATAAAGGAGCTGACCCAGTTAACACAGAAGTACTCTCCATCACATATGTTTCTTCTCCCCCAGCCTTGCCGTATCCGTTCCCTGCTCTGGTTCCTCATTATGCAGCTTCCTGCATGGCAGTGTTACACAAGCTGGAGGCAGTGGCATGGTGTAAGGACAGAATGAGGAACTCCAACTGGTTCATTTTTTCAGGATATGAAATACAACCTTAAAAATGGGTTATAAACTTCACATTCATCATGACTTTCAGAAAAGTGAGAGTATATGATGCCTACGATTTTGGTCCTGGAAAGTTATCAAGGATAACCAGCCAGTGTGGAGTTAGAGATGTGCAACTGTGTGTGTTGTTTGGTAGTGGTTTGATGAGATGGTGGCCTTGAAAGCACAGCCTCTTAATGAAATTCAAGCCAGCCCCAACTCTGCTTACCTTTTTCTGACCACAACTGACTGATACAAGTGGCTTTTAAGGCCCAGTGTTAACTGGTCATTGAAACAAATGGGTTAGAAACAAAACTCAAAGAGAAAGGGATTATTTTTAAGCCAGATCAGGTAAGTGATCTGTCACGCAGTAGTATACTGCAAGGTTGCAGTTGAGGTAGTAGATGAACGTGATGCAGGGAGGTGAATAAATGTCCTATGCTAAGGGGAGAGACGACTTTCTTAAGCTAAATTAGAAGGCAATGGCACTTGGTTATGCAAGTGACGGTGTGAATGAGTTCATGCTTCCTTCTTCAGACAAGGCCCTAGGAAGCAGTCAAAGGACAGCCTGCAGTCAGGACGCCTTTTAGTGGATGTGCTTATTGAATAGTGAGACTTTGACTTAGAGCACTTGTTGAGTTTTTAGTATAACAACAGATAAAACCAGGGTGTGAGGGAGAGAGGTATCTCCCTGTCAGGTTCTCAATAACAGTGACTCATTTTGGCCAGACCTGCTCCAAGGCACTTCAGGAGCTGGTTAACCTAACTCTGAACCTCACATCCACGGTGTGGGCAGCAGCTGTTCATACAGCTGTATGTGTGCGGCCTGCGAAGTAAGGATATGTGGGCTTGCAGGGCCTGTTCAGGAAGGTCTGTGGATTCCTGAAGCCTCTTGAGTGGCTAGCAAGAGTCATGCATGGCAGGCCCATGACAACCCCATACTTATGTTGATGAAAAGCGATAGATAACTTCTAGTCTTCCCAGGCTACCGTTCCCTGACTACCTCCTTCTGCAGGTGACCAGCTGAATAGCATAGAAGGACATAATGCGTGTGATGGCCCCTTGATCCAGGAATGCATTAATGTGTTTTCCTTGGAAAGCAACTCCCCTCAGTCAGGCGGGATTAGTAGAGCACAGATTTCCAAGCCTCGCTCTGACTCCTCTCCCCGTCCCCTTTAAGAAAATTTCCATCTATATGTATATATTCAGTTAGTTGTACCAGCTGTCGTGCTCTTTGGAAAATGTGGACTCCTCACCTCTTAACATGCAGAATTTCAGAATATTCCTCCAACTTATCTTAGTGAGCATGCAGCATCTGCAGCAGAAATATAATAGTTTTTCTCATATTATGAATCCAGTTCTGAACTGCACTCCATTCCCAACAAGTTGTTTGCCCCACTGATGCTGTACAGTTCATACTGGCCGAAGAAAAGACTACCCTCCGTCCTGTCTGTGAGATACTCTCTCCTACACCTCCTTGATAATACCCTGTCTTTTCAGGGACACCAGCAGAGGAGGACCTGGGGGACCGTATGCTCCTTTGCTCCCTGGCTGGTCCCTTTGTGCCCAGGCTGTTTTATAGTCTCACTGCAAAAGGACTTTTCGTGACAAAGAGAAAGCAGCTAATGTTTCCTCTAATATGCATGCAGCTAGGCTTGGGGCTTTGATTTAGCTCTTATTATGGTATGCTCCTTACAGCAGCAGAAGCAGGCAGGCACATGATCTCCCTGAAGGCAGGATCCAGTGTTACTGTAGAAACTGGTCACCAGCTCCTTTTGTAGCTAGCAGCTGTCACTGTGTGGTTAGAGCCAAAGCGTGTCACTCCTGCAGTGTCTGCAAGCCCTGGAGTCTCTCTTTTTTTTTTTCCCCTGCTTCTGAATCCCCCATGCTACAGAATAGAGATTTATTCTGCACTTTCTATCAAAATTTGCTAAAATATTTCTGAACTGTGTCTATTTTTAGAACTCTTCCTGATTAATATTTGATGTTCTTTCCAGGTTTCATTTCCCTTCACCAGTACTTCAAGGCACAGAGGAGCTGGTAAAGGCATTGCCATGAAACCTAACTTGAAGCAATGGAAACAACTCATGCTGTTTGGGATCTTTGCATGGGGGCTGCTTTTTTTGGTGATCTTCATCTATTTTACAGATAGCAACACTGCTGAGCCAGTTCCCAGTTCCTTTTCTTACATTGAAACTAAGAGGCTTCTGCCCATCCAGGGCAAGCAGAGAGTCATAATGGGAGCCATACACGATCCATCATTCTCTGAAACTATTGATGAGAATGAGGTGGTACTTAATGAAGATCTTTTAGGTACATTTAAATCGGGGACTGGAAGTATTAAAAAATGGACTGATTTAGAGGATGCCTTCAGAAGCGAAGATGATTTTTTTCCATCCCAGATAGGAAGAAAATCCAAAGGTGCTTTCTACCACACGAGTAATGATTATTTATTTGCTGCTGGTCAGCCTCAGTCACACAACAGCCTTCAAGAAATAGCAAAATTCATCTCTGCCAATGAGGGTAATCCAAAGGAAAATGTTTTACAGAATAACTGGAGCCACCAGAGAAGAATGAGGAGAAGGAACACAAGGCACAGGAGAAGCCAGATGCTTGACGAATCTGACGACTGGGATGGGCTATATTCCACGATGTCGAAATCTTTTCTCTACAAGCTTTGGAAAGGGGATGTCTCTTCCAAGATGCTAAACCCTCGTCTGCAGAAGGCCATGAAAGATTATTTGAGCACCAATAAGCATGGGGTGCGTTTCAAAGGGAAACGAAACTCCAAGCTGACAGGAGACCAGCTTTTCTGTGAGCTGAAAGAAAGGGTGAATGTGAAAACAATAGATGGCAAGGAAGCTCCCTTCTCCACTCTTGGTTGGGAAAAGCACGTTCCCCAAATTCCACTGGGCAAATTGTATACACATGGCTTTGGGAGCTGTGCCGTAGTTATGTCTGCCGGTGCCATACTGAACTCCTCTCTAGGGGATGAAATAGGTGGGTGAAATGCATCTATTCATGTGCATATGTATGTACATGTATGTATTCACGTTCATTTTTCGAAAGATTCATTCTTCTCGGGCATAAGTCTGTAAAGTCCACTTGTTCTCCCTTCTCAGTGTTATATCAGTGTAAACTTATAGATGCAAGTAAAGGTATCCCTTTTTAGAATGATATAACTGAAAGGAAAATCTAGCCTGAAGTCATAATTTAAGTAAAACAATGATGCCCTTTTATTATATTACAGTTAGTAGTATAAAGGAGGCATTCGTTTCATCAGATCTGCCATATATGACATTTTGCTGTGATGTGTGTTTATTTCTTCAGCAGATTTAGAACCATGTTCAGGCTTTTATACTGAAAAGCTGTGTTGTGGTGGATTTTCTGGTGGATCACAGGAAAACTGCTTGTGGCATTCCTATCCCAGGCTGAAAATTGTTTCTATGACAGGAAGCAATACAGCATCATCTTCATCTGTTGTGTTTTTAGAGGTCCCAAGCATAGAGAAGTTAAACCCTCATGGAGCTTCATGCATTAACGTCAGATCCTCTGATCTCTTTCCCAAGTGTGAAGTTCAATGAGTTCTAATACCTCCTCCTACTGATTTTCCACTGCTGCACTGAATCAATTTGGTTTACAGGTGCTGGGACACCAACATTACACAGAATTCCCTACTTCCTGTTGGTAGTTTTGTGATAGCTATTCAGAAAAGGATTGTGGAGTCATAAAATGAATCCAGGTCCTTTTTTTTCTTTTTTTTTTTTTTTTTAACTTTTCCAAAATGAGTGTTAAAAGTCATGTTAATATCTCAGTAATTCTTCATTTTAGTAGTACATATCCAGTATTCTGGAAGTATTGAAAGAAGGATGAAATGTCTCACTTGTTTCTGGAGCAGGAGTTATCACCTTCCTTTAAAAAACTTTTGATGTGCACTTGTTAATCCTCCCATCTTCCAGGACTTCACATCCCAATACCAGCTTTATCACCCTGTATCATTTTTGACACAGATGGGTTTCCTTTAAATCTTTGGGATATACTAAAACTTTTATTATCAAAATGCTCTAGTAAGCTTAAAGCAGTGCAGGTGCCCTGCTTGCCTTCAGCTAAAATCAAACTACAGTAACCCCCAGTTCACAGAAAACCCCACTGATCTAGAAACCTCTGAGGTGATATAGTTTAACCATTCCTTCCTACACCTGGTTTACACCAGTACTGAATAGTGTTATAATGGGGGAATCATAGCACTAATTTAGCTGCACACTCTGTATACCAACATAAAAAGTATGGAATTTGGTGCTTGAAGTAGTATCTAGTGGTCCTTATGCTCCTGTAGGAATTCGTTTTCTCAGAAATACTATGAGGACAGAAAGTCTGTGCCATTCACTAACAGAAGAGCTTTTGATTTAATTGGAAATTTTCCTCAGGTGTCACCTGAAGGGAAGAGATATTGTGTTTGCCAAGGCCTTATGTTGCAGTTTCTGCTCCTGCTTGATCCCAGATCACCCTTGTCTGTTTTACAGGGCAGCCTGTGGGACAGCAAGAGTCATAAAAGATTTTTGTTTCTTCTGATTTATCCTCCAAGCCATTTGGGCTAGACAGGGAGTGTGACCCAGGACTGTGACAGGATACCTAGCTGCTCAAAGCTATCCTAGAAAGGCCTCATCTGTGTGTATGGCTCTGAAGCTCCTTGGAAGTGCAGATATGCTGAAGATATAGCACCAGTGTTTACCTCTTAAAAGGCTGCTCCGTGGGTAAATGAAGCACCATCATCCACCTTTTCCTACAAGGAGAAATTATGCCTATCATGTGCAGCCCAAATAATATATGTCACAGATGAGCTCTTGGTCTTTCCATGTACCTTTCCACCTTCCCTTCTAGTCCTTGACTTTGGGGGAGAGGCCAGCTTTTTTAAAGAGGTTTTTTTTTTTTTTTTTTTTTTTTTTTCCTCTTGTGCGTGTATAGCAGTAGAAGACTGCCCCTTCCCAAGGTTCGCCTCAGGGCTACCATCTCGTGTTCAAAAGACTAAGCAGCCTGCCAGTTTGGAGGCACCTTCAGGGGCTAATCTTACTGCTCTCTAGAGTCAGCCTAGCACCAGTGCTGAGCTCCTTGGTGTCCACAAATGCATGGAAAAGACCTCGTCGTTAACAGGCGAGGAGAACACCATGTGCATGAGTTCAGCTTCTCTGTGCAAGTTGGTTTATGGATTTCCTGCAAACAAAGGCTTTTTGCCACTTATCCTCCTAGAAAAGAAAAAAAAAAAAAGAAAGAAAAAGCCACGAGAAAGTAGTATTACAGGACCTTTTTCTTCCCAGGCCTTGAGCTCCCTCTTCTGTGTTTCTTTTAGAAATACACACAGAAATTTCAATTTGTTCTGTGTACTTGGCCTCCCTTCTAATTGTTTTTGAATGAAAGTTGGTTTGGAAATACTGTGCAAATACTGCAGAGTCCCATCGTGATCATGTTATTTAATAGGAGAGATGACTGGGTTGATATTATCCCATTCATCTAAGAAAATAACAGACCGCCAAACAAAAGTCAGACATTTTATAACTTTAAACTCATTATCTCCAAAAACTAATATTAAAATCAGTTGACCTAAAACCAGCTATTATCAGTATGTGACTGTATCTTGATTAAGTATTTTACAGTAAGTCTTTGAAATTTGATATGAATAACCAGCATAAGCAATGTTGGAAATGTAGCACACTCTCAAGCTGTGAACTATGCAGTTCTCTTTTCTCCAAACAGTTCCCAATTCTCAGTCAAAAGAATGTTAAAAAAAAATGTTGAATACAGGTCCAAATATACATTTTCAAATTCAAATTCAAAAAAAAAAAGTGTTTTAAATGTGAAAGACCTTTGTCTTCTCAGCAATGTGGAATGTCTGTATCTTCTGTTGATTTCATGTCTCCTAGCTCTTAGACCAAGAGGCTTAGGTTTAGCCAGATGGAGCCTGGGTATTGGTGCCTATGTAGGGAAAAAGCCTGCACGTTTCAGCTTTTGAGAGCTCAAGAGACATCTGGCAAGAACTCTCTTTTCAGACAGGCCATGTTTAAGCAACCTAGTCTGCCTGAGAGTTATACTGCTGGCTTCATGTCACAGGCACTTTCTTGCCATTTTTTTTTTTTCCTGAAGGAAAAGGCATGAAAGGAAGGAAAATCAGTGTTTCATGGGATCAGGATCAGTTTCATGGGATCATTAACGCCTGTTGGTTCTCTTTAGAAACCATGCCTGAGCTACCATCCACATTTTAATACCACCTTTTAAATCACTAGAGGTTTAAATAACCATATAAATTATCTATAGGTACACATTCTGTTCCAGGACATGTTGTCTGCTTCCATTGCTAGAAGGGATAAACTGTGTGACTGAACAGGGACTGAACAGGCGGATGCTGGCAGGAGCAGTGTGTTTCTAGGCAGTGGATGTTGTTTTTTACTCTCCTGTACACCTTTTGGGCTTTGAGAGCTCCTTAAAGGAAACACTGGAAGAGTAATTACCTTCTACCCAGCAGAGAATTACAGTATCTGCCCTTGACCCATACATTGCCTATGGCTACTTTTTATTTTTCATAACTCTGAGATTAACAAGTGTGGGGAAACTTTGACAGTTCAGTTGTTAGATCTTTGCTACCAAAGGCTCTTCATAGTTTCTGTATTACAATTGGGTTTTTAATTGACATCCCTACATAGCTTTTTCAAAACCTGTATTAACCTTTGTAATAGATAGAAGGTGCCATCAATAGATCTAGGGTGGCTTGATGTGTTTAGGTCTTATAAGATATGGTGAAACATAAGGTTATGGTTAAGCATTGTTATTCATTCAAATTTTCAGTTAGATATCACTGTAATAAACACACTTTTGTGTAGAATAATTCATTGTAAACTTTGCAATAGAAACAGTGAGTAATAGTGTGTGCTGACTGCACTAATAACCTTTCAATACTCATTTTATCCAATTAAGTAAACTGTTTAAGGATTGTAAGCTAAATAAAAAGATTATTTTGAGCTTTTTCCAGTGAATTTTAATAATTTTAGTAATAGCATATGGCAGATGCAAGAGGATTTTTATTTGTTTGTAGTAGAATCTTTATCATCCTTAGAAAATAAAGATTAGGGAAAATGTATATGTTTTATGCTAGTTCAGATCATTTTTCTCCTGTTATGTTATTTCACTGTTTTATTTTCCCAAGAAAAACATTTTGGCCCCTCATTGTGCTCCTAGATTCTCATGATGCTGTTCTGAGATTTAATTCTGCTCCAACACGCGGCTATGAAAAAGATGTTGGAAATAAAACAACTATGCGAATCATCAACTCACAGGTAAGGTCTTATTTTTGTGAATTTGAATTAGTGTTACTTCTGTACTGTGTAAGATGACAGTAATTTTTAAGAAAGCATTGAACATTTTGGGAAACAGTGATTTAGCAATCATGATGTAGAGCAGGTAAAAGTTCTCCTGTACAGGAATATTCACATATGCAGTTGGTGTACAATGATTGCAGCAGTTTTATGATATTCTTGTTTCAAATAATAAGTTTGTAGAGTTCCGTATGTATCCTTGTATGTAAGTAAAGAAGATCTTTAGTAAACACCACCCCACATTGCCTCCAGGATCTTCAGAAAGTCTGAGATGGGTCTCAGAGCTCTTTTCTCATACTCTCCTGTTCCCCAATTATTTTCTTGCTGTAAGGTGAAAGAGATGGAACCTGAGCTGTCTCAATGCATAGCTTTAGGCAAGTCCCTATTCTGTAAAAAATAAGTGGGATAAAGTAAAATACGTTAATGAACAGTAGATATTATGCCTGATATGAGGTTGCTCATCTGAATGGAAGCATAAAACGTGATCTTCTGCATAAGGGTGCCAACAGATAAAGGGTGTATTGAACTATAGTGACACCTTATGGTTGAGAATGACTTTTAAATTTTGACAAAACTGTCTCCTGAACTCCAGTTTTAGACAAACTTCATTCTGCTTTATGAAATGCAACTGAAAGACAACAGAATTACAGCAAAATTTTGTGAAATATTGTGAAAGGACAAGTTTAAGTAATCAATGGCCATGGGTATGGTTACAGAGTTAGTACAGGGGAGGAAGTAGAAATATATCCAGTCGGCTTTGTTGCTGAAATTGTAGGATCGCGGAATGTTTGTCTAAGTGTCATTTGTCTTACCTCTGTTTTTTAACACTTCTTCATTTTACTGTTGTTTGCTGTTAATCAAAATAATTAGTACCTGAGTGTCCGGCTTGCTGGCCGTGTCTGAACTCCTGTGCCAGGCAAGGAGAAGAGTTTAGAAACTTCATTTATTCAACTAATCTTACCCAATTTCCTATAAGAGAAGTGAGAAGTTCCTTGGGAGGGTGATATGATCTTAGTTAGCTACACACTGAATGGGAAGAGACTAAATGGCTGAATTAGCTGATCTCCGCTGCCAGTGGTGCACGAGGGTCTTCCTGGGTTCAGACACTGCTGGGATAGAGGCCTGCCATGGTGATAACGGAGACTTCCGTAGTCTTCTGTGCTGCTCTTTGTGTTTTTTATTCTCCGTACGGCCTCTCAAGAAACCGCAGGGCATTACTAAAATTCAGACCAGGTCGACTTTCACAGCTTTCCTCATTTCCTTCACATATTCCCACCACCTTGCTGCTCCTTCAGAGAGGTGAGAAGCTGGCCTTGACTCTCTGGCCTCCTGCAGGGAGCTCGCTTGCTAAAGGTTATTTTCCATACAGAAATTCAGGGTGTTATATCCTTACAGATTGTCTGACCTTTCTTCCCCTCTTGCTAGTGGAAATCCCTTACTTGATTGAAAGGCAATTGTGGCCCTCTCCTTCCTTCATGTTTTCTGCTGAAGAGGGCTGAGGACATGAAGGAAGCGAGGGCAGCCACAATGGATATTGCTATTTCAGGGGAAATTCAACTCATACGTCTAAATGCAGGCTCACTAAGAATTAAACTTGTGTAGACAACCCCTCTAAAGAACTCTTGCTTACTGAAAGTGAAATAAGAGCCTCCTTTGTGTGATAATTGGAAAACAAAGCTTTTAAAAGCTTGACCCTCTGCTCTGTTTACTCTGCACTCCAAAGAAAGTATGTCCTCAGAGAAAAAGTGCTCTGAGAAATGGAGTTTAGGGGAGCTGATGGCAGGAAGACTAATTCTGCTGTTATTGTAGAAGGCTGATGGAAAGTCATTAAGCTCAAAGTTTATGGTAGGGAGAATATTGCTATGGCAACAATATTATTTTTCTGAAGAAAAATATGTGTAATCAAATATGGCTCATTGGAACCTAAAGGGAAATGAAAATTAGTATGAATTTATTTGTCTGGAATGCTGATTAGTTTAACAGCTGGAGCCAAATTCACGCTGTTTCAACTAGTGTTGAAATTATTCCACTCAATCTTTCCTGAGACTAGATGCACCAGGGATCAGAGAGAGATGCTCAGGAAAGTCACTGGTGTGGAGAGTCGGGAAAGGATAAGCCTACGGAAGTGAAAGGGAAATGTCCAGTGTGGTAGGAGTATTAGACAGTGCACCAGGAGGTGCAGAAAGGAATTATCTGAGAGCAATAGATCAGTGATATGGCTGTTACTTCAAAAATGGCATTGCTGTGTGCCTCTTCTAGGAATTCTTATTGTAGGTAGACAAGCTCTTACTGCCATGGCCTAATTTGTCTGTCTGGAGTTATTTCAGATAAGACTGTGGCTTTGATAAAATGAGAAAACAATGGAAAGAAAAGAAAGGGGGAAAAAAAAACACACACAAAAAAGTATCCATGGAGGCTGTAGCCTTTCAAAGAAAGCTGCTCTGTGTCCGAAAAGAGGCTCTGTGTGCAGTCTGAAATACCATTGCTTCCAATTTACAGTTCCAGAATGTACTGTAATGTTCATACACAATTTTGCAGCATTTCAAGTGGTCTCATCACATCCCTCACTGATAGAGGGATTCACTATTGCTACAAATTGCACCTTCAAAGTGTTTACAGTGCTGTTTACAGCTAAGCTCTTTTACATATATATATATATATATATATATATATATATGTATATATGTATATATACACACACTTACAGACACTGGGTTTTTGTTTGTCTGTTTTTGCAAAACAAGTTCAAGTAAGTTGCTTAAAATCAACCAAAATTAATGTAGAGCAAACAGCAGAGTGGAGAGGAGCATTCATTTTGGGGGATGGTCCCAACTGCTTTTGGAAAGCTTAACTCTGCATTTTTTTTTTTCCATATTTGTGCAGATTCTCACCAATCCAAACCACCACTTTGTTGACAGCTCTTTGTACAAAGATGTTATCTTAGTGGCCTGGGATCCTGCTCCCTACTCTGCAAATCTGAATGTGGTAAGATGCCTTCTTGGTGCTTTTCGTAACCGGTCTAAAGATAGACATGTATGTAGTGTTTTAGTCTCCTGGTTCTTACTCATCACAGTGAACCCCAAATTCTTACTCAGAGCGCACACAATTTCTGCATGAGTTAATCTGTTTCTTGGTTAGAAGCTTTTTAATAGCCACCCCTTGTACTGGGATGTGCATGATAGGCTAGGTGACTTTTTTTTTTCTGTAAAATACCATTATTTTCATATAAAAGTGAGATGGTGGGGTATTTGCCAAGGAGGAAACATTGTTAGGTTCAGTAGAATTGCATCCATTTTTTCCCACCTTCCCCTTTGCCTTTCCAAACAAAACCTAATAGAAGTCTCTCTCGGCACCTTCCCCGTTTCTCAGGCCTCCTCCCCACCAGTCTTCCCCTTGTGTCCCCTCACCCGTAGCCATCGGTGCCCTGCCACCCACCCTCCTGGTGGCAGCAGCAGACGTCCATGTCCTTGTCACTCAGGGAGTTTCTGCCTCGCTGGGTACTGCACAATTCTAATGGACCGGTTGATCGGATGGTTATTGGCAGGGGGAGCTTGGAGCTGAGTAGCCTACAAGTAGGAAAAGAAAACCTTCATCCACTGAACTGCCTTATCAGCTGATGCTAGAAGCCTCCTGCACAGGCTGCCTTAAGGCTGCTTCACCCGCTGCTGCTAACAAGGATGGAGGCACTTGTAGAGAAAGCCTCACCCTAATGCCCATGTCTTGGGGTGGCTTTTTGAACCTCTGATTTAATATGCACTTAGGAGTGGGAAATGGTGTTGGCTCATCCCACTGCAGTGAATTGCTTATTGTGGGTCCTTGTGGGGAAAAACATACTGATTTGCTAACTTTTGTTTCTGTTTTGAAAACCTGAATGAAGCTAGTTCCTGCTACTTTGCTTGTAGTGTTCAATTGGATACCACTAAACAATTTCTTACTTTTTCTTCCCAGTGGTATAAGAAGCCAGACTACAATCTGTTCACTCCTTACGTACAGCATCGCAAGAAGAATCCGCACCAGCCGTTTTACATTCTCCATCCAAAGTTTATATGGCAGCTCTGGGATATCATTCAGGAGAACACAAAAGAGAAGATACAGCCCAACCCTCCTTCTTCAGGTTTCATCGGTAGGTGTATCAAATCATGGCCCTATAGGCACGTCAGATTAAAAAAAATGTAAAGGTGCATCTTGCATGAGGATAATTTCTTTATGCATGTACTGTTAATATTGCTTAATACAGAAACAGTGACTAGTTGAAATGTGCATTATGAAAAGGATAAAATAGTTGGGGCTTTAAAAATCTTCTTTCTTGCCCATTGCATTCAAACTATGCATACTGCATATTTAAATCATACATATATCTGTGAGAAAACTGTATTATTCCATATTAATTTGGGGGTTGCTTCTTAAAGTGAGATTTTTGGAAGTGGCTGTAAAAATTTCTGTGGAAAAATCTGCTCATGTGGAATGATTTCAGCAGCATCATTCACATTTTTCAAAAACAATTCCTGCAGTAATGAAGTTGTTGATAAAAATAGGATAACAGCTGCTGATCATAAAAAATGATTAAGAGGCTCTTTCTGCTGTCAATCTGTATTTCCACTATATATAAGAAACACTTCAAAGACTGTCCTTGAAGAAAAGAGATAATTTCATTGAAAGAATAAAGCAGAAACCTTCAAGCCCAAATCCTAAACCTTCCTGACAAAAATAGCCCCCTAGTAGAGAACACTATGAACATATAAATCATTACATAAGTAAAAACATACACAACGAAAGCTGTAGATATAAATATACTCTGTGCATAAAGATAGAAATGTGACTCCTTCAACTCTACGAGTAGAAATTTGACTCCTTCAACTCTGCTAAGAAATGTATTTTTACCATTCTTTTCCAAAGAAAATGTTTAGGCATTGTGATAATGACTGCTAGTATTAGCTTTAAGATAGCTAGGTGATAAGCAAGCTTATTGAGTCATATTCACCTCTTTGATAAATAGCTACTTCTTTGATAGATGCATTTTAAATATTTTGTTAGGGAGAGGCCTCCTGTCTTAGTAATCTTATTTTATAGATATTTATGCATTGCACGTATAATGTAATATAAACTGGGAGCCAGCACAGAAAATACAACTGTGTATTGTCAAAAGTGGACATAAAGGGCATGATAAAGCATGCATAATGCAATGCAGCTTGGCAGAAATCCGAAAGGGCAAGATGATCTTCAGATCAGGTATCTATCAACAACTCATGCAGCAAATATCCACTTGGCAGCTAACAGACACAATGAGTGGACTTGTATGATGGACATATATTCTGAATGTCGAGTTTCTACCTGATTATTATAAAATCTATGCAATTTGTTTCTATAAAATTAATAGAGTGAATGGTCAAGTTATAGCCATCGTGAGATATGAAAGTATCTTAATTTCAGGAGGAGATGGGGGAAATAGTTCAATAAACAGCCACACTATTAATCTGGTTGTGCTCAAAGCATCTATCTGAAGGAAGATAGGAGTGTTCTGAATATATGAATTTTCACAGGTGGAGGGACCTATGTCATTGAATCCAAGCTGCTTACAAATTGGACTACAGGCAGAATAAAAACACATTATGCTTTTTCCAAGACTTTTTCTAAGTCTGCACGCCATGCTTTGTCATTAGAACAAGTACTGTTTCTGCATAAGGATCCAGTCTGCAATCTAGATTTACACTGGCAAATCAGCAGAGTCAGTGGAGTCAACGAATGAGGAGCTGTGTGTAAGCATTGAGATTACTTGCGGACAACAAGACTGTTGCTGCCAGTAATGTGGAAAAGGAGAGAAAAAAGGGTTCTATACAAGTGAATCACTTTTGTTTTAGCCTTTTTAACACTCTTTAGCCACATTTCACAGAATGAGACAATTTCTAAATTAAAACACAGAGGCACCACATTCCTTCCTTTTAGGAATGTCAGAAATGTAAGATGGTCTTAGGGTGTGTTTTCGTTAGTTAAATTCTCATCTGACTATTTCTGCTGCTTATTACTATTTGGAGAAGGAAACAGTGGGACATTTGTGGGGAAGGAATACTTTCTTACATGCTGTGGCTTTAGGGGAACAAGGGAATGGGAAGGGGCAGAACATTTTCCTTGGGTTTTCTACCTCATGGTGGAAGCTGTGGGGAGAGATTTTTGCCCTTCCTCTCAGGTGTGGGCTGCCCAGTCTCTGAAATGACTGGCATGAAATGAAAATGTTCCCTTACAGTTTTTAAATATTACTGCGATTACACATGTCACTGCTTTAAGCCATTTCTGAAATACTAACATAAAACTCATTAGCAGTAAAGAAATATTGATTCTCAAGGAGAAGTTTGGGAGAGAAAAGAGAAGGGAGTATTGTATGGGAGAAGCATCTATGTATAGGAGATGCAAATGAAAATACTTGTTGTGAAGGTGCTATTAAAGTATCCTGGAGGAGAAATCTGCTTACATTTTGTGCCCTCTAAATTGTTATAGTCCTCTTAGGGTGAATTTAATTTCTGTGCTCAGCAAATATGAGCTACTTTTAGTTAATAAGAAATTAAATAATGTTTGCACAAACTTGTAAATAAAAGATATTTTGCTAAATATATGCTATTAGTCTGGACTGATGCGTAAGCTGTTCAAAGATTGCACTTAAGAGTTTATGCTGTCCAAGCATAAATGATCCTCTTTGATGGATTGCTGTCCTCTTTTGAATGATAATAAATTACATCTAACACAGCTTTACCAATGTTATTTGTACATAGGTTTTCATTTTTTTACTCACTGATCACACTAGCACAGCATCCCCAAGTCTTTATGACATCCAGATGGTCAATAAGATTTCATAGCAGAGCAAAAAATACAGCAATTAGCTATCACACTTTTGCTGGTTATCCTTGGTATGGTTATTGGAAGCATTGGTTATATGGGAATGATTATTTCTTTTTTCAGAATTTACACAAGGGGGCCAAAATCAGGTTATCACGTGGTGGGAACAGAACAAATTAAAAGGTATACATTTTCACACATGACATAATTAAGTTGTGATATTTATTGCCACAGGATGTTGTAGGTATCACAAGTTTACAGGGTTCCCAAGTGATTAGACAAATTCACAGAATGCTACTTAATTCAGAGATACAGTGTTACTATCTCCAGTTTCTTGGGTTGACTTTTGGCAGGAGCTTTCACTTAGTGGGTGGAATTTTTATCTATCGTTGAAAAGAGTGAGCAATGTTTCTGGGTAGAGATGGTGTTTTGAACATTACTATACTAGTGATGCAATTCCTAAAATCTGAAGTTAGCACTGGGTAAGATGAGGTAGTTTTAGGACAATGCACTTATCTACATACAAAGTGATTGTCTAAACTCGTGACAGTCAGCAGGTAAAAGGGTGGTTCATTAGGAAGGTCTGAATTAAACAGTGTAAGGGCCTCTTTCTCTCCTCTGACTATATGGATAGCATAGATAACCAGCTTGGAGATAGACTTAAATTACGGATAAATTATGCAAGCCTAAAGTTGAGTGAGACAAAAGCTACCAGCACCATCAGCTTCCCCCAGGAGCAGAGTTTCTCGCTTCCCCTAAGTTCAGGTTCCAACATTTAGATGTTCCTGTTTTCCATATTCTTCTGAATAACATGTCAGGTTGTGGTGATCCATTAGTCACTGCTGCCATCCTCTGCCTAACCAGTGCTGTGAAGAGGCCCTTTTGTGGCTGCAGGTTTTTCCAGGAAATTTCTAACTGTATTAGCACTGTTCACTATCCAATTTAGTAGTATGCCTCAGTCAGGGCATGACTAGAAACAGGCCAAACTCATCTTCTAAACTGCAGCCAGTTTGTCAGGTGTCACATTTGAGGGGTTACCATTGTCTAGAAAGGAATTTTTCTCAGGTATGATGGCATCTAAACATGCAACCATCAAATCCCACTGTGGATTCCACTGAAATATCCTAAATTGGCATTTTAAAAACATCACTATTTTTAGGCAGGATTTTTCCCTATCTTTTGGATGAAACTTGAAACTGAACAGTGGAATCTGTTCACTTCGCATTAATGCTGATATTCTGTCAAGGCACAATATTTTTCACTGTTAAATAAGAACACAGTCTTCTTCCTCTCTGAATATATCAAAGTTCAGTTTTTAATTGATACTTATGATGCGTGTATCAGCTGCCTCCATTTCTACCATTCTGCTGTTGGAGAACTGTTCCTATGCTCTCCTTGTTTAAACAACCTAGTTCTGACTTTACATTTTTATCATCTAATGATGAAGTCTTTTCTAACTGCTCTCTCTGATTTCTCAAAAGCAGTATCTTTTGCACATTGGATGTTATTGTATATTAGTATTCTGAAAGTGTTTTTTAAATAATATCTAGGTTATTTAGGTTTTTCTATTTTTTGCCACTATTCCAAGAACTATTTGAACCTGTCTATTGTTTGCCAGCTGGACTGGCCATGAAGTCTTGGTTACTGAAGTCAATTGATACATTTTGATAGCCTACCTCATCTGTAATATTACTTGAAATTCATATTTATATAACCTTAACTTTATGCTGACCTTTGCTCTTTTCCAAAGCTAGATGTAAGCCCTGACCGTGCTACTTTTTTTACTCCCTAAAGAGGTCTGTGTACATTGCAGGTTGTCCATGTAGCTAATAATCTTCGCTACATGTTGTAGTTTAGTATCTCGGCTGCCCAGAGATGTTGTGGAGTCTCCTTCTCTGGAGATCTTCCAAACCCACCTGGATGCCACCCTGTGCCACGTGCTCTGGGTGTCCCTGCTGGAGCAGGGGGCTTGGACTAGGTGATCTGTAGAGGTCCCTTCCAACCTCAAACATTCTGTGATTCTCTGACTTATGAAGCATAAAACACAAAATGATAAGTAAGCCCAGATCACTTTACTATTGAGAGAAAAAAATCTCAAAGAAATTTTTTGAGATTTGCAGATTACATCACAGATTTAAAACAACTATTCATCATTAATTGTTGATAACATTATTTTAATATTTATTTCCATGCATATGTGAAATAGTACAAGCAAAAATCTCATTGCAATGTAAGCAGATCATTGTTTGGCTAAGAACTGACATTTAAAATTGCATCAGAGAACATGTCGAATAGAAGACAACATTTACTCTCTAACTTTGCTTAGAAAATTACACTTGCATAAACTGAGAGACACAAGTAGGTATACCATGAGTTGGCTTTATTACTGTGATTTA
This sequence comes from Tinamus guttatus, assembly GCF_059628265.1. Classification (NCBI taxonomy): domain Eukaryota; kingdom Metazoa; phylum Chordata; class Aves; order Tinamiformes; family Tinamidae; genus Tinamus; species Tinamus guttatus. Next base: position 1,622,800 of record NW_028288564.1, on the reverse strand, counting down.
AACTCAGCTATTTGCCAGTAGTTGACTAAGGAACAAAGTGTTGCTTACTCTTTTCAGTCCATTTTTTTTCAGATATCATCACACAAAGAAATAATACCTCCAAAAAGATAAACTTTAAATTCTTACCCCACAAGCAAAAACCATGCCAGTATTTGAGAATCTTCTGTTTCCTGATGCATAAAGAAAGAAGAACAAAGTCTCTTCTTACAGCACCCTGAAGCACACTAAACCATCTTTAATATTTTAGTATATCATCCAAATTTGAATAATACATTAAAAAGCATATGATAGTACTGGTCAGCATTTTCCAAATTATATTCATACTACAGAATACATTATTGCGAGTAAAGTACAACTTTTTTGCATTTAGCATTAAGTGCTAAGTATGTTCCTTTCTAGCTCTAATACATAATGCAAAACTGCACATCAAAAACAAGTATTGCAGAACTTTTTAAGCTTAGGCACAGAGCCACTTGCTGACAATTAAATTCCTCAGTTTTCCCTATGTTCAGGTAATGTCCTCTTACAGTATTTTTTTCATCATTTGTAGAATAAAGAAAATATAAAAGAATACTTTTTAGAATTACAGTGTTTTAAAATTCAAAGCTACTTTGACTGCATATTCCGAAAGAATAATCAAGGTACATTTGGCCCAGTTTCAAGAAATAACAAATTTTCCTGTGGTACTGGTCTCCATCAACAAGCTGGTATGTTTACACAAGGGAGAACCACTGTCGCCTTTAGAGAAGTAAGCCAACACATACAAACTATACATGGTAAATGCTTTATGTTTATTTATAATACCTTCAAGCGTGTATAATATCAAACATAACCTTATTGGTGAATCTAGCTCAATTCTCTTATGTAATAAAATTTCTGTGATGTGTGCAAAATGAGATACATTATGAGTGTAATAATCACATTATGTCTATTTGAATGTGTTCAGTTTCCCTTACATTTTGTTAAAGTGATGGTAAAATCTTGGTGAATAAATTACAGTTATTATTTTAGATGCTTTCATGCAGCATCTCTTGTAGTCAGGTACATTATATTTTATTTACTTATAAACTAGAGAATGTTCTTTTTAAATTATTTGCTAACCACAAAACCTATTTGTATCACACAAAAGATGCATGGTGGAAATTGAAAACCTCTTGAGTCATTAAAATCGCCAAGAACAAATTAAAATACTTTTTCTCCTTTTGATTATAATCTATAATATATATTCATTTACATAAGCCATCCATGCAAGAAATTTATTCCTAATTTAATTCTATCTTTAAATGTTTTCAGGAAGGATTGTAAAAGTCCAGAAGTTTAGTTATACCAATTAGACTGAATTTAAATCGTACCTAAAAATTCCTGTCACCATGGGTATCTGCCAAGAAAGAACAGAAAATACAAATCTTTCTCAGCATTTAAAATCTTAATATGTAATATTTTGAAATAATAATATTTAGAGATATATAATATTTTACTGACATCTATCATAATAGTGTAATGAAACTGCAAATTTTTTCTTCTTTCTTGTTTCTTTCACAGCTGCATCATTTGAGGGGATAATATGTATTTAAAACATTTTGATGAATATTATAAACATTTTAAACATTTTAAATTTAAAACATTTAATGAATATGCTAGCAACTGTATTTTTCATTGTGGAATGCAGGAATATTGTCACTCGATTATAAAAAAAACATAAGTAACATCCTTGAGTGATGTACTGTAAAACAGCCTTTTTCTACATAGACAGAATTATTTTGCGTTTTTCCATTCTACAGATGTAAAAAGTGAGACTTTTGAAAGAAAAAAAATATCCAGCAAAAGTATTAGGATAGATTAGAAAGGCCTATAGATAAATATGTTCAGTCAAGATTTTGAATGTATGGTTTCACCAGGGACATTTGTTAAAGTTAATATCATGCCAGATGATAGACCGATGTTTTCTTATCATGAAATTTAGATAGGGTATTTAAGATCTAAGATTAAAAGCACAAACATCAGACCCGCAAGACCTACAAGTAATTTTGCCTTCTGTTTGCTGATTTACAGTGATGCCTACAATATATTTCTGCATGCTTCAGTATACTTTTGAAAATAGTCAACAGTTCTATCTCCAACCTTAGAGATATTCAAAACTGAACAGGATCTCAAGCAACTGCTCTGAGTAGAGAGATTGGACCAGATGATTTCCAAAGCTCCCTTCCATTCTGACCTACCTTACACTTCCCTTAGACTCCTCCACAGATCTCATTACAATGTCATCACTTCTTCTGATGCTACAGCAGGTTCTACTGCTACTGTAATTCAGCAGTTTCTTGGCCATGTCACCTGGGCACAGTAGTAATATTGTTAATGCTAACTTTAAATAGAGGTTTTCATGAGCTGATTTAGGGCCTGCTGATGAAAAGCAGGATCTGTTTTGGCCTAAGCAGACTTTGCACTGTGCCCCATGAACTTCTCTCAGTGATCTAGGGAATAAATATCTTATATATATATATAAAATTATATATAAAATCTTTGCAGAGTATAGATAGTTTATATAGATGGCTCTCCTTTTTGGGTTTTACCTTTTGCTAAGACATGCATGTTCTCAGGTCTTCTCTAAATATTTCACTATTTCTCTTCTTCCACTTTTAGTCCTGTATCTCAATCCTAATGAGTATAAAAAAGTAAAGGCAAATCTAGCCATCTCACCTCAACTTGGCATTTGCCCATAAAATCGACTTCTCTTTTTAGTACAGTGCAATGTTGGTCACAGCAGTAGGACTCGTGTCACCTAGCTTTAGATATCCCCAGTGCAGGTCTACATTTGTGCTAGTCAGCCTCAGATTTATTAGAGCAAAAAACAGGCATCTGTTATTTCACCTACATGTGAAATATTCATTCTGTACTCAGCGCTTAGATAGAACTACAGGTATCTGATAGAAGACAAGTATCTGTGTGCCCTAAAATGCTGCTATTGGGACTCCCTTTATAGTCAATAGCAAGAAGGAGAAACTTCTGATGAATGATTCATATGTTCCATTTTTAAATGTCCACTCTAGGATCGGCTTCCTTCCACCACATAATAAAGGAGGCTGTGATAACTTTCTTAGATAGGATATCTGCAGTACAGATGGGCACATCTGATGGATGAATCATTTCCTATTTTCATTTCTTCACACGGTGTTCCTGGAAAATCCAATTGCATTATTTCTCTGAAAGCTACAGAAGCTTCTGACTGACAAGAGGGAAGAAGAAGGTGCTTGATTTCAAGAGCTAGACTCTATTTTCAGTTTCTCTCTAGTCACTAGAGAGAAACAGCACTCACAGGGTACAATTCACCCCATCCTAAAGTAGGCACTTAAAATAAGTCAGATTAATTGTGCCCTAAAAATGCCTGTCTCCTTCCCTGTCTATAAAGACTTCACAAGACAGCTATCTCAGTGTTGGGACAGCTCAATAATATTAATTCTACCCAGGCTATAAAATTTTGGGATAATGATTGTCTCACTGTGCTCATTAATATCCCTTTACATCTTGCATAAGACAGTGTACTGTTTTATGAGTAGCACAGCGCACAATTGTGCATTGACTGAAAACTACCTTAAGGACTGAGAGCAAAGACAGTGAGTATATTGTACAGAAATTCTTTATCTTACAGGCTACCAAATAATCTGTTTTTCATTTGTGTTGGTGCTTGTTATCAAGGAGGAGTGCTGAGATGTGAGATGCACTTGTAGATTACGAAACTGGGCAGTGATGTGAAAATTAGACAGGCCGAAGAATTAGATAGGCGTATACTCTTATTGGTAATATACAGAAAACAAGTAAACAAGGGACACATGGAAGCTATGTGTTTCCATGTGTGGAAGGAAATAAGCAAATATAAAGAGATTCAGCTTGAAAAACCTATCAATCAATAATTCAGAAAGTGGTGTGGAAAGATAACAGATGGGAAGGACCTGCTCTGCAAGGTAGGACTTTGCAGAGCAGCTTGGCAGCAGAACAGGTTAAGAGAAGCAAAATCAAGAATGGAAGCACAATAACACAACATTTCTTAGTTTTAAAAGTTGCCCCCAAAACATTTAAGATGACCAAAGGTAACTGAGAAGAGAAGGGAAGACGGGGAAACTGAGTGGTGACAAATTGAAAATATAGGCAGTTTGGCACACCTATAGGTGAGGGATGCAGATGTTAGTAGTTCTTTGCAAGGTTGTTGACACCAAGCAAAGACAGAAATTAGAGTGGGACTAAAAAGGAATGGAGTGCAATGTCAGAGCCATAGCCTGGGGAATTCTGTTGGAAGATCCATCTCAGGGACTTCATAAAAGGATGGCATTAGAAAGTGAACAGAGAAAAACCCAAACATATCCTAATAAGATGACAGTCATAGATGTCCTCATGGTTTAATCTGCTATTTCTTTTAAAAGGGCCTGATATTTTTTTCCTTCTAATTCACGTTGTTTAGATTTCGGTGAATGCTATACAACACTAGGAGTGTCCCACTGTGGAGGAAGTGGGTTCACATTCTGTAAGGCACAGGATAGAACAAACTCCTTTATTCCATATTTTAGTGTAAACTCAACTCGTAAAGAAGCAAAACAGGCCACAAGCACCTACCTCCCAAGATCTACTTTTGTTGTTGTTGTTTTGTTGTTGGTGGGCTAACCCACCTTCTGTTTTTGAAAGACACAGTGGGAAGACCTAGTTTTAAGAGTATTTTGTGGCTGTGACTGCTGAGTGAAGGGACTTGCTTCCTTGGATTCAAGGCAGCTCAGACAAGAAGTACCTTGGGATCTAGCCCGTAGGTTGCTGAAAGTGCTGGTTGTAGTGCACTTCTGATCTCTCTGGCTGGTGGTATACAGTATTTGCAGTACTGAAGGTAAGAAGGTCTGCCATTGGCCAAGGTTTTTACTCAAAGGTGTCTGTGAGCATTTGGCATGTGCAGCAGAGCTGGAAGTCTCAGGAGTGCTCCCATGTCCACCAGGACAGAGTATACCTTCCAGCCCATGGACATCTCCCTGTATTCATTTGTCTCTGGTTTCATTCTTTTCTGAGAAGGTGGTAACAGCTGAAGAGAACAGTTAGAATTTCAAATTTCAACATTACTTTTGAGAATAGAGAACTTTATTCCTATGGCATAGATAAATAGGCTTATACTTTTAGTCTGTCAGACCTTCACCTCTAACTAAACTAAACAGGATAATACAAACACTGTCTTAGGAAGTCCTGAATCACTGATAACTTACCATGAGTAAGTAAATAGTGAATTAGGGTTTAATGATGAAGAATCCTTTCTGTATTGCCTTGTTTCCCTCTTTCTCATCTGCTATTTTTCTTTTTCCCATCTACTGCCGGTCCTGTTGAAGACCAGGGTACCAAGCTAAACAGACAGTTGATCTGAGCCAGTGTAGAAATCCTTCTGTTGTCTTCTGTGGGAAATCCATCCCTAAATTTAATGTTGTGAATTCCTCTAGGCAGCTGGGCGCCTAAATGTGAAATGATATAGTATATGTTGCAGACCTTAGTGCTCATATGGAAAAATCTAGCCACATCCCCCAGTACTTCAAGGAATGAATTGTATGTGGAAATGAATAGAGAGTGGACAAGGCATAACATTCTTACAAATAGGCGTTCTGGAGATGAAATTAATTCTGAGCAATAACTGGCTTAAAGTAAAAATAAAACAATAGGCTAAGCTCAATACAGAAAAACGTAAGAGATATTTGGCTGTGGAACAGTTTCTCAAGGGAAATGGCCAAAATCTGTCACTTTGTCTTACTTATGGCATTTGTTAGCATTCTAATTTGAAATCGTGAAGAATAGAGTATATGGAACAATGCAGAAAGGCAAGAAGCTAAACTATAGTTCATCATGCCTTTCAGATTGATTCTGGAGGCTATCACTGATCCACAGACCACTAAGAACTAAACCTTTATCACTTCTAAGTGCTCCAGTTTACAGGAAAAGCAATAATATTGCTTAAAAAGATTGTCATTATTGAACCACTCCTAGAGTGATGTGACCATCTTTACTGTTATTAAAGAAATGATAACAGAGGCCCAATTTTTTGTTTTTGACAGTTTTCCTATTCCACAAATGGCAATTTCCTTTAGGATTTTTAAGATTAGCTGAGTGAAGTGGCAGTGAGGTAAAACATATGCTAGTTAAAACTTGTTCTTTCCATGAGAGCACATTTTCCTATGACATCGGTGGTGTATTTTTTGAAATTGGCTCCAGGCTTGGCTCTGGTTGCAAGAGAGAAGTCATTTAATTGTCTGTTTTGGGACATGGTTCATTACTGCACACATTTCCACAGTCCACTGTTCTCTTGTTCAGCTGGATAGCAGTTACCTTGGAGTGGCTGGTAGGCTCTCCATCACTGGAGGAATGAGGTTGGCAGTGGAAAAGCAGACGAAAGCATTTGTAAAACTGAAACAACAAACAAACACATAGTGGCAAAGTAGGCTAAAATTCAGAGCATCTTTACAACAGTCTGAAGGGAAAAAAAAAAGGTCAGACATTAAACGTGTACTTTTGGGCAAGTTGTCATTAAATATCTTTTCATTTTGAATCCATGCTTCCTGCTGCTTAAGATTCAAGTTCTCTTATATTTGTGGACTTTTCTTTTGGAATTGATATTCTTATCTTCTCTAAGACCACTGATTGTGTAGAATTTAAAGCTGCAGAACGATCTAAAACATTTTCTGAACCTTTCATTTATGATAAAAGATTTAATCACAGAAATAATTGGTTTTGAGCTACTTCACACATCAGGAGGAAAACATCATTTTGATAATCTAATGATACACAGCAGGAAGAACATAAGGTTCTTTTCATTAGTAAGCTGTTGAAATCTCTCTGTTCCCAGTCTGCAAACTAAACTTCAAACAATGGCTTTGCTTAATTAAAGAACCAAAATAACTTTTATGTTAATTCATTTCACTTATGAGAATTACCCACAGCACCTTTAATGCTTTATGATTTCAAAGCTCTTGTACAGAAAAAAAAACAATTACTTCAGTTCTCATTTGTAAGTGCCAAGTGAACAGCATTAACACAGCTGTCTCCTTCTCTGAGAGCTAGCAGTTGTATTCAACAGATAGAAATGCAAGTTGTGCAACAGGTGCTTTGCTATGTGTTCTATAAATTTTGATTTTTTTAAATGAAATCATAAAAAAGTCTCCAAGTCTCCATTCATCTCCATTATTTTCCTTTTGCTTGGCTATGTCAAACAGAAAAGACTCCCATCAACTGTGACTGATGTGAGAATGTTACTGTTTAGACAATGCTGGTGATCACCAGTAGCTCATACTAACCCTTTGAAAATGTGCAAACTCAACAGTAAGATTTCTTTGATTTTCAAAGCTATAAAGAGCCCTTTATTTGTGCAGATTAACCATCTTATGTCAGGAAAACAAATTTTGCATATGCCCCCCTATCATTCCCCTGTATCTGTCATGGCCTTGGGGTAAGCAGAATAACAGCATCCTCTGATTGCAGGTGACCTTTGGTTAGCTTTAAGCAGTAAATGAATTTCCATTTGGCCTTTCTGAGTGGCTATTGGCACTGCTGATAACAATGTTATTGAATTGTTGCACTAAAAAATGCCCTGGCATTTTGTAGGTTCATCTTTGCTCTGTAGCAGGTGGTCAGATGCTTTTCCAGGTGACAGTCTCCCCCTAACAGGGAATTCACAATTCACAGAAAGAATGGACTTTTTCACCATCAATACATGGCTGATTCTGCTCCTGTTTGTCTGTCTGCATCATTTTGGCTGCCATCTTGACAATGTTTGTCTGTATAGAAAGAAGCAAGTGGATGGAAAAAGCGGAGTATGTTCAATTCAAGACTGAGAAAAAAATATATTATGATAAAGGGTGGAGTACTCAAGGAATATAGTAATATTGTGCTCTTGTTAGTGATTTCAACCAACCATCCAAAAGTCAATGAAGAAACATAGGTGATACTGGCCCATCTTTTTATCCGTGTTTCTCTTTACCATGATGTACAAAAAAAAATCAGATTCTTCATATCCTTGAAATTAAACGTGTGTAAATATTTCTAAAAAACATGCTATCTGAAAGCACAGAGAAGGGTAAAAAGAGCCTATCTCTTTATATCACCTATACATGGCAGGTTAGAGTTTAGCTGTGAAGTGATAGAAATAACAAGAAAGGCAGAAATACCAAGAAAAGCTCCTAAAAAACGAACAAACAAACAGGCAAACAGTTCTGTGTGGGTTCCATACTCTGTAAGTGAATGTAAAGATCACGTCTGTCTTGCTAAGTAGCTTCAGGAGTCAATAATGTACAAACAAGGGATGTGTTAAAGCGGCTTCCTCCCTTGCAGAGGCTGCTGATGCTATGCCAGGCATTTACAGGCTTCTCATTCTTTCCTTATGTTCAGTGTCCTATCCTGTCAGCTCTGCAGAGGATTGCAGTCTTCATGTATCAGTGACAAGTGAAAGCTGCTCTACTAAAATGGAGTGATTACCTCACGTAGTGTCTTAAGCAAGCACAAAGCAATGCGTGGGGGTACAGCACATGAATGAAAGCGAGGAAGTAAAACTAGACTGGATGATTGCAGTGGAAATGCTGGGAGAAAGGTGAAATCCGGGGTTAATTTTTGTTCTTGCTTTCTGCTGCAGGTATCCTCATCATGATGTCCATGTGTAATGAAGTACACGTGTATGAGTACATCCCTTCAGTCCGACAGACCGACCTCTGTCACTACCACGAACTCTACTACGATGCAGCTTGTACCTTAGGGGCTTACCATCCACTGCTCTATGAGAAGCTGTTGGTTCAGAGGATGAACAAAGGTTTGCAGGATGATTTGTATCGGAAAGGGAAAGTCATTTTGCCAGGGTTCAGGTCTGTCAAGTGCCCTGAACGGAATAATTTCCCACACTTGTAAAAGAGAATCTTTCACAAACAATGTGCAATAAGGTACTACTGTTGTACTATAAACAAGAAGAGAATACTTGAAAAATACTTGCATCTTAGACCAATCTAGTCTTGAGTCTATAAATTTTAAGTAAGTAGCAGGCATGAGAAATACTTTTTTTCTGAGCCTGAGTATTTATTACTGCTTTGCAAATAGTTAAAGAAAAAAAAGCTTAGCTCACGAAGGATGCAAAGGACATAATTAGGCAGAAATATAATGTATTGTTGTGGGTGTGACTGTCAGAATTTGTTGGTGGTCTCTTATGCCACATGTGCTAGATTGTAATTTTTTTTTTAATGAACTTATTTAACTGTTACATCTGGCATTGAGAAACAGCTTGTATTGTTCCTGTACAGAGCTGCCAGCTGAACAATGCAGCATTTCTCGTGGCTCCGTGGGATTTTCACACTCTCCAAGAATGAAGTAATCACTACTCTGAGCTATGCATTCATTGATTAGGGTAGACTAATTCTCATTCAGACACAGGCTCAGTTACAGGCCTCTAGCAATATAAGGGGCCCTATGCTGGCTACAAAGTCAATGCAAATGGACATTGCTGTACACACAGCTAAATCAGTTAAATGACATGTCTTTGATGTCAGATCCCCAAGCAGAAGAGAGAAGACAGAAAATTCTCCTTTCTCCAGAAAGCAAAAAACATTCTGAACCCAGTCTGGAAAAATTATTCTCTGTGGGAGGCTTATCCAGAGGGTGTAGGCAAGACTGAACTCATGCTTTAAGGTGCCTTTCCCCAGTCAGCACAGATGAAGAATAGTCACCCAAAGAATACCAAGGGAGGCTGTGTAGCTTGCACACCTTACACCAAAAGCAAACCTAGATGGAGTGCTCTTTATAGCAAAGACAGCTTTCAGGTTCACAGACTTCATTTGTTAGGTATTTCAGTGTGATCCAGATCAAAGTCACTTGCTCACAAGTTACTGTTTTTAAGAAAGCAGAGGGAGTTTTCTAACAAAGAGGATATCTTCTTTTTTTTTTAATTTAACATTTGAAGGACTATACTGTAGATAAACTGTAATGCTAGCAAAATATGACTATGGCTGCATATGGTATTTTCCTTCATAATACACAAGCAGGATATTCTCCAAGGCACTTCTAAATAACCACATGGATACTAATGCATTTTAAACATTACTTTCCACAGCAAGGCTTCAGTTTCAGATTTTCAGAATGGCAGAACATTAATGTTCTCTTTTTTTACATCACTGTGCCCTTAGATACTATACACTTTTCTTAGGGTATGTTCAGGAGAAAGGTTTACGTACGTAAAAGCACAGCTATATCCAACCCCAGTCTATTCAGCAAAAGGCAGATAGCTTAAAGAGGCACTGAAAACAATCGCAGTGTGTGGAAAGTATGGTGGAAAGTATATTTTATTTTTGGTCTTAAGCAACAGAAAGGCAATCAGAGAGTACAAACACAATATTAATGACTATTTCCTCTCCAATAATAGTAATGTCAGTATGATCACAGAATCTATCTTCTCTCACTCTGCTATTATGGTCTGATAAATTTTCTTCCTCAAAAGCAAATTATGTTTCCTACATACAGTTTAGCCTTTGTTTCCTGCCTGGTCATTTTATTTGTTTTGGGTTTTTTTCTTTGTTTTTTGGGGTTTTTTGGTTTTGTGTTTTTTTAGCCTCTAAATTTCCTCTCATTGATAGAAAGTATGTCCAGATGATCTAAATTCTGTACTTGTGTGTTGTATGGATAGTAATGTCCATAAATAATTTTGGTGCGTATCGAAATGAATAAGTTTTATTCACACTAGCCTTAGCCTCCGCATATATTATATACTGACTTTTAATACTACGTATGGCAACTACTTTTATTCTTAAAGGATAACACCCATGTAGTTTTGTGGAGAAAAGGTGACCTAAATAGATCTAATAATCTGTTTCTTTTACATGTATTTGGTTCCCTGTTGGCAAAACATATGAAGTCTGGACAAGTGCTATCAAACACTTCTCTCTTTCCTGTATGATGGGTTAGCTACTATGTACCTGTAAAGGAAAGACTTTTTTGCTTTCAACGAAATGAAATAAGCTAGTAAATATGCTATTTTCCCATTAACAGGATATTATCAAGCTCTAAAAAAGATCACACAACTTTTGACTGCAACCACTAACCTTAAACTGTGATTTCCACAAAGAAGAGAAATAGTAACTGCATTACTCAATTATCCGCAGCAGGATTATGTTTTATTACGCCACCAGTAATTTGTTGGCATAATCCGTATAGCTGTTGTACAAAGCAATGCAAACTCTTAAAGTTTCTTGTTAGAAGTACTAAGCATACTTACTTGATACATCATTTAAATAACAGTGCAAAACCAGGGCTGGGATGTCAGAAAATAGACTGTACGTTTTTAATATGTCGAACTCTGCGGAAACCAGCCCTTCTACCAGAAATTCTTTCTTTTTCCATATGCCCAGACTCTTTCACCTTTGAAGATACTGGGCAACTAGCTCCATGAAAATTTGGTGCATATCTGCCCAGATCTATCCTAATTTATAAGGCAGTCAAAAGTCACAAGTCAAAAGTCAATATGGGTGATGTAGCATTAGGAGATGCTTCGGAGGGGTGCTACAAGCTCACAGAGGAAGAGCACCAGCTTGGGACATCCATCCTCTCAGAAAAAGTGGCCATCCTTAGAGTGGCTTCTGAACACTGGTTTCCACTGTGACTAGTTTCACTACTCTGTCTGCTCAAGCATCTTAAAAGAGAGCTTACTCCTCCTGCCTTGTCTTGTCCGTACAAGTTCATCCATTTTGCTAACTGAGGGCTCACCTCCACCTTGTACAAGGAGAGGGGAAGGAGCAGAAATAAAGGAGGAACATAAAGGACCTATAGAGGTTCTGCAACCACCAGTGTGTGCATTCTCTCTGACTTTGGTGTTGCTGGCTTTTTTAGGAGCCTACCAAGTATTTTGAATTTGTGGGTAATTCCTGTACCCTTATGAAGGCAGAGAGGTTTTTACAAAGGATCAGCTTCAGTCAGTTTAAAATAGTGATTGACTATGTAATAACACTGAAACTGTGTTCTCTTCTTCTAATAATAGTAACTTGCAAGAGCACTGCTTTTACACATGTGTGTTAATTGCAGCTAATGTGAAAGGAAATGCATTTTCCTATGCAGATCTTGGGGGATTTGGGGAAATAGATAAAGGCATGGCTATCCTACACAAAGCGAAGGGAACGACAGTGTAGAGAAGGTCTGCTCAAACACTCTGCTCTGCATATATGTGCATATAGTGAGGCAAATGCCAACGCTAGTTGGCAATTTGGGCTCCTTCACAATGCTGCAGGCTTTAAATTTCGCAGGGGTTACTGATAAGTAGGAATAAATTGCCTTCTAAAGCTAGAGCGCCTCATTCTGTGCCATGGTACTGTGAACAGCAGTTGCACTTGATTAAAACAAAATAGAAACACAGCAGCAGTTTAAGTAAATGTGCTGAATTTATGTTGAATTTTGTTATACTCTTTTTTTCCACTGTGAATTCTGTGGCTTTTCTGACTCGTGGTGCTCTGTTATATTTTGCATTCAGCCTTTGGATGGTTAAATCAAGGTATTCTTCTGTATTAAAGACTAACAATGAAAAGATTTTGCCTCATTTTGAGACAAAGTCTTCATCCTAGAAAAAAATTATTTTATTGTTCCATTCATGTATAGTTCTAAGGCTTACCTGGGCATAATCTCACTGTCAGGCCGTCCTTCCATGGACTAAACTACTGAAACTTCTCTCTTTCCCTCATTGTGCTGGTCTGACTCTAATAAAGTCAGTGAAGTTAAAATGATGCAACAAATACATACCTTTAGAATAATTTACATACTCTAGACTGATTCACAGTCAGCATAAATTTAGCTAAATCATTGGATGTCTTTGCTCAGGACCCTTTCTTTGGTGACAACATCCAAATTTTGAACTTGCTGCGGTAGACTTCTTGCCAAAGTCATCAAAACCAAGACAGTTTCTTCTTGAATGAAGACAAGTGTCTACATTAAATGTTTGCATAGATGGAACTCAGTCATTTTAGAGATGATTGAAATAAACAGGAATTCAAAACACAGATAGACTAATCCAAATTTATAATGATTTTTTTCATTTCTGTCTTCTACAGCAGTTCTTAAGGATAGGAAATGCCATTTGGACAGTGACACAGAGGTGCCATGAAATAAATATTAGATGCATTGATTGCAAAAATAAATGATTAGCATTTTTCCTTTTATGTTCTCTAAAGTTAATGGGTACTGAAAAAAAAAAAGGAATTGTTTATTTGAAGTAGGTATTTCAGAAAGCGGTCATTAAGACATCTAGATGCCTTTAGAAGGCATCTAAAATTTTCCTGGGAGCTATTCTCTCACACACAAGGAAGGAAGATACCTGATTTAACTATTAACTATTTGAACTCTAAAGTAGCCCGTGTCTGGGCATACCTGTTTCATTAAATAAAATTTGACACTGCAAATTTTGTCTCTCTGGCTTAGTGAACAGGTTCAACGTTTTGTTCTTGAAATAACAGTTGTGTGTAAAAGCCTTACATTTATTCATATCATCCCATCTGTCTTATGATACGTAGTCATTAAACTATTCAAATATAGACTGTGTACTTTTTAATAGCTTTGAGAATTATTTTGTATGATGATTTTTTTAAATTAATGTGTACTCTAATAACAAAGTTTGAGATTTTACAGGAGTCACATTTTTAAGCAGTGTTTGTATACATTTTAACACTTTTTATATTTTCTATTATGATTTTGTATATTTTTATGTATGCACAGTGTACAGAGTTTTTTCCTGTAAATAAAACATTGGTTTTCATTTGTTCAGGAGTTCTGGTCTTTTGATATGGGCTTGGGTGGATGACACTGAACTGCAGACAGCGTGAAAGAGGCAAACTGAACCGAACTGCAGAAACACTGTGAAAATTGTTGTCACTTCTGCCCACTTCTGCAAAAAAATCTCAAATCAAAATGGACAGTTAGGCTGACAGAAAGCTTTCACAGTAAACCCCACGCACACACACACAAAAAATTGTAAAGTCAATTTTATTCTAAAATGAGCCTGTCTACCCAAGTGAGAGCTCTGGGGTTCCCCTGGGAGAATGCAGCCACAGCAGTCAATTTCTTGAGACAGTTAAGGCCCTCTCGGCTCTCTTAAGGGGTTCACCATATGCTCTGGTGTCTTGACACTGTACTCAAAAAGCTGGTAAAATTCAACAGAATGGCACTGTCACCAGTTCAGAAAGTCCAGTAGTGAGTCTTAAAGAACAAGCATAGGCTTCTTTTTTATTTTAATTAATCGCTAACTAAAGTGAAAAACAACTTACAAAAGGAGAACATTTTAACCACTACCAGTCTGCTTAAAAAAAAAAAGGTGAGGCATTCCTCTGATTTTAATAGTCTTTCAATTATGCAATTACTAGGATTTGGCCAATGTGAGGTGAGGTATGTGGTTCACATCCCAGAAAGTCACTGAGCATTCATGCTTACAATCAAGCTAGTTGCACATTAATGAAACATTAAAATTTGGATTGCTGTCACACAAGCTCTTGGCAGCCACTAACAGAGCAGCTCATCCATTCTATTACACCACCTCCTGGTAGGCAACGTGAGGGATAATTACCATATGTCACGAAATGCAAGTAACATCACTCTGAAAACTCTGAATGATGAGCTACAGTAGGTAATATACTGAATGCTGGGATGCAGGAAGGAAGCAACTAATTAAAGGTCTTCAAATCCATCAACTTTGTACTTTCTGTGCCTTTTTTTTTTTCCCTTAATCACTGCATTCCATATGATAAATTGCTCAACAAACTTCGTTGCCTCTCAGATGGGAAAGAACATCCTTGTCTTACTCTGTAATCCAGATGCATGCAACCCAATATCTCACTAGTAAGTGCAACATAAACTATGTGGTGTTGGGTATAGAGAACATGTTGCTCTACCCCCTGGTCTTTAGGGGTGATGGCTGTAGGAGGTGAAGGTAAAACTTCATACAGGCCTATGGCTTGTCTATCTATCTGCATTATTAGCTTCTCTGTTGTAAATGGGCTAAAAGTGTCTCAGAATATATTGCTACAGCTTGCTGTCTTGATCACAGCATATGCTTGTGGAAGGACCCGGAGCAACTCCCAGGCCAGGAGAAGTCAGGCTTCTGCTGTGACCACACCAGGCATTTTCTGCAGGGACTTGCATCTGCATCAGTGATTAAGGAGTAGCTTATTGTGGGCTTGCTTACTTCATCGATCAGTACGAACCGGCCAGTAATACTTACAGTTTGGCTGACTCACCGATGTCCACTTAATACATGCATGTTTGCTTATTTTTAATAATTAGGTTCTACCTTTTTCCCATGGTAAATTACTCCAGATGATGCACTTCAGAGCTATTACTGTACTTGTGTGCAAGTTAAATGCAGAAAGACTCTTTGGATAGCTTCATGATTTGCTGTCCAAGGCAACACAGAAGTGCATGTGCTATTCTTTCTTGTTGGTTAAAAAAAAGCTCAAGTAAATGCTTAGTAAGTATGACGGAGATGCATTAAAATCACAGGAAACTAATTGTAACACCAGAATACTTTGCTCCACTCTGAACAACCTCCTCCTCCACCTGCTTAAATTTATTTAATTTACAAAACCAAAATACAAAGGCCCTTTTCCTCTGGCAGCCTGTTTCTGAGCATAGATGAACACAGAATTAAACGCCCTCTTAGCTATGGGATGCTGCAGATGAGGGATAACACCTGCAACAGCAGCAGCTCCTCATATGCTCGTGAGGGATGTCAGCAGCAATTCAAAAGGGCAGGCAGCAGACACCATAGCGGCCTTCATTTTATGGGAGCAGCCAGAGGGGAAAATTGGTACCAGTGCTGACTGCAGGCTGCATCAGCTGCTGTTAATCACCTCACTCCTAGACAGTCATCTGACTGTGACCGAGCTTCAGATTAAAGAGTCTTGCCGGCCCACCTTCCAAACAGTGCTCTCTTCCACAGGAAACACCACTGTGCTGAGGCACATGAGTTATTCTCTGCTGTTGCTGCCATGAGCGGCAGGTGTATATCCTGGGCTGGTGAGGTGCTAGGGAAAAGTGGAGGAGGTTTGAGGGCCTCTCCCCTTCTCTCTACACATTATTCAGTCATTCTTAAAGTACTGCAAGGCAAATATGACACAAATTTGCCTCAGAAAAAAAGTATGCTTTGTGACTTGTAGGTTGTCTGATCTTTTATAGATAAGATGAGGTTTGTGATCTCAAATTCATGTCAAGTCTCTACAATGTAGATTAGGCCAGGGATGGTACGGGGGACTTCAGGCATGTCAGGAATGAAACATGAGATATGTCTTCCACAAGCCAGGAGTACCTGAGGACTACCCTTTCAGTCAGCCTTGCCGCCCATGAGGAGTGTGAGCCTGAACATGAGGATAGCAGACGTCTGGATGGATAATCGGGAGGGAAGGGGGAAGAAAGCTCTGCACAGAGCCTGCTTTTTCAGGAAAGAGGACAGAAGGATTTGCTAAAACTTCCTTTAAGTAGCATTATTTTATTTCCACAGCAACATGTCTCTATGAGGCGGTTGGATCCAGCTACTTCTTGTGTTATTTTCTTCTACATGAATGAAACTAAGTTATCTAATGGACCTAATTTAGGCTTTGCAAATACATGTGGCTGAACATAGCTTAGGACAGTATGTGTTTTAATGAGCAGTTGAAATGTCCATAAAGCAGCAGAGATGAGAAGAAAAAAATCAATAAACTGTTACCAAAATAATGCCAACAATATTGTTCCACAGGAGAAGTACAGGGAAGGCAGAACAATTAAGGACATCCAAGGACAGAAAAATATTGCCTTATTTTCATGGCTATATTATGGATATATATGCAAATAATTCTTGATCATGTAAGAGTACAGTACTACTATTCTCTGAAGATAACTTCTCAGGTAACCTACAGTCTCAGAACAAAGTCTGAGATCAAAGCCACAGGGATCATTTTGTGAGGGTAGCTATTTTATGAAAAGAAACAACCAAGATAAACTTTTCTTTCCTTTATCTAGCCTTTCAGGTAACCAGCAGGGCCATTGAGCTTCATGGGGCCTGGCTGACCACATAAAAGCAAATACCAACACTTTTATATTATATGCAAGCACCTCACATTGCATCATCTTTTTCGATAGGCTTTATCACTGGAAAGAAAAACACCAAAAGTCATATTGATCTCACAATTGCTCTTCTCTGGCCTTAAACAGAGCTATTAAAACTGTTCAGCATACAAAGTGGCAGAGTATGTGAGGTTATTTCCTTTATATGAAGTAAACTTGAGAAAGAAAAGCTTCCTAAAGGAATGTGAGGAGCAAAAAAAAAAAAAAAAAAAAAAAAAAAAAAAAAAAAAGGCAAAGAACTTAAAAGAATCACAGCAAATGGATTCTGCCTCTGTTTCCTGTTCTCATTTGAGCAAGTCAGAATTGTTTAGCCCTTTGCAGTGTGACTGATGGATCCTGACAGACAGAGCCAGCAGCCAATTTACTATTGTAACTATTGTATGGTTGTCTATTATAACCATCAACATGTGATGAGTAACTCCAGATCATTTTGAAATAACTCTCATTTTTTGCCAAAAGTTCAAAGCAAAACAGTGAAAAATACTTTGATACTTAAAAAAACGTGTTTATTTAGTTGCAGTCAATATGCTATTCTGCCTACCTGCATTTCTGTTGTGTTTGCAGTTCTTCACCCATGGACTCTGAATTAGCCCACAAGCATCAAAACAAAAATTCCATCTGACTGCAATGGACCTAGGCTGATATGTCCCTGCCCACTTCTGTTATAATTAAGGCAAATGAATAAATAAATGTAGGCCTGTGACCTTACTGTGCTCTTGCTGCTGTCTGTTGTAGCTGCAGATAGGTTACAAAGAGCTCATAACATATATACAATGCATGTCTGGAGAACAGATCTTCCAGATGTTTCTTACAGAGTTTCACTTACTGACACCAAGAACACTGCAAGAAAACCCCAAGTTTTTATTTCCATTAGGTTATATATGCAGAATTTCACATATCATGGCTATCTTCCCTTGGGATTTACTCATGATCTTCTTGCCTGAGGCTGGGTCACTGTTTCTGGTTCTGCTAAAATATTTTATACATAACACACACATAAAACCTTCAGCAGCTTGTGGTTATTCCATCTCCTGAAGAGTAAAGCCATCTGCCTGTTAAATATGGTCAGATGAGTCTACGGCACCTTTCCTCCTGGCTATCTTTCATTCTGCCTCTGGCTAAAATACAGGTTTTTATAGCTTCTCCCCAAATTTCTGTATCACCTACACTGTTGCTACAGCTTGTGATTTCCAAAATGATCTTTCTTCTGGTTGCTAGGAATGAAATACTGGATGTGCTCTGATAGCTATCTTAATCTTGGTTTCCAGACAATTAGGTACTGATTTTACCCAAGGCAGAAGTAGAAAGCATTGAGAATGGTTTGTTTCGTGAATGTGTTCTGGTAGCAGCTGTTTGTTTCTATGCATAAGTATTGCAAGAATAGAACAAACTGGGCTAAGAAAGCAGAATTTCTGTGCACAGGATAGTCTTATAGTTCTCCATTTCTTTTTCTTTTCTTTCTTTTTTTATTTTTCTAATCTAGGACAAAACCAAAACAAATCACTGAAAAATTACAAACAAAATCTTGGACTGTCAAAATAATTACAAATAGATGGCTTCAGTGGATTATAATTTAGATTCATTCTGCCTGTTGTCCTAGAGACTGCCTTCTTGGCTGGGCTGCATTTCATTGTACTTTTTCCCCCACCTGAAGCACAGGAGACCCATGGCTACACTTGTGCTTGGGAGCTGCAGGCTGGTCTGCCCTGCCTGGGAGAATGAATGTTAGTCAGTGAAGCTGCAGTGGGAGACCCTAATGGGAAACAGGCTGTGATGTTTAGGCCCATATATCTGACCTAAAATGGAGTATTTTGGCCTATTTTTTCTCAATTGAAAATAAAATTGGCAAAATTATCAGTTTCTAACTTTGCAGAAACCAGGTTTTGCACTTGCACTTGAGAAGATGTTTTAATGGAAAGTTGCCCAGAAAGTTCTAAACTTGCCTGGCTTTTGCTTTTTACTTGCAAATAAATCCCTTCAATGGTCACTGCTGAGGGAGAAAACAATGAAGGACGAAATAATGTCTATGATCTTTTGGGTACTTCTTGAATTCTCATTTCTATTTATTCCTATTGGCATAAAGCTATTGCGTTCAGAAGCCTTGTAAAGCCCTGAGCAGTTCAAAAACACTATAAAAAATTGAATCCGAAGCTGAGTCATCCATAAGATACTCACTACAAGTACACTATACATACATCCATTTCGCAAAATCTTACTCTAATTCAGTTGTCATAAAAGGATTTAAGAAGCCCTTCTAGAGCTGATGTATAAAGTCTATAATTGTGTTTAGAATTGACATAAAAAGAAAGAAGAGCCTAGACTACTAGAGGAAACTAGAAGAGCTAAACTGGATTCACTTAGCAATATGTCTCAATATGGAGACAGAAGGTAATCTGATTGCTATATTCTAGTGTGAATTGAGCAGCCAAAGAAGGAAAAGGGCTCTTTGAGCATACCAAGCTTAGAAAACAGCTACAAAGCCAAATTTACGCTGTAAGTTACCAGAAAGCTTCTAATCATCAGAGGGGACAAACCTCAGAAACAGCTTCTGCATCAAGAGACAAGAAACCTCGTATTTGTTTTAATCTGGACATTTTTGAATTTCTGGATGAGATTAAGTGATACAGTTTATGATGGAAACAGACTAACTCCAATGAACCAATAGTTCCAGTAGTTTTATGTCCTATTTTCCATACTGGGATGCACGTTATTTCCTTCAGTATAGCAGCATTTTTGCCCCCAGATGAGAAAGGCATTGTAATTAAATAATAAAACAACATTCTACAGATTTGAATTGGATTTGCTTCGCAAGTATACAAGGTTTTGAGAAGTAATCTAACCCTTGCTCCTCAAATTTCTCCATCTATAAAACTAGTTAATTAGTTAACTAGAAAATCAGTTGCTTTACAAGCTGCTCTACAGTTCATTTAATATTTGTTTAAAGAAGATAACATGAAGGCAAAAAAAAAAAAAACAAGAAAAGGAGATTAGGAAATCTCCTTTTTTTTCTCCATCCATCTAATCTGAACTGAATATTGCTTGAATTGTTAGCTCTATACATGACTGCAAAAATACACCTGGTAGACACAGTAAAACATTGAAAAGTAATGTGAACTGACAGACAAAATGTACAAAAATGTTCTGCTCTAGATATAATTTTAGCATTATGCCACTGCCACATCACTAGAGGTTATTCAGTGATTGTACAGGAGCAGTAAATGAGAATTTCTATTACCCCCAGGGTTACATTTACTTTTCCAATCCTTTTTTATCTGTTGAATTTGATTGTTTTCACTATGCAACTAGATTCTTCATTTATATAATATGTTGCATTGCTTTAGAGATTCTCTTTTATTCAGATGACCTATTAGCATGTATTCAGCTTTGAAATGGTATGCTGCAACAAATATATTGCTGGAGAGCTATTTGTAAAATGTTGGCATATAATAGACAAACTGAAGTAGTAGAATTAACATGGAGAAGTTTCAGTCTAAATTCATTCTTGACCTTAAGTCAGACCAAGGAGTGGGATAAAACAGGTTATGATCCCTGTCCTGGCATTTGTAGCTGAGATCCCTGTCATCAGGATCATTTGTTCTGTGTGGTTTGGTATGGTATGTGAAGAGCAGCACAATTTCAGTCTACTTTTAGATCCCATAAACCGTTGTAGGACCTGGATTATCCACACAATTTTGCAGTCGGTTCAGAAAAGGACACCAAAATGTGAAGTGCTTACACATGACTTCTCAATTACACTGAAGTTATGGTAAGACAGAAACAATTCACTAATACCTAATCTTTTTTTTTCCCCTGCATTTCTCAAGCACCAACTCAAGCTGCTGACCAACTGGACCCTTCCTTTCCCTTGAGGAGTTCTCTCTGGCTCTGCAGAGGGTAACTGTTGACTATAAACTTTTCTATTGATCAGCTGATGCTGATCTATATGCCACGTGCAAAAATGGCGTGACCACAGAGGTAGTATTCCCTCTTCTCTCTCCCTAAGGTAACTTCAATGAAAATGCTCTAGGGTAGTTGTGAACTCTTAAGATTAGCTTTCAAACTATATTCCTGTTTTGAAAGTTGACAGTGAAAACTTCTAAAATGAAATGTCCTTTGCTCGTCTGATCACATCAAAGCTTTTCAAGTATATGAAAACTCTTAATTTCACTTCTTTATCACCTCCTCCGTAGAAACAATCAAACTCCCACTGCAAATTCTGCTCTTACGAACCTTGTTTTCCGGTAGAAACTCCTCCCGGCAGAGGGACAAGCTGACATTCAGCTTGTTCAAACAGATCACAGTGTTTACTTGTTGCAGTTCACCTCATCATTACTAGGGCCTTTTTCTAAATCATGTTGACCACTTAAACCTCTGAAGAAGTGTGTTAGTTAGTAAGGTGTAAAGAGTATGTGGAAGCGCAGCGTATGACAAGATCACACTCTATATCTTTCCTTCGCTGGCTCTGCACCACCTGTCACTTCAAATTTGATATCAGCTTCAATCTCTTTGAAGTCTCCTCTTTTCTCCTTTTCCCAGAAAAACCTTTCTCTGTTTTTGCAGGAAAGACGCAGACTGTAAAAGGACCAACCACCGCCCCCCGCCCCAGCTTTCCTGCAAGCCCTTCCCATTGCACTTTCTCCTAGGTTTTCTGATCTGTGTAATCTGCAGTTTTCTTCCTGTTTCTGCAAGGTTAGCATTTCCTTACTGCTAAAAAAAGGGTAAAGAGTGATACAGGATAAGGCAGCAACTTTAATTAGAGTCTATATACAATAAAGAGATATTGCTGTCCATCACTTTCTGCCTCTTCCAGAAAGGAAGATCTCTAGCTGGATGACACTTCCCTGTATTCACTCTATTTAACGTAAGTTCTGAGTCATTATATGGTCAAAAAAGCTTGTTCATCCTGCATCATTCATGTGTGTTTGTTTCCCATCTTTATTTAATATTTCGCTTTATGAGTGGTGGCCTGGCTTCCTACATTTAGACCCTGGCTCTGCGTCTAAACAAATTCCTGCGCTTCTCTGTGATGTTGAACACAATCAAGCCCTCAGAGACCATCCCCATGATTGGCAGGGTAAGGCAGAGCACACCCAGTCCAGTTGCTACTAACAACTAGAGGGTAGCCTGGGGAAGTAAGATGACTGGCTGGGGGTGCAGAATGTCCTTTAGATCTGAACAAATGCATGGATTGTTTTCCTGATTTTCGTTTTGCCTGACCTGAGCTGATCTTTTTTTTTTTTTTTTTTTGTCAATAACTGAAATTCCTAAAATAAGCTTGCACTTACTGTGTGAACTGCCTTATACCTTATGAGAGCAGTGAAGGTGCCACTGAGACCTCTCTTTTCTTTGCCCCTCAACTCTAGAAAGTCATGACACTACATTTTGGAAACATTTCTGAAGTGTACTGTAATATTTTACCTAATGAAGAATACTCTGCACTGAAAGTTAATTTTGTCATGGCCCATTTTCATCTTAAGAGCTTGACTGTGTAATTCTATTTGGTGTATTCTATAATTCTAAATACTGTTTCCAAATGACTGAGAAGATGATGCAGCAAAACTTATTTATGCTATTATTTACGCAGTATCAGTCCAGCTGCCAGTAAGACAGCTATGAAAAGCTAGATCATAAGTGATAATATCTAAATGAATTTATTCAATAATGATAATAATTTTTGATAAGAAATGTTATTTTAAGCAGGGTCTCCTCTCTGACATAGAGTCTCTTTTCAGGACTTAATAAGTTTATCAAATCTGGGGACAAAATGACCCTTGGCATGATTGTCCCTAAATCTATACTATCTTTTTGAATATGTAGTCACAGGTAAAATATCTTGTTGCTTTGTAAGTAAGAAAAAAAGCAGCTTAAAAGAAAACATTGTTAATTGTCTGCATCATACTTCTGCAGACTTTAAAATCAAACATTACCCTTTGTTGGAAATACTGAAGTCTGTGCAATATGACATGAAAAAATGCAGCTGTTAAGTACAGAAAATGTCAAAGTGTGGTGCGTTTATTTTTGCTTTTCTTTTTAACTTTCATATGTGACTGCTTCCCAAAGTAGATATGCATTTCTTTCTGCTCAGTGCATTTGATAAAAAGTTCTTATCAAGGATTGATGAAAATGATTTTTAGGGAATTGGGAATATAAGGCACAAAAAGGCTAAGAAGGACTCCTTGTTCCTTGTCTGGCAACAGGGAAGTCCCAGAAAAGAGCTTGAAGAGAGAGTTCAAAAGATTTATCTGAGACGTACAGAGAAGAATTATTGCGCAGGGCTGACAAATGCCGGGAAAGGAATAAGGCAGATGCCCAACTTCTCCCATCTGAGCATTACTAAGGTTAAGCCTCTGCAACAGAACCCATGTGCAGAATTTGTAACCTTGCTTTGTAACCTCACTCTATGCCCCCTTTGCCACATGGGATGAGACAGTGGATTACATTTTGTCTTAGATAGACTGGTTATGAATTGGCTCAGCCCTAATGCCTTGCAGGGTGCCAGGCCAGCTGAACCAGCAGATGGAAAAAGGGTGGCCAGAGGCTGTGATCCCCAGTCCTGGCTGAGGAGGAGCCGAACTGCTAACTCCAACGCTGGAGGCAGCCAGCATAGGCAGGGATACCTCCAGGATCCCTGTGTTGGGGTCCAGCCTCCCTGGGGACCCACACAGCTACAGCCTGTCTACACGGGGTCTGATATGTGCTCTTGTTCATACCAGTTCTCTGAATGACAAGTTACTGCACAACCTAATCTAGAAAAATGATAGAAAATGCCTATCCTTTTGTTCACAGCTGTAACCTTTCAGGGAAAATCCACATCCCTACTGGGTTAGTTCCTTGTACGATGCATCCAACTGCAAAATTCATTTCCTCCATTTCTTTGCAGCTCTGGGCTGCAGGCCTCAGCAAGTGCTCACTTATGAGAAGCACAATTGAATATGCTGGGTCTAGATCTCGTTAAGGAAAACTTGTTAGTACATTAATATTCTCATCTCACTGCCCACCAGAAATAATGGTAATCTTTGCAACTGGCTTAGTTTGTTCATTCTTTCTGTGTACCTTTGCCCTCACTCAGCCTTCAATTACCTTGGAAGATATAAAGGTCGTGGTATTAATTATTTTCAAATGAGTGTATATATTCTTTCAAGCATCTCTTCTTCCTCTTAATCCTTGGGCAAAATGACAGGGTCAACTTCTATTTTTATAACTGCAGTGATTTTAATACAACAAGACAGACAGAGAGGAAATCAAGCTGCTAATCAGGGACTTCTTTTCACATCTAATACATCCCTTACCTCACGCTCTCCCTCCTAACTCTTGCTTAGCAACACTTTCTGACACCAGAAATAGCACATTGCTAATCACATTTTTTTTGTAATATGCAAAACAGTATTAGATGTGCTAACCTGAGTTTCAGTAGTCCAGGGAGCCTTGAATGCACAACCTGAGTGACTAAATGTGTGGAAATAACTCCTGAAATCATGTAATTAGTCTGAGGCAGTGGAGCATGGCTACTGTAGATCAGCAGAGGTTTCTGATCAGCTGTTCCCAAGTGATTACTCTTGTCGATCTTTAAATGATATGGGTTTAACATGGCTTATTTTTTTCAGTCAGTACTAGTGAACTCCCGCTTCTCTGAATGCTAAATTGAAATTTTGTGAAACAGAGAATGAATATTCACTTGATCTCAATACCCATGCCCACTCAAGTGCTCACTACTCGTAACTGCTACACCTGGAAAAATAAATGAACTTCAGATATGTAAGATAAGATTAACCTCTAAAAACTGCCATACCATTACATTACTTGTCTAATGAGTTCTGGTTCTCAGTACATCGGTATACTATTATATGTCTATATTATATGTCTATACTATTATACCAGCCAGAAAGTTCTTCTGTGTAACAGGGTGGCAATGGTGATGCTTATAACTGTTCAGTCAATGCTTAATGCCTGCCTGAACACCATGCATGGAAGTGTAGGTCCCTGCTAGCACATTGCCACAGGACAATGCAGGAAATTCAGGTAGTGGAAGCTGCTGTGATAAATGTTTAGGGTGGCTGCTCAGGTGGAAGCTTGAAGAAAGCAAATGTGAACCTGAGAGGGAGTTGTGGTAGAAAAAAAAGATAATGAAAAAAGTAAAAAGCAGATGAAAGACCAAATGTATGTAACTCTCTACCTATAAAGGAATGAGGCATGGAAAGCCTAAGCCTGCTGACCTTGCCCAGATTGCTCCAGCACACTTACCACAGCAGTCTGCTCTGCACTGCCTTATGGAGAGCATTGCACCAGACACACAGCTCTGCCAAGAGGCAAAATAACCAGGTCTAGCAAGAAAACAGGTCAATCTGCCTAGTGGGAAAAATAAACTCATCTCCTTCACCCTGCTTATTCCCACAACATCATGTCAGCCTGAAGCAGCTTAGTGCTTCACAGCTGTGTCCATGACGCTGGATGTCTGCCTGGCTTAGGGCCAGCAGAGACAATATTCTGCTTTCATGGTATATTCCCCTCCCTCTTGTCACAGAGCAGAGCAAGAATGACAGAAGAGTGCCTTGTACCCTTTGACAGGAAAGAAATCCATTTTCACCAAGGATTTATCACCTCAGCTCAGTGCAGAAGGTAACAGCAAAGACTAGACTTTCTCACCGGGGTTCCTGGATCATGCAAGGGCCTCGATGCCTTCATAAGAATTATTGTAAAGGTGTGTTCTGGACTGTGAGTCTTATTCCAACATGATTTATGATAGATTGAAGCTAACACCACCGCTGCAGTCAACCAGTGCTGTTTTGCAGTCTTCAGTGCATATTGCAAAGCTGAAAGGTTAGCTTACACACAAAGAATTACAGCATAAGCCACATGTTCTCAGTGTATCTTTATAAAATGCACAAGCGCCTACTGTGACATCTTGCATCCCAAAAGACAGGGCTGTGAAGAATATAGGGCAGATACATTCTGAGTTTGGAGGCACCAGCCTCCTGCAACCATTTTAAACTGAATATGAAGCCCAGAAAGTCTGAGCACTGGGCAGAAGGCAGCTTTTCCTGAGACATTAAATCTACATACAGGAATAAGAACAACTGCAAAGGAGTTGAGGTGTTGTTGAACACTCATGACACATCTGATGAGGGTGTTACTATTGTTCCCATTATGAAAGGATGGTGAACAGATGGATGCTTCACTCTCTTGAGTGAAGTTCATTCCTCGGTTTCAGATAAAAACAATTATTTTACTCCTAGTATAGTTGCAAAGCAGATGAAAGCTGTGGATGAATGCAAGATGTCAACTATTATTTTGGATTTATAACAATGGAAAGTATTTATTTACTCCAAATCTGACAAAGCTCCTTTTCAGGAGTGATTATTTTTCTGATTTCTACAACAATAAGTAAACTAACTCTGAAAAAAAATCCCAGGCCATACACTGACTACCAGGTGGCAATTAATGATCTCTCAAAGACACATTCAGATTTGTCCCTCTACGCTTTTGTTAACTGATGACAGGAGTGTAAAATTGAGTGATAAATGAGTGAACCAAGCTCACAATGTTCAAAAAGGGAAATCTAAAACATCAGTCATGTTAAAGATCACTGCGGACTAAGCAGGCATGTTTAAGAAACTGTTTCCAGTTGCTTGTCATGGTGCTCCTGAATTTTTGCACAATCATCTTCTCAGTTTTGCTGCTAAAAAACTGCCTGCCTTGTCTCAAAACTGTTCTCACATAATTATTCTCTTATAGTGAGTAAATCCGACACTATTCTTCTAAGAGATAACAAACTGGATCAAAAGTCACCTCCATCTTGCGAAACAAATTAAGCATTCATAAGTATTTCCTTTATAGCTCAAAAACTAGATATTACAAGGAAAGATTGATTTTCAGACAGCTTGCTGCATTCCTGCAA
This sequence comes from Tinamus guttatus, assembly GCF_059628265.1. Classification (NCBI taxonomy): domain Eukaryota; kingdom Metazoa; phylum Chordata; class Aves; order Tinamiformes; family Tinamidae; genus Tinamus; species Tinamus guttatus. The sequence continues at coordinate 1,595,793 of NW_028288564.1, read as the reverse complement.
TGTGCAGGCACCTTGGTTTTATTCTTGCTAATCAAGTTTTCCCCAATGGCAAATCTTTTTCACTTACCTCATCAAACCCACAGCATGACTGTTTATAAGCTTCTGATACTACGGAAGATACAGTTTTCAATAAATTCTTTGAGAACTTTGAATTTTTTTTTATAAAAAGAGCTTGAGTTGTGTGCATACCTTGGGATGCCAGGTTGTCACTGATAATTGTACCTAAAATTCTATTCTTGAGATGTCTCAAGACAGACAAGACTACACTGAGTTCATGTATTTTAGGACTCCTGTCTCTCCTCAGGCTTCCATAGTCTTTCTATTTGCATTGTGTTGCACATGTGAAGGCAATGTCAAAATGCACTTATCTTCTCTATTATAGCCTTCTCTAGTGATGACAGCATGGTCAGATGATCTCATGGAAGTTAGAGACCTCATTGATCAAAATTCTTGGGGCATAAAGAGCTAAGACAGAGGATGCTGTTAAGGAGTTTCCGTAAGAATTGTAAAACATAAGAGAAGTTACTCTTTTGCTCCAGTATTTGCACTTTTCAGCTGTAGCTAACTTTTTCAACATTAGGTCAGACTAGACTTTAGAAATGAAATCCGGCCTTTAGTGTGAATGCCACAGTATACTTTTCTTCCAGGGAAGTTTCTTGGATTGCCTGGGATAGTTCCTTGAAACTCCAGGAACAGATTTATTCCTTTTTTAAGAAATTGTATTAGATGAACCAGAGGAAGAGTGAGCTCAGGCTGTGGTGAAGTTAGCATAAGTTTGTTGGTTACATTCCACTTTTCTCTTGGCTAAGTTCCATAATCACATGCTGTTAATAAATACTAATGGTAAGCTCCAGCATACACTGAATAAGAAATGATAAAGGAGTTTTATCTGCTTTATAATTGTATGCTGCACATAACGACAACAGAAAATTGACACTGTGACACTGTCCTTAAAAGACTCAAAATAATCAAAAAAGGTATTTCATTAACTATGCTGCATTTTACAAATGTCCTTGCTGAAAAGCACTTTTAACATTTCCCATTTTACCATTTACCACACTTCAGAGTCAGAGCTGTCAGCACAGAAATATTAACAAGTTCATTTTTTCTGTACTGAAAATGCCATTTACAAGAAATAGACACCTGAACTGGACCTAGGCATTTTAAAAGCTTTATAATTGGCCTTGACACTCATGATCCAAAATCTGTTCTCCTATTTTTGCATGTAGCTGAACTGAAAATTTTGCAGAAGGGATGTGGGAGGCCCTAAAGTCCTAACTGTTATGACCACTTGTTTTCAGGGGAATCTGTCAGGAAAATAATAAGTAATTGCAGCTAGTCTTGTTCATTACATTGTTTTCAAGGTCATGACATATTTTCCGCTTCTTGTCCCTTTTTTTTATTCCCTCCAAACAAACATGTTTGAGTACTTGTCTTCTAAACAGATGCCAATACCTTCGGCAAAACTGCAGCTTACAAATTAACCTCCAATGTGTCCTTAAAAGGACACAAGCAATTTCAGTTAGCAGACTTATATCTGTTCTTCCTATCTAGCAATATATTATGTTGACTATAAACACTTCCATCCCAAGACTTCAGCGATATTATCCCCCTCAATGCCTTCTCCCAAAGACACATCCACAGGCAGTCAATATGCTCAGGTCAAAAAAGCATGACAGAAAAGGGAAACACATTTTTAAAATAGTAGATCTTACCTGCTTATTCATAAGTATGTAGATAATGGGATTGCAAACAGTACTGCTTTTTGCTAGGATGGAAGGTATGGTGCTTGCAACTGGAGTCACCACACCTGGCTTACCAAATGTTGCAAGCAGTGCTATGACTCCATAGGGAATCCAGCATATGAGGTAACAGATAACTGTAGTGATCACCATGAACAGTACGTGGTATTCTCTTCTGCGGGCAGCATTCTTATGGATTTTTCCAACCTAGTGAAAGGTGAATAAAAGACAGGATTTAAGGAAGTGAGCTATTGTTTTTATTGCTTTAACAAGCTGAGACTCTTGGTCTCCGATCAGTCATGATAATCAACATCTTAATTTCAGAAGCAAAACAAAGCTACATCCAAAGCTGCGGAAATGTTTTCATTATCTCCACCAGACAAAAGAGGAACACCTGCAGACATAATGATGTGCCAATGGCTTATATCAGCACATCATGCTATGTGCCAAGGTAAGCCAGATTCATAGTGGAAGGTAGAACAGAAACAGAAAGATGACAGGACAAAATAAGATGGGGTACAGATCACTTATGGGTGCTTAGCCTCATTTTAAGAGAGTTTTGAAGGAGTTTCTGGGAAATACTTGCAATGATAAACTTCAGAGTACTGACGTTGGTCTCCTTAAGCATCTTTGCAGCCAACAGAGAAAAAACAGGGACACTGCAGGGACACTCATTATGGAGCCAGCCTCTCTCCACCGACTCTAAAGGCATTTCAGCATACAGATCTCCCAAGTATATAGTTAATTCCTTAACAGACCGCCAGGAATCCACACATTTCAGTAGGATTTCAGGAAGTGCTCAAAAGATCAAAGTATACCAACTGCATGTTGTATTCAGCCAAGTGTTACTTAGAACCTCTTTAAGGTCTCTTTAAGGTCTCTTGGAGGATCTGGGCAACTACAGGCCTGTCAGCCTGACCTCGATATCAGGGAAAGTTATGGAGCAGATCATCCTGAGGGCGATCACATAGCATGTGTGCAACAACATGCTATGGGGATTAGGCCCAGTCAGTGTGGGTTCATGAAAGCCAGGTTCTGCTTTACCAACCTGATCTCCTGTGACCAAGTAAGCCACATAGTGGATGAGGGCAAGGCTGTGGACATGGTCTACTTAGACTTCAGGAAGGCCTTTGACATGGTCTCTCACTGCTGCCTTCTGGAGAAGCTGGCAGCTCATGGCTCTAACAGGTGTACTCTCCACTGGGTGAAAAACTGGCTGGATGGCCGGGCCCAGAGAGTGGTGGTGAATGGAGTTAAATCCAGCTGGCAGGGGGTCAGTGTTGGTGCTGGTCCTCTTTAATATCTTTATTGATGATCTGGATAAGGGCATTGAGTGCATCCTCAGCAAGTTTGTAGATGACACCAAGCTGGGAGGAAGAGTTAACCTGGTTGAGCGTAGGAAGGCTCTGCAAAGGGATCTGGATGGGCTGGATCAATGGGCTGAGACCAACTGTATGAGTTTTGAAAAGGCCAAGTGCTGGGTCCTGCACTTCAGTCACAACATGCAACCCTATGCAATGCTACAGCCTTGGGACAGAGTGGCTGGAGAGCTGCATGGCAGAAAAGGATCTGGGGGGTGTCAGTTGACAGTTGTCTGAAATGAACCAGCGGTGTGCCCAGGTGGCCAAGAAGGTCAAAGGCCTCCTGGCTCGTATCAGGAAAATCGTGTGACCAGCAGGACTAATGATCATCCATCTATACTCAGCACTGGTGAGACCGCACCTCAAATACTGTATTCAGTTTTGAGCCCTCACTACAAGAAAGACATGGAGCATGTCCAAAGGGCAATGAAGCTGATGAAGGGTCTGGTGAAGCTGGTGAAGCACAGACCTTAGGAGCAGCAGCTAAGGAAGCTGGGGTTATTTAGTGTGGAGAAGAGCAGGCTCAAGGGAGACCTTTTCGCCCTCTATAGCTATCTGAAATAAGGATATAGTGAGGCGAGGATTGATCTGTTCTCCAGAATAACTGATGATAGGGCAAGAGGAAGTGGCCTTAAATTGCATCAGGGGTGGTTCAGATTAGATATTAAAAAAAAAAATCTTCACAGAAAGAGTGGTGAAGCATTGGAACAGACTCCCCAGAAAGTGATGGAGAACATACCTGGCAATGTTCAAGAAATGTGTAGATGAGGTGCTTAGGGACATGGTTTGCCAGGCATGGTGTTGAAGGGCTTACAGTTGGACTCGATGATCTTGAAGTTCTTCTCCAGCTATAATGATTCTGTGGTTCTATGATTCTATGATTCTTTGCCTCCTGAGTGTAATGCTTGAGAGCAAACTGTGAGAGCAAACTGCAAACAAGGAAACTAACCCCCTGTAAAGCTACAAGCATAAATAAGCAAAAGGGCAGCTCCCTTGAAAGAGTTCAAAATTTATCTAGCCAAAAAAAAAAAAGTTTGAAATGATGGATTTAGCCTGATGCAATAGCATACTGATAAGCACATCCGTGTAAATGAATACATAGAATTAAAGGTGGAAGCCATTAATTATACAAGTCAAATAATGTCATCTACAATCTCAAGGTACATGGCTTACATGTGCTACTGTTGTGTGAATACTCAAAACTTCACCTACCTCTCTGTAGGTGTTTTTGTATTAAGCATGTGTTGATGTATTTGATTGTGTGAGTTAACAACATTACATAGCAGTTATAAAAGTATATATGAAAGGCAGAATAATATAGTGACAATCTTTTGGTTTTAATTAGTCTTAGTTTAATTAGTTACTTAGTTAATTTAGATTTAATTAGTTTTAATTCTAGTCTGCTGGTGGTGGTGAGGAATTGACCTTGATTTCAGTAGAAATGTTCTTGTCGAAAGTAAATAAAACAGACACAGACTTACTCTCCCAAAAATTAACAAGTATTTTTCCTGTGTTGTCTTCTAATTATCTTCTGCAAAATGTCAACTACAAAATAAAATCTGGCCTTCTTGAAACCACATGGGACTGTACTTTTCTTTGCAAGAACAGAGCTTGCTTATTTCACAGTTGCTCTGTCGTGAGAAAATCATTAATAATATATAGATGCTCCAATCCTGTATTGCTTATTTGAAATAAATATTTCCTGACTAATGGGAATTTTGTGCAGCTATAAAGTGCAAGATCAGCCACAGCGTTAGCTGCAGCTATATTACAAACTTAATATTAACCATTAATATTGCAGGAACACCCAGGTAGCCATGGCCTGCACAAATAAAGGTCTTCAACGCTGACAGAGGCAGCAGTCAACACATTTTCTCTCTTCATTTAGACAACATCTCTGTCCAAGAGATTTTATCTTCTGTATAAATAAAACACAGACAAATGACAAGGGAAGAAAAAACGTGTAGAAGTGAGGTGATTGTGCTGGATTTTGGCATTTCCCTCATTTTTTTTTTTAGGTTGTTTTCTAGGAAGGCAAGGAAGGCTTGCACTGTCATTTGCTAATATATATTGATGTTATTAATTCACTTGACTGTTGGTCCCAATAGTTTCCTTGTAAAATTGATTGAGTTTGACCAAAGGTTTTGAAGTCTCCACATCGGACTAGAGAAGAAAGATCCATAATAATAATGTAAGATGAACTCAAATTAGACACCAAAGAATCCACTAGAGTAACTGTTTTTTTTTTTCTCTTCAATCTTTTCCATCTTTTTTCTCTGGTAATTAATAAGAAGCAAGCTCTGATCACAGCTGCTTCTAAAATAGGACATTGATAATGTCTCCCTGATATCTATTAAGGGTGACCTTCAACTGCAGTCTTCTATAATTGAGTTTAAAAAATAATTTGTCATGAGACAAACTTAACTGGAAAGCAAATTTGGTTAACTGTCAAGCTTGCAGAGTCTTTTTCCAGGTTTATGCCAGTATACCCAATTGCTTTTTTTTTTTTTTTCTTTTTTAAGTAAGTGCCTCATATTATAATCCTATAATAATGACTTAATAACAGCCCAGATCCTGGAAAGGAGAAAGTTAAAATTCTGGGATGTTTTTGAAGTAATTTTTTTTTCAAAAGTACGTTTATCTTGTCATTTCAGGGAAGAGATTAAAAGTATAGAGTAGCAGGGCAAAAAGCAAGCAATGGACCAGAGGAGGTAAAGAAGGATCAAAACATATGATCTTCCTTAAGAGCGCCAAAATCCTGTTTACCTAGATGCCCCAACTTTACAACTCATTTCCTTCCTCATTATGAGTATTCTCCCTTTTTCTTGGTATTCTGGCTGCCAGTCTCCTTTAGCTTTCTCTCACTCCATATCTCCATGGCCTCATGTTTACACTTGAGACTCAAGGTTCAGTCATCTTCCCTTAGCACTAAACCTCTTGATCAGCCACCACTTCGAAGACATCAGGAAGATGGAGGATGTCCTCCAGCTCAGGAACAGCTTGAGAAAGGGTGTTACTGTAGCAGAATCAGGGTGATGATGATATCAAGTTGATGCAGTCTGGGATACCTTAGCATAGCAAGAAATGATAGAGGATTTGAAGAAGTGTTAAATTGTTCTGTAAGAAGTCCTTGAAGAGTTCTGTTTCTGAAGGCACGTACTATATTGTTTGCTCACTTTTTGAACCATTGTCTTTGCAACTTTGAAGCCCACATTTAAAAATGTTTTCTTTAAGAATTCTGTTAATAGGCACTAGAAAGCTTCAAGCAAAATGTAGTTCAAGTTGACCTGACCTACAGAAAAACTATGTTTTTTCAAGGAAAAAAAAAAGTAGGCAACTTAAAATGAGTCTTATTTAAAAACTTAGGGGAAAGGTAATGCAATTGCTACACACTACTTTCAGCATTTAAATGGCAGTGCTTCTTAAAAAACATTTGGTGTCTGGACATCCAATTGGTACAAGAGCATCAGATGATGGTAATAGAAAGTAGATTCAAATAATGTTCTAGACTAGCTTTGTTAAGTCAAATTGAGTTGCAAAGATATAAAGTGTTTGTGCATCCAATATATTTTTAAAATTTATGAAAGATCTAAAACATCATTACAATGACACAAAATCTGGATTGTTGGGACCAAAATAAGTTCAAAAGGGTTGGAAAACACGTGCTTTTGCTATAACATCCTCATAGGAAAGCTCCGGAAGTATGGACTGGATGAGTGGACTGTGAAGTGGATTGAGAACTGGCTGGATGGCAGAGCCCAGAGCGTGGTGATAAACAGGGCCGAGTCTGGTTGGAGGCCTGTGGACAGTGGTGTCCCTCAGGGGTCAGTACTGGGCCCGGTGCTCTTCAACTTGTTCATCAATGACTTGGATGAGGGCACAGAGTGCACCCTCAGCAGGTTTGTAGATGACACCAAATTGGGAGGAGTCTCTGACGCTCCAGACGGCTGTGCTGCCATTCAGAGAGACCTAGACAGGATGGAGAGTTGGGCAGAGAGGAACCTTAAGAGGTTCAACAGGGACAAATGCAGGGTCCTGCACCTGGGGCGGGATAACCCCAGGCACCAGTACAGATTAGGGGCTGACCTGCTGGAAAGCAGCTCTGCAGAGAGGGACCTGGGAGTCCTGGTTGACAACAGGTTGACCATGAGGCAGCAATGTGCCCTCGTGGCCAAGAAGGGATCCTGGCCTGCATCCAAAGGAGCGTTGCCAGTAGGTCGAGGGAGGGGATCCTGCCCCTCTACTCAGCTCTGGTGAGGCCGCATCTGGAGTATTGGGTGCAGTTCTGGGCTCTCCAGTACAAGAAGGACATTGAGCTTCTAGAGAGGGTCCAGTGGAGAGCCACGAAGATGATTAAAGGACTGGAGCATTTGTCATATGAGGAAAGACTAAGCGAGCTGGGCCTGTTTAGTCTGGAGAAAATAAGGCTGAGAGGAGATTTGATTGACATGTTCAAGTATCTGAGGTGTGATTGTAGGGAGGATGGGGCCAGGCTCTTCTCCATGGTGGCCGGTGACAAGACGAGGGTAACGGGTGTAGGTTGAAACACGGAAGTTCCACCTCTATATGACCTTCTTGCCTGTGACGGTGACAGGGCCCTAGAACAGGCTGCCCAGAGAGGCTGTGGAGTCTCCTTCTCTGGAGATCTTCCAAACCTGCCTGGATGCCACCCTGTGCCACGTGCTCTGGGTGTCCCTGCTGGAGCAGGGGGGTTGGACTCGATGCTATCTAGAGGTCCCTTCCAACCTTAAGCATTCTGTGATTCTGTGGTTATGTGATAAACTCTTTTCTCCGGGACAAAGGCCATCTCCTGCCAAATTTGGGAGTTTGCTTGTACTGACATAGAAAAGGCATTACAGTTAAGGAATTTCTTTTTTTTTTTTTTTAATTTTTGAGATTCTTTTTTAATGAGGGAATGATATCTCCTATAGCTTCATTCTGGGAAGCGGCAGAAGTGCTTTGGTTGAAACTTGAGAAATCAGCCTGGGGTAGCTGCAGACAAGCTTGTCTGAACTTGGGCACTGAGTGCAAGATTGACACAATTAGCTCTCTCCTTGTTTTGTCCTGTAACCATATCTATGTAGTATCCTTTTCCCCCTGCTTTTCCACTCAATCTGACATGCTAGACACTATCTAGATGATTATGGCGATCTACTGAGCAGATGCATTAGATTTGATAGACCAGAGAGCATAGGAAAAGCCATGGGAGTTTTCATGATTGGCAGTGGCAGAAATATGCCCAAAGCGGGTCTAAGTGACACATTGCTTGGTTGACATCAAAAGATGCGTCCTCCTTCCAAGCTGACAGGGTATACCAGATATTTACCTCACCATGTGACAGGGTACTATTTCATGCACTGGGAAAGAAGAAACTGGAGAACTCCATACAAAGTACAGAAAATTTCAACACAGCTAGTGAAAGTGTGGAATAAACCATTGAAAGAGGAACTTACAGTGGGAAATGGAGGCAGTTAGTAACAAGGGAGGCTAACAGGTTAGTGCTTATAAAAATAGGAACCCAAATATCTGCTGTAGCAGCTACTTTGCCAGGAACTTCAGCCAGAGCGTTGGCAAATTTATGGGCTCTCACAACAGGGATATAGGGGAAAGGATCTACTTAGATGCATCTACTTAGCTTACCTTATAGAAAGGAAAGGATGAGTCCTTTCCCTTGCAGAAGGCTAACCAGCACTTCCAAACACATTAACTCTGTTGAACAACAATATGGGAGCAAATATATTGTTTTGGATATGCTTTTCCTTAGGCCACGCTTGGCTCCACATGTTTGAAGAGCCCTAAATGCTGTCTTTGCCAAGACAGGCCAAAGCCAGCCTCCCCCTTCCTATGCTCCAGAGACCAGTATTTGACCTACAACTCTTGCTCAGCTCACTTTAGATTTACCTGGACATGAACAGTGGGATCTGGGGGGTTCTGGTGACACTTCAGGTACTTAAGAGTGGCCTCTTGTACTAGGAAAGGCTTAACTAATGGGTGTACAGAGAGAGAAGTTGTGTTGTGAGCAAGTGGCCTGTAAGGCCAGGCAAACATATATCAAACATATATATATATATATATATATATAAGTCATTCCTAAAAGGTCTGGGATATAAGTCCTAGCACATAGTACGTGCTCCCATCACTCATAGGCAAATTATATGAGTGTGTGTGTGTATATAGGATTTATTTTTAATTATTTTAGTGTTACTGAAGTCCATATGAAAGATATTTTATCAGCTGAAATCTGGATTTATTGGGAAAAAGTATTATTGAAATGGGTCCAGTCATCTTAATGTTTCAAGTTAAAGTGAAGCTATGCTGTAAATGCTGAACTTACTTAGGGCATCATACACTGAAATGTTATTGCTACCATTATCATTAAAGCTCTATTGTGGAGTTAAGAAATACTAAACTCCTGTTTAGTTGCAGGAATTCTTTTACTATACTAGCTAAAAGACTATTAGGAGTAATTGGATTTACACATTAAGCACATTTGCATGCACTAAACAAACTCATGGTATCACATTCTTCATCCATACAATGGGTATGATTTTAAACTGACCTTTCCTCACTGTGGATTTTCTAGCATCAACATGCATGAGAAAATTAATGGTGTATTACCCAGGGCTATCACTTATTTTACCTAACAGTCTAGTTTTAGAAAGGCAAGTATATTATAAATCCATACCTTCCTAAAATGGGGATATTCCCTTCTCTCTCTTTAGCTACATTCTTACTAATCAAGGTAATAGCTACAAAAACATGAGCTTGTGCTTCTCCCCATGCTCAGCTGGCAGGACATCAGCCAGCTCCAGGTCAAAGCTGAGCAGGCACAGTGCTCAGACCAGATTACACACTCAGCCTCCCACCAAGCTAGTTTATCCACTCAGTTCAACAGTGGCCAACACAGCATGCAAGGTCTGCTGCTGCCTCACATCTGACCAGCCTCAAATAGGGGCAACATGTACATAGCCCCTTCAGCAACTTGTCCAGACAGACCCAGACAGCAGCTGGGGCTTTTTTTTTTTTTTCTCCTTATAGTGGAAGTAGGCAGCTGGGAGAAGCTGCTTGACTTCGTGAGGAGGTCAAACCAAACAGCCCAGCCCCAGAAGACACTGGCTCACACTTAGGGACTGATTCATTAGACAGCCCGCAGGCATCAGAGCAACAACAAAGACAATTCAGAAATGGTAAAATCTAAGTCCAATAAGGGAAAAAAATACTTTCTGAGATGAAGTACAATCATCTTAAAGTTAAGGAATCGGCAGCCCTGGCTACTCATTTAAGCAGATATATTGTTTATGATGATATGCACTTCTCTAAAATATCACTTGTATATCCTTCAGTAATGGGAAGACTGCATATACAGCTGCTGTCTCTGGTATTTGCAGCAGCACTTCCATGACACTTAGCTGCCTGAAACAAATCAAAGACGTGTAGAAAATAAGATAGGTGGGAAATGGAAACTGAAAGGGCAGTGAGGTGTGCTTGCTATCTAGAAGATATAGTCAAAACAAAGTGCATGAAGCTTCAAATGTTATGTTCAAAGTTATTTAAATTCTAATCTATTTTCTATCAAAAGGTTGATCAAAAATATGTCATATAAAATACTAAGGTTGTTGTTTTGAGTTTTTGTTTGTTTTGCTTTGTTTTTTTTTTACATCTAACACGTCTTACACTACTTCTTCAAATTCCCTACACAGTTTGGGAGACTGTAATAGACGGGGAGACCGTAACCCCTTCCCTTTGAAGCCATGAAGTTTAAGTTGTCCAACCATTGGCAACCACAGTGTATGTTACTTGCTGGTACTTGGCTGCTTGTTTAAATGCAGTTCTAGGGAGCGTATTATAACTGGCCTTGATTCACACCAACTGACATTCCTATTAATGGGATGAATGGGAATACGCTGGCATGAATTAACATAAAGACCAAATTATATCCTACTGATGATGAAGGTAGAAAGGAACTTTAAAAACAAGATGCACTTCTCTGCTTTCAGCACAAGCTGCAAAGGTCTTTCAAAGTACCTAACTCTTTCTTTTAACTGTAAAAGAAAGCTAGAAGGTTAATCGGCATTGGACATCTAATATTTAGGTTGTTAAGTTTATATGAACAGAACTACATCCATAAAAGACCACAAAGGGACAAAGATGCAGGTAGTATTTTCCATTGCATTGTAGGCACTATAGGATTTTACAGTAGTATATGTTTAAAAAAAAGGTGATAGCATTTGCCAAATAAGGTATTATAAAAGAGAAAAGCATGTGTCTTTTAAGGATGAAAGAGTAGGAAAACTGAAGACACTTATCAAAAATCTGAATCTGGAAAGATTCTGGGGAAGAAAATCAGACTCCTCTGTGGCTCTGTGCAGAAACATGGCCAGCCATCCTGAAGATAGAGGATTTTTGTAGTAAGACAGGCAGATAGTAAGACAGACAAAGACTGTGGTCTGTTTTGATTGCAACACAGTGGAGGAGGTATTTCTTTGGTCTTTGAAAGGTTTTGTTGCATGGCTGAATTAAGCAGGAAGTTTTGTCAGCAAATACCTCACAGATTCCTGAAGGACATTCAGTAGCCAGTGAACTAAATAAGAACAACCTAGGCCCATGCTACTGGATCCATCTACTAGGGGGAAACAGAGGAACTCTATTTGCAGGAGGTAAAAATATAAGATCTGAAGTATCTGATACTGGAAATAAAATGGAAATTCAGATAGTTTTGTAAGGATATAAGAGTATTACTAGGAGCTGCTTAACAACATAACTTCCTGCTATCAAGCTGGAAGGTTCTAAACCACTTCCAGCAAATTGAGCCAATAGTTTTGTTTACAACTCCTCTACTTCAAATTTTTCTTAACAGAATATACCTGTAATGGGTTTACTTTTCCAATAACCAACTTCTGTTTTTCTTTGTTTATTTTAATAACTTTTGCAATGGTTTGGACTGATTTAGCAGCCCAGCTGAATGTAAAGGAAATGAAAGTGAAAAGTGAAAATATCTTTCTCATTTTTAAAGCTGGTTTCAGTGTATTTTGCATCAAAGAATTTCTAGAGCAGAAGGGAGAAATATCAGGCATTAATTCCGTCTTGGTTCCTGTGTACATTCTTCCAGATAAAGCATCATGCAGAATGTATATCTGCAAAATTGCTGCTACGGCTGGGCTCTCCAAAAAGCAATGAATTGACAGGTGTAAAATTTATCTTCCAGATCTCAAAGTTATCATTTGATGCTAAGCAATAAGATCCTACTACCTATTTAGGAAATGGATTGCACATTGCTCTGCATGTAAGGGAAGAACTGTGTTTTATCATAGGTAACAAGAAAAATGTTTGGAAAGACAAATAAAATTAAAGCGGGAAATAACACCCTGTGTGTTATAATTATCAAGGACAATAAATACAAGAGTAAATGCCAACTGAGATCAGAAAATCTATTTGATTAGAATCAGAGTATATTAAAACCTTCTCCCTAATTCTTATTTGGACAAATCTGTATTTGAAGTTTGGGTTGCCTATTCTGCCTTCTCTGTGAAAGTCTATGTATGTGTGAGTGTGTATATGTATATATACATACATATATACATATAAGAAAGCTATGATGCAAGTATGGCTCACTGCCCTGCTCAGCTCTTGAATGAGATTAACAGCAACAACCTTTCCTATCCTATTCTTGACATACCAATATTTCCTCTATATCTGGAGTGTGAATTAAAAAAAAAATACACCCAACCACAATTCCTTGTTTTTGGGGGGAATGGTCAAGTTTTCCTGTGCTTTACTGAGGCCCAACACACACATCCTCCACCAAGTCCAAGAAAATTTCTAGAGCTCAACAAGACAGAAAGGCAGCAAGGGCACCTGGGCATACCTTTGAATTACCTATTTATATTTAAATAAGCCAAATATGTGTGCTTGGATTTGCATGTCAAATTCTCTTCTCCAGAATAACTACAGACAGAACAAGAGGAAATGGCCTCAAGTGGCAGCAGAGGAGGTTCAGTTTGGATATTGGGAAGAATTTCTACATGGAAAGAGTGGTGAAGCATTGGAACAGGTTGCCCAGGGAAGTGGTGGAGTCACCGTCCCAGGCGGAAATGTGTAGATGAGGCACTTGGAGACATGGTTTGGCAGGCATGGTGGTGATGGGTTAATGGTTGGACTCGATGATCTTGAAGGTCTTTTCCAAACATAATGACTCTATGATTCACAGAATATATACCTAAAGTGGCTTCACACTCTCTTTTCATTGGCATCTTTAATTATTCTCCTGGCTCTAGTGATGATGCCCAAATTGGCCTGAAAGCATTCTTCTCCATACTTGTGAGAGACTCTTTCTCTCAAATTATTACAAACACATCACAATACAAATGCATTCAGTAAAAAAAAAAAAAAAAAAAAAAAAAAAAAAAAAAAGTGACCCTGCAAAGTTTGGAAGTCTTCAGTTCCTCTCTCTCTGGTGAGAGCCCTGCGAGGTTGGCCCAACACTCTGCTGAATTTTCATCTCCTTACAGCACACCATCATTTTTTCATTATACTGGACAAATAAGTGGGGAAAATATAGTATGTTAAATCCTAAATTAGAGGAACTAAATTTAAGCAATAAGCTCAAAGCTAAGGTCTATACATCTGCTATTTTTTCCCTCGGAAGTGTGTGTATCCAGAACAGTGTTGTACCTGAAAATGTTAGGTCTCCCTACCTCCCACTCGGATATGTCAGAGAGAATGAGCTAGATGAAATAGGCATAGTGAGTTATATCCAGTCTGGATGCTTATATACGCTTATCCTAGCTCACAGAAAATGATGATGAATTCCTTTTCTGTAGCATATGTAATAAAGACAGTCTTTATAAATTATGTATCATTTTAAAACTTTCAGTTAGGAAGCTTGTACTTAAGCTGTAGGAAAGTTTCATATTTGTTTTATATTAGTAAAAAGCAAGGTAAGCAGAACCATTATTGCAATTTTATGAGTGCAATAAATTATCCTGCAAGGCAGTCATTGACAGTGCAGTTATTTGAGCTTCTAGAAGGCTATGATTAAGTGCAGAATAATCCAGGAATAAACAAGACTGAATCCCTTACTAAATGCTCTGTAATCCTCTTCCTACATCCCTTACCATTAGATGGGTGAGGAAGGCAGAGCATCTCTGGAACGAGGTGCACATGAGAATACAAAGCGGTCCCTGAGCTGCACGAACACACACCTCCCCGTGAGGAGCAGATGAGCTGGCATTTGTTTTTCTAGGAAGGTGAAGGTTATGCAGTACAGTATGGATATTTGTCTGTGATCAGTTTTCACAAACTGATGATGTAACTAGGTATGGCAGAATAGCAGGTATAGATATGACCCCACAAGGCCGCAAAATTAATGGCAAATATTTCAAGTTTGCCTTATTTTCTGTCATCTTGCAGCTGTGCGGATGCTGGCACTTACCCTCTATTCTTTGCTGATAAGTAGGAAAAGTCCTGACAAGAAACAGTAGCACACAGGAATCTTTTATACAGTTTTGGTGATGTAGGCTCAGATGATCCTAAAATAGGACTTCCACTATGTGGAAGAAGCTTTCTCTCCCTCTCTATCTTTCTTTCTTTTGATTATATCAGCATCCCAGAAAACTGCCTTAAAAGAGAAGCTTACAACTTAGATATCTTCAAGTTAGGTGAGGTTAATAACTAAGAACTAAAGAACTAAGGTTCTTTAAACCAACACGTGTATTATTACCAACATGTTTATTATAAACACGCTACAGGTATTTTTGTATTCCATACAAGTATGGAAAAATAGGTTTTAAAGGAAATGTCATTACAAAATATAGTGAAGGTGTGTGACAGGACATGTATATCCCTTTTTCTTTTTTAACAAGATGTCTCTGACTTATTCTCTCAGTGTCTGACATGATTGTACTACTTCATATCCAGTCAGATCTTTCCCTTTGTCCATCTTTTGGAGTTGGACAACATTTGAAAAGGAAATAAATGTTTCCTAATGCAAGAAGAACGCTTAAATATGTCAAAAAGTATAAATAATATGTCATAAAGTACTCTGCAACTAACTCAAAAAAATGTCAAATGTGACAGAATTAGCCGTTTTTGTAATGTTTGAGGCTATTCCTGTTCTTACATACTCAGAAATCTGGCATGCTGGAAGTTTATTTTACTTTGTCAGATGCACATTAAAATGAATAGCAGCTGGTGGAGTCAAAGGATTGAATTTGTCTGCTTTTCTACCATTTCCTTTTTTTTGTATTACCACAAACTACTCCAGTACTGCAAATTTCCTGTTACTTTGATTAATTTGTATTATAATTCTTGCAAATGAATGTTGTGACTGCCCTGGATTTTAAGCATTTAAAATAATAGAGCCAGAGGGCTGGAAGGATCCTGACGAGATCTAGTGGTATCTGTCTCTTCTCCTTCTCCATCACACACTCTAGGGCAGGGTGAGCATACCTACAAGCCTGAGAGTTACTCGGGAAAAGAGATCTCTTAATCCTAAATTTTCAATTACATGATACACTATTTATATCCTTAGGAACTTTTGATGATCTCCGATTTGAGGCTTAATTTTTATAGATTGTTTCCTTTTGCCTTTCCCTAAATGTAAGGGACCATAATTAATTAATCATAACCTTTTTTTTTTTTTTCTCTTAGTAGACGAGTTTTATATATGGGAAAGCTGTTCACATGCCTGTTCTCAACCTTTACTTCTCTTGGCTAACATTATCCTTGTTTCATAGATCATGTTTTGCAAACCTTAAACATCCATGTTGCAAAAAAACCTGCACTTAAATCTACTTACATCACAAATACTATTTTCTTTTTTAATTCAATAGGTCAGGTGTGCTATGAAAATGTAAATGATGGGACCAAATTTTGACCAATTTCTGTTGGCAGTTCTGATCTGGAGCATTCTATTGCAAAAAGACTGAAAACCTTTTTTTTTTTTTTTTTCCAAAAGGACTTCTAAAGTAGTGAGAGCAAGAATAAAATTAAAAAGAAAAAAAATCTATCTCCCAATTAGAGTGACTCAACCACGACTTAATGGGGTATCTACAGAAAGGGAGTAATTGGAAAAAAAAATGCAACTATTGGATCTTTAGGAAACAAAATTCCTTTTCTGATGTTTCTACAGCAAGTGCTGCAGAATTTTCAGTGGATACTGAAGTGGTTATCTTCTCTGATATACCCTTAGCAGAGTATCTTAATACAAGTGCTCTAGTTGTGGACTTTTTCTTACAATGTCTATATGAAAATACTAAGCTAGAGGATACTTCAGCTGTAAGTTTTCCTAGATCTTTTTTTCAGCATTGCAGTCTGCTTGCATTCCAGAATAAATGATCACTCTAATAGACATTGCATGTGTCACTTTATGCTGAAGAGGTTCTCCTGAGATTTATATTTTACTTCACTATCTATATATACTTATTTATTCCTAGAATGGTATTTTTTTCTGTGTGCACTGTTTACATCAAGAAAAAATATTAATCCACCCCTGAAGGCCATAGCCACAATAGTGTATATATATGGACATATAATTTGGAAGACAGACAAAAACAATTTTTTGATTTTTTTTTCCTCTCAAAGATAGTTTTGTACTACTTCCAACATGAGATTAAGCAATTCCTAAACCAGCAAATGCTGCACAATTTCAAAACTTGCTCACAGCACAGAATATTCATCCAAGAAGGGTCTGTCTATAGCAAACTTGCAGATGACTTTGCAAGAGCCTCCACTGTTCTTCACTGAAACAAAGTTCACCAAGCCTACTTTAAAGTCAGCAATTTCTATGGAGATGCCAGCATCACTTAGGGTAGAAGTGACAGTTTTATAGAACTGATAGCACTGCTGGAAACCTACTGGCATTTCTAAGAGTAAGTCAAATATTTTTAAAACTGTTGAGCTGCATTAACTTCACCACACTGGGATAAATCCTTGTAATTCCTTTGCAGAAATGTCGTAGTACAGATTATAGTGCTGAAACACATATGTAAACTATTCTGTCAGTCAATGACAGTGGTTTTTCATGGGTTATAGATGCTGTACATGTAAAAAGTAGAACATGCAGCTTTACAAAAACTGTTTATTTAGCAAGCGCTATTTCAGTTTTATATTTGGTCAGTAATCATATATAACATAAAATGTGGGAGACTACTGGTTTGTGATAAGCATCCTCTCTTTGAAAGAAAGCAATGAAAGACAGTAATAGTCCCTCACATTATATTGGCTTTGATACCACTCATTCTTTTGAATTTTGACAGCTCCAAGTGCTCTGAGCCTATAAACTAGAATTATCATGACAGGAAAAGAATTTCAGTAAGAAAAGGACTGAAGTAATCAGAAAATGACCTGGAAATATGATAGCTGCTACTAGAACCTTAGTTCTAAATAATATTGCTCTTCCTACATTTTTTTTCCCTAGTTGCTGTATTGTTGCTACTTTGCTGTAATATTCCAGGAAGCACTTTTGTAAGCGATTTCTTCAAGTAGCACAGATTTGTGGGTTATAGGGGAACAAGAAGAATAAAGGAGTAGTGATGGCAACTGAAAACAGTCAATGTAGATTTCAAACTTTATTCCCAAGCAGCAAATTTGTTATCACACTGTATCAGTTCGAGCTATTTGCCTTGTATTCCCGCATACCTTGAGGTGACAGAAGGGCACACTAGCTGACTTCTATCAGTTAAAACAAGATTCTGACTTTTCTTTAGCCTATTTTTATATTTGTATGCAGCGGATATAATTCTAGAATAGTGAGGTGGCACTTTAACAGATAACAAAATAATCTTCCACCAGTGAGACCACTGAATCTATAGCTAAGTACCTATCATCTTGTACACCTGTAGTTTTTGCTCAGGAGAAATCCAAGTGTAACCTTACATAGAGACTAGGGACATAGTTCTATCGGATCCTTTGATCAGTAAACCTGACCAGTCATCCAAGCCTTAATGTATTCATGAATTTAGATGGCAACAGTCATTTTCAGCAAGGTCTCTGTTGATCAACACTAATGTGAGCAGAAAAGAAAGGAAAATTAAAGGAATGGAAAGAAACGGGAAGGAAAGTAGAAAGGGGAATGAGCAATGGGAAAGTCTGGGTACCGAATAATCTATTTTATGAAAATCTCTACAGAGGCATGTGACCTGTATAACCAGGGAATTCTGAGGGACTGTACACGGACCAGCCTTCTTACTTGCTTGAGTCATATTATATTCTTGGAGTTTGGGATTTTAGCTTGAAGAAGTTGAGTGCTGCTTTCTAGGCTTATGTTTCCTAAGTTTTTTTTTTTTTGTCTCAGTTACTGTTCATGATTAGGTGACCATTTACTTAGTGATTGGTTTCTGAACTGTACTTACACCTCTAGTTTTGCCTCTACAAAAAGCATACTGCAAAAGAAGCAATGTGAGTCTGTATTTCTTTTGCTTGTTAATTATTCATTTAAAAACTCTGAAAAGAAATTTTACTTTAAAGATAAAGGACACATTAAGCAACATTCCTGCCTTTTTCCTAATCTGTCGACTAAATCCACTCTGTAAACTCTCTCAGATCAACCAAAAGAGATAATGCGTTAAATTCTTCACAGGGATTCTGCTTTAATTGTTTTAGTAAATAAACTTGACCATGAAGAACCAATGATGAATAAAATGGTAAATTTAAGTAAGTAAGTACTCTTTTCCATTCTATTTAATCTGGGTACACATTGCTAGTTATTAGTGTCATAATCCCCCAGGTAACCAGGGAAAACGTCAAGAGTAAAGGATTTTTTACAATAGATGTTGCCCAATACCACAGAACTGAAGTGAGAAAGAAACTATGTAAGGAATAAAGTTTGTCACTTTTAATAGCTGGAGTGATTAATCAATGAACCAGATTTTCTGAGGAAGTAATAGAATTTCCCTTTCTTAAATTCCGTTAATCAAGGATCGATGTATTTCTGGAAGATGGGCTTATATTTTGTCAAACACATCATATCAGTTCAAATGAAGAGTAGCATCTCAGTGAAACATTCTGACCACAGGTTGGCAGACTAGATAATCTAATGATCCTTTTTGGAGGTGAATTCTTATTAATCCTTAAATAAGCTTCCTAGGGTAGGCAAGAACTGAATTTATAATGTGAACAATAAGCAAGTAAAATAAAAGTTAAAATAACATCGAAAACCCATCGTAAAGAAACACAGCTTCTTAAGCTTTGTTTTTCTTTACAGGTTGCTTTTCAGAAACTGAAGACAGCTACCATTAAAACAAGTGATTATGTTTAGAATCACAAATGTAGCTAATTAACAATACTGATTATGACTTAACCTGGAATACAAATGAGATCAGTAAATCTTATCACTAAAATCTATTCTAGGGTAATGCCTGTATTTGCTTGTATAGCAGAGTGAAAGGGATGGTCTGTCCAACAGGATTGGACATACCCAGAGCCCTCTAAAAACTCCTGATTTTTCAGAACAGCTATTTTTGGCTTAATGAGCATGCTTTTGTTTTGTTTCATGGCAGTTCCTCTTAATGCATACAAATATTGTATGAGCACCCGAATGACAGGCAAACCAAAATGTAGAATGACTCTCAAATGTGGTACCACAAGTGAAAGTAGATAATGTTTTAACAGTGGTTTATGAAGATGCTTTTCTCACTACATAAACACTTCTTGAGTGTCACTGGTTCTGTAGCTCTGGTCACAGTCCTTAGGAGAAAAAGAAAAGGCACATAAAAAAAGACAATATCCTTTTTTTTTTCAAATAGGTGAGCAAAATTCCACACAGCATATAAATTTATGCAATGGTATAAGAAGATTGGGGATTTTGCCGTCAATTCCTTTCATAACACCCCATAAACAACCTAATTATTTTCATGGTTATTCTGAACACAGAATTTTTCACAAAATTAGGAAAACTAACTCCAAGGTGTCTTTGAAGAGGGATATGCAAAAGGCCTTGATTATATATGCATTGTTAAGGTTTCTTCTCACTATACAAAGGACTGTACCTCAGACAGTGTTACCACAGTCTGATTTTGCTTTAGATATTCTGGCCGGGCTTTTTTTTTTTTTTTTTTTTTTTGAGACAGTGATACATATCATTTGATTACATACAGGGAAGCAACATAGATACTTTAAATAATCTTCTAATTTTTCTAATTCCAGTTTCAAGGCATCTCACATATGTCTGGGACAGAATCAAGACACAAACTCCTCTAGCGAAGATTTATTAACAGGTCTACTCAAGTCAATATCCGTAAAATACTCATTATAGTACACATTCAGCTCACTTGTAACATTTTCATTTCTGGATTCTGTCCTGAAAGAATCCATCAGAGTGCAATAAGGAAACTGGAATGTCTAATGTCAGAAACACTGTTAATTCTGTCCACTGTGAATTTTACCACCAGCGAGAGAAAAGAGTGCCTTAAAGAAAAGTTTCTTACAAAATCCCACAGTTGTTCTGAACAAATCTAAAGTAATCGAGCAATACCTGTACTTTCGCAAGAAAAGGTCAAATCAAAAAGAATACTGAGCTAACAAGATGATTCAGCAAGATGAAATTGTATTTCTTTTAACTTGACATTTAGACTGAATTAACATCCTGAACTTACTCAGAAAGCAAAGGAGCTCAAAGTAAATCCATTTACTTTTATATTGAGCAAATCCCAAATGTGTCAGAGTCACATGACCAAGCTCCTACTGAGCCTTGACCATCACGGAGCACAAAGGTACGAGTGGGGCAGAAGAGCTTTCTCACCACTGGAGAGTGAAAGAAAGCATACAAAAAGAAAGAGTTCCCACAAGTAGCACACAATTAATAAAAGGCCAAAACCAGATTGCCAATCGCAGCTACAATTTTTTCCCACAAAGGGCTCAGAGATTGATGTGAAAAGACCATGTTGAAGAGATATGAAAGTCAATTCTTTTAACTTGACATTTAGACTGAACTAATATCTTCAACTTACTCAACAAGCAAGGGAGATGAAAGTATTAGAACAGGCTTTTAGTGAGTGCCTGCAAGTCATACAAATGGTGAAACAGAAAAGCAATATCCAGTTGAATTATCCAGTGACTTTTCCAAAGGTGGGTGTATTTTCAGGTCCAGCTCTTTCTGAAGGTATCAGAACAGAGTTAAATGCTACTGGTACTTATATAGAGATTATCTATGATCAGAAACTAGTGCAATATTCGTCTTGTTTCGTCTGCAATATTCATCTGCAAGTTAATGGCTTTTTTGTAGTGTTTTGTAAATTTAAAATCAAGCTTTAAACATGCTCAGTGTGACTGCTGATATGTATGTGCTTCAGTGCTCACAGGGCAGACCAAGCTCCATTTATCATGGGAACTTTCTTCTATTTCAACTTCGTCTCAGAATATTTATGGGTTTGTCTCATTTCTACTTCTATGCAGGTGGTTTTATTCATACTTTGTTTATGATTAATATTTAATAGCCCAGAGATAAGCCAGCAAGATCACAGCGAAGTGGATATTTCTCTTTCCATACGTTCTGGTTGATTTCCGGAGAGGTGTTACATTATAAGATAAAATGGATGTTACAGCCTTCTAAAACACCACAATACTGTCGCTCAACCCCCTTTTATGTGACTAGAAGCAAAACTGTCTGATAATAACAGGATCCTCCAATTAAACATCTCACATGCCTTTTATTATCTAAGAAGCTGTTTAGACAACAGATCTCCTATTTGAATTTAGATTATTGCTCTTAAATACAACAGAAGGTATGGAATATACCCTAGAGGCAGCCCTATCAACTGTACTCAACTGTGATTAATCTAACTGCTTAGCAGATGTCACCTGTGCTATTAGAAACCAACAATTACTCATTCATGGTAAGTTAAAATCACCCTAGCTCAATCCAAAGACAGTTTTTCATTGTTTTAAGGTGTACATAGTGTATGCTTTTTAAAAGAATAACCATGGCAGGAAGATGCTTATCTAACAGAAAAGTGATGTCTTAGATCCAGAAATCTTAAAAAGGAAGACTGAACTTTCACTCTTTTTGCAAGAATGAAATTGTAATAAAAGAAGAAGAGTGAATCAAAGCTACAAACAGGACATTGGTTGTTACAATGACAGCTGTATGGAATATAAAAGTTAGGGAAGTCAATGGATTAAGTGCTGTCTTCTCAAAAATACCTTGAGAAATGAAGTAATATACTTCATATACATTTCTCTGAAGGAAACACGGGCAACTTATTGTATCTTTTCCTCTCCTAGCCTTTACCTGTCCAGTGGGGTACGGACTTACTGCATATAGACTCCTGTGATTTTGAAGATCTCTGTAGGTAAGCAGTTCAAGAGTTCGCTTGAAAACTCCACTTATTATTAATGAAGTTCAAATAAATAAAGTGTTTAGTAATAAGAGATGTGACACACTCTCTGTGGTATGATAGATCCATATCATTTCTCCTGGGAAGGTTCAGAATAAATGCTCTCTCACTGAGGCAGCTTCCTTCTAAAATTAAAAGTGTCAGGTGTAAACTGGAAATTGCCTGAATGGTATCTGTTTTCTTCCAGGAAGACCAGATGTTTTGAAGAGCCATATGCTAGAACTTAATTAAAAAAGCTGTAAAAGCTTCTACTCTCTTCTGCACAGCCTGTTTTCACTCTGACTGAGGCAGCGCTAGGCAGATCAGAGGGTTTTTGCTTCTGGATCTGCCCAGCTGCAGCTCTGTGACTGATGTGAGGTGCCCTGAACCCCAACTGACTACCACTCCTGTCCTCCCACTCCCACCTCCCTTTCTTATCCCCCTGCCATATTTATAAGAAAAAGATTTATGCTTTGCCAGAGGACTGCCGTGGTTGTACTGAAACAACCCCTTCGTCTCTGCTCCAAACTGCATTTGGTTTTCTAGAGAAAATTTGCAAACTTTATGGTGAAGCATCAGAGTTTGGCATTAAATTTGTGTTCAATCCAGTTGAGATAGACTGCATACTGAGTGCAGTAGGTTTATACTACCAAAGCTTAGGCTGTTGCCTAATTAAAAGCACTTAGATTGCTGTTGATTTTTTTTTAATAAATAAGAATAAAATGCAGCCTAAAATAGACATCTCTGTGTTTAAAATATTACTGCCATTTTCTGCTTGACCTCTTGAACTCCTTAATTTCTGCCATTATTTTGTCACTTGTGACAGTAGATCAGAAATCAGGCAAAGTCAGAATTATTCTAGTGCAACGTTTCTGCTCTAGGAAATTCACTCACAAAAGTGAAAATATTCTGTGGGAACATGCACATTTCTAGTGGAAGACAAAAAAAAATCCTATTTTTTTTTCTTGCTTCTTGACAGTTTGCCTGCCAGAGATATAAAATTCCTCCTTTCTGCTACCTCACAGAGATACTGTATTCAGGATTCTGGAAATAACAGGAATTGTAGCTCGTCAGCTGCAAGAATTTCCAGACTTTCTTATGCCATGTCCTGTTGGCTAATCAGCTGCTTTCACAGAGCACCAAGACCTTGAGTGGTTTCAGAGTGAAGAGACAACATCTCTTGACTTTACAACATCTGAACATCCTAGTGGAGCATGATGTGAAGAAAAAAAAAAAAACACTGCTGGTTTCCTAATCTGTGAAAAATAATGTGGTTGAGATTTTTTTTTATCCTTATTCAAGACAAGAAATCTCTCCTCCAAAAATCTCAAGCTGGGAGAGACCAGAAAGTCTATTTCCCAACCAGCTTTATTTAAAATAGTTTTCACAATTGTTCACAGAAGTCAACAGGGAAAAAAAAAGCCAGAAATTTAGAAATTCATGTGCACACAGAATCTTTTCATACAAGAAGCTGCCTTTAGGGAAGACAAGAAAATTCCAGTTTTCTTAAAACTAGATTAAAAGGAAACCTCTCTGGAAAAGACAGACATGGATCAGGCATGTATTTTTTTCAAGACATGAATGGCTATATCTATGTCCTTGAAATAAGATCAGCCTCTCAACCCCTGATCATCCAGCTTGCTTATCTCTTAGCATGCTTGGCTCCCCAGCAGTTTTGTGCTGGGATGGTTTATGATGAGGCCCTCAGCCAATATTTGAGAGGTAGAGAGCACCAGATGTAATTTGCTGTAGGGTGTATGGTCAAGGTTGCAGTAGTCGTAGGCTCCTTTCTCATCACCCTCAGACATCATATCTGCAGACCCGTGCTCACAAACCTCTCTGCCTTAGATCAGGGCACACCATAGCAACCCTCAGCTTCATGCTATAAAAGTTCACTACTTTAGTGACCTGGAGGGTAAACCTCATGTTATTCCAGGCACTTTCAGTTGGGGGAAAGAAGGAAAATATTAGCTACCATATTTGAAAACCAGAGAGATACTACGAAAGGTCCTGAGGAGTCTCAGGCCCAAATACTATGTATTTGTTCATAACCCTAGTATGTTTCCTGATCATGCAGAAACATGTCAACATTGAAAATGAAGTGATTTGCATGTGTAATCCTGTGTACAGAGTTTACACCAGTGCCAAAAATTCCATGTTTCTACTCTACAATTTGAGCAGCCATCCTGCCCACCTCACATAAATGTTAACATATTCAAGCATGTAGTGGTAGGACGACATAAGCTTGTGTCACCAAATTGCTGTATCTATCCTCATTTTACTCCTTTATATTCATATTATGGCAGAGATTGTTTCCACTGACAATAAATGCAGTGGAAATTTCATGGAAAATATGTAAACCTTCCAATTTACTACTACTTATATTCTAATGTTTTATATCACCTACTGTTTCTTATATTTCTTTTTAGTGAATATTATCACCAAATAAAGTATTAGACTGAAGTGGAAGGTTTGTCAAAATGGGTATCTATCACAGATGGTTTTAGTTAATTGGCATAAGTCAGAAAATACCAGACTTGCCAGCTAGAAATGACCTGCTAGAAATGACCTGCTCTTTCTAACCCTTTTTTGTAGATGAAATAGCTTGAGTGCAGAGTAGCTACAAATGACATTTTTATCTTATCTTGATTGTGGTAAATGATATGATCCATATCATAACTTTACATAGGTTAATATTTTTATGTTATTGACTGAGATAGATAGTAAAAGCCTGGCAGTTCCTTCCCTCTGGCACTCTGAACCTGAAGTTTCAGGATTTCTCAGGCACTGGAAGGAGGGCAAACATAAGGTATCCATGAATGGTAATAGTTACTGCAAAGGTCTGTGGCCAAATCCTATCTGAGGTTACAAATAACACAGAGATAACCTGGAGAAAACGGCTGAAAGAAGTCATTCTACATCTACTTGCATCTAGGCTCTCGAAAGTGTCTCTCCCAAGGAAACATCTCAACAGTGCTACCTGCAGGATAATTTGTTTTGCTCAAAGTTTGTTGCCAGATACCCTGCCTAAGGTCACAGCTTAGTCACCTAAGTGAAAACAGACTTCAGCAGAGTGAATAAATGCACCTCAAATTTTAGTGCTGAAATGCAAGTTAAAGAAGTTATTGATATATTGTACCCACTTCTCAAGCTCAAAGGAGATAACAGCTGTAATACAGTTGTGGTATTCCTGTTACATACTTTTGACAAAAGTTGTCTATTTTGAGATTAAATAATAATTCCTTAGAGGTTCATGTCTTATTCTATTGACTACAGAGGGACAGGAAACAAAAAATTTAAACTACATAAATGTCTGAAGTGTCTTGAATTTCTCAATATTAGCTGCTTTACTTCTGTAGAGTGAGAATAGTTGATAGAGTAATATCATCTTTCCACAGCATTTAAAAACCTGTGTGTATGCAGAACATGTACAATTGCCAAAAGAAAATTATTATGGAATTCTATTATATATTATATTATATATTATATATGGAATTATGGAAGAGAACTGGGTATGTAAAAAATGTTGTCAGAATAAAAGAAATGAAGGAAGCAATGGGAACTCAGGGCCTGTGAAAAGTGGTTGTGGAAGCTATCAGAGTATTTTTTTAGAAGAAAAGAAGCCAAGAAGTTTACATTTCTCTAAGATCAATTACAGATTGTGACATGATTCTAAACACAGCACAATAATACTAAATCTCTCTAGGAGAAGTGGCATTATTTTTGTCTCCTCTTCCCTTTTTTTTATTCTAAGATTTTCCATTGCTTTTTTCCATAATAGTTTTCAAAATAGTTGGTCCAAGATGTGACCTCACCTCATGCCTTTGAGAAGCTTCATCGTGGTAGAAGCCAAGCAGACTTGAGAATAACCTGATCTGTAAAGAATTGAATATTGATACATACTTCATGTAGCTTAATGAATTACAGTGTTCCTCTTTTTTGGAACAACAACAAAAAAAAGAGTAAAAAAGTCATGTCAGATGCTTTGCTTTTCCACTTGAGAAATGATTGAGACATTCAGAGAGAATTTTATTTCAATTGTGCTCAGAATTTAAAGCTCATTCTTAGTAATACAAATCCCAAACCTGACAAAAGAGGCAAGTTGTAAGTGCTGTCAGCACAGAAGCAAGAAGTGGCCCGTTACCAGCTTTGTGTTTAAGCTATGCAGTGGCTTACAATGCAGAATTTTGCAGAGCTCGAGTAACCTCTCAGCAAGGAAATGTTGAATATTGACTGCTATGTGCAAGCTGATGGCTGTGCAAGAATTTCAGAAATTCTGATTTTGATAATTTTCTTGAACATGCTGGCTATGAAACAGATGGTTACTTTATTGTATTTAAAAATCCGGCCGACCCCTTTCATTGTCTATGGTGAGATTTATTCCAGCTGTCTCAGCTGTACAGGAGGTGTATTTCAGTTAATATTCCATAGCCTCTTGATGACGTGACAGAAAATATCCATCCATTTTCAATGAAAATTGAATCTCTTCTGGCTTGCTAATTGTGATATCTTTACAACAAATTTTCAAAAGGAAAGGCAAATTATTTATCATTCTTCCTCTATACTGTCAGAAGCTTGGAGAGAATGCATACAGGAGGACCCAAAGTAAAGAAGTAACAATTACGAAAATACAGGCAAAAAGAAGCATATGTAGCTATCTAATTAATATAGATACCTGAGCATAGACACAGTTAGGGTCTAACGTATTTGACTCAAAATTAAATTAGACCCTAAAAGTGCGCAATAACAATTGAAAAAGGTGATTTATAGGAACCAAGTGACCACTACATCATCATTACCTGAATTGGATTTCTTAGGACTTCCTTTTAAATTAAATAACAGAAAAGATTTCTAGCTTTGCTTCTATAGTCATAGTCATAGGCCTATGACTATGAGGATGTTTTTACTTAGAGCTTTTAGAAAAGAGAATTAATGGTGTATAACTGTCATATTAGTTTTCTCAAGACAAGTCATCACTACAGCACCACTATTATGATAAAGTTTCAGAAAATACATTTTCTCTATAAACATACAAATGAAGCATATGAAGGAATGATGAAACAATTGTTACTTTTCCATTATATTCCTTCCATTATCTGAAGATAATTTATTTTCCTTTTAAATCACTGAGTATTCCAACCTAATGCATTGTCTTCATAAAAAAAACAATTTCCAAATGATTTCCAAATGAGCTTGAGAACAGGAAACATTTGCAGGAGTGATCTTTCTGCTTTATAATCCTTCCTTGACTGCTTGAAGAGTAATGATGCAATAATTTCTTTTACAGGTATTTTTAACTATTCCAAATGATACAGACATAAAACAGAATTTCTTAATCCTGTTTTATGTTTAATCCTGTTCCTTAATCCTGTTTTCTTTTTAATCAGAAGTAATAAAAGTCTACATTTCTTCTTTCTTTTTTCTCTGTTACATTCTTCAGGAGCATAGTAGATTTCAACCACTACTGTTAGGTATACTGAATGCTTTAAAAGAATACAACAATGTTGAAACCTCATCCACAGAATTCAAAAGGATTTTTCAATGTTTAGAATTAAGCTGCAATTTCATTATTGGGCTTTATTCCTTAATCAAATAAGAGATGGAAGTACCTTCGCCCTGCCCCAATAAATTTAGCAATTTAGTGTCTGGAAGAGGAGTAAGAAATGTAGGACATGGCAAATTTGTGGAGTATAACCTGACCTTCCCTGTTCCATTACAACATAACAATATTACAAAAGGTTTGGGGATGGGATATAAAAGAGGATCTTGCTCTTCTAAGATACTTGGAAGTTATAAGTCAAGTGGGTCTTTACAGAAGAAACAAAAAAGTTGCTGTACTGGGAGAATCTGAACTGTTCTTTTGGTCACTGGTTAAATTAGCACTTTTTAAGGAATTAAGTCTTAAAACTTCTATCATAGAATGAAGGACTAGGCATACTGTTAAGGCTAGTTTCTCATTCAAGTGAGGGAACGCAGTAGCTGTTTTTCATATCTATTTTTTCCTTGTTATTACAAGGGAAATGAAAAAGAAGAAAAAACACAAAAGTAGCATACTAGGTGAGATCACGAGTCCATCTGCTCTAGAACTCTGTCTTTACTAGAGGTTACAGCTTCTCAGTGAAAAGGGACAAAAAGATCTAATGTGCTTCAAAAGTAAATTAGAGCCTTGGTTTTTGAAAATAAGATAAAACCAAATTGAAAATTGCAGTAGAAGGCCTTGTTTCTTTCAGCTCTAAAAGGAATCAGTGTCACCACGTCTCTTTGCCTACTTCAGCACAGGCTGTTGCACTACACAAGAATTGCATACTCAAATGTGCAGCGTGATTACACTACGATTTTTGTTTTAAGTATTCATACTCTGTTCACATTCCCTCTTGCTGTTTTCAATGTCCTAGTTATGTTCCACAAGGAGCTTTTGAACTTTGATGAAGATTTTCAATGAGAAGAACCACAATAACACTTTCTGCAAAATCAACTTGTAAAGTTTGGAACAATGTGCTGGGCAGAATTTTTGTATGAAAGCAGGACATAAATGCAGAATGAAGAGATCTCTTTCTAATGTTTTACTAATTTTCATTAGGTTTGTATGAGTTCGTAAAATCCAGTGAGGAATTTTAATCTTATTCCACCCTCTATGCTGTCGTGATCACAATGCTAATCTCTGTAGTTGTACATATGGGAGCCCACTTTTCAAGCTGTAAACAACTGACATTGATTTTAAACATAACATTTTTCCAGAGGAAAATACTGGTGGATTCATAGGGAACTATCACAAGCCAAAAATTAAAAATATATATATGAATATAATATCAGAAAATAAGCTATTCTCAATTTCTTCTGTTTCCTCTTGAAAATGCATGTGAACAGAATATATGTGAATAAAATTTTGTGAAGTACAAAGTGAGGTATCCACTGCATCTATAAAAGAACTTAAAGAAGAAACTGATTTTCAACATCTGCAGCATTTGAGTAACAGGCCTAGTTAACACGAGTGAAAATATGGACTCGACGGGGAAAAAACAAATCTAATAAAAATTTGGCATTTCTGTATGCCTTAAAATCTGTCACAATGCCAAGATCCCTTAAATCTTCTGAAATTATAGGGTTCCCCCCCGCCCGCCACCCCATTTTCAACATTACTTTGCTTAGTATCTCCAAAATGCTCTTACTGCCCAGAGCTCATCCACTGCAGCAGTTTCCAGGGCTATCACTTTTTCCTGCAGCCCAACCTTTCAGGCTTGGCTGTGCTTGACTCCTTTGAGTACATTGCACAGGGATGGTAGTAAAGGCCCTCCACAGAACCAGACTCAGCTGGTCCAAATAAAGTCTCTCTCAGGGAGAAAAAAAAAACACACACACACACATATCTTAAAAGAAAATATTTGAGCAACTCCTAAGGGTCTTCAGACTTGATAAATGTTAAGAACTCTAAAACTATTTGCTGTTAGCCTCATTCATACAGGGTGCTACATTCATACAGGTGCTACAGACTTGCAATTTCATTGAAATTTCTTTTAAAAAATTATTAAAGAGTCTGCATTACTGAAATCCATGTGCCTTTTACCACTACATGGATTGTCGGTGATTTTGTAAAATCTAGTAATACCTAGAGTGACAGAATGCTACAATGCCTGACTAAATTTAGAGGGGAAAGAAAAAAAGAGAAAGAGAGAGAGAGAGAAAAAAGCAGACCTATAATTACAGTCCCTGCAAAGAGAAAATGCAGGCAGCATGCCAATTCTTGCATTAACTATCCCAAACTTATTAAGACATTTCTTCTACCTCAATTAATTTACATTGCACTACTATTAATGGCATAACTCCTGCACTCTGGATCTCAAGATACAAACTATTAATGCTATAGTACAGTAACATACAATCTCCTATATATGCATTTCATACGTTTGCAAGATATTTTAGAAAATTTACATAGCAGCTGAAGACTGGATAATGTGCTTATTAGGTCTGCAATATTCTCACATTTCTTCTAATATACTACAGAGTATACCACAGAAAGACTCTTTTTAATCTATGAGACAAGTAAATAGTCGTGTTGCAAGCTGATGATTTGTTAATCAGTAGTAACAACATAACAATTTACACGGTAACCTCTATTTTTTTTTGTATTACTCTACCTAAACTCTGCAAGTTTGCAAGAACTACTCTATTGTTACCTGCCCATTGTTCTTTTCTTCTGGTGTGAAATACAATCTGTTTTAGCATTTCACAATCATCTACCCTGTTTATTACAGTGTAGTTGGAGGACCCAAAACTGAAGAAAAAATGTATTCAATTATATAACAATATAATCTTTGGAAATTTACATAGATACCACAGAAAATTTAGGAAATGCAAGATTTCAGATTTGTCATATGATGCTGAGTTTTCTTATTAAGATTCCTATGGATGAAATAAAACTTATGGAAATCTGGTAACAACCTGAAAATCTTAAACGTTTTTTACAAAAATTAAAGGTTCAGCTTTTCAAGACTTCATCAATGTTCAGGCTCTTGTTATGGCCTTGCATTTTAACAACCTTAGAAGAGATACAATATGATCCTTGTTGGAGTTCCTTTATATTTAATAAATCTCATCTCCCTAAGGCCTGATCTTGCAACAGCTCATGCAAGATCCAAGTTTGATTCTTTTTCACTCCCCCCATTTGCAATATTTCTTGGGGATCCCTAACCTCAGTGTCCCAAGGATCTCTTTCTCACTCCGGAAAGCATTGAAGAGAGAGGACTGTGAAGAAGGCTACTACTTCTCCTCCCTCACCCCACTTTTCTTTTTAAACATATTTGCCCGATTAATCAATAAATCTAGTCACCCCAAGTCAGAGACATCCTCATGTCTAAATATAAAATGTCTATAGATTGATAGATTGCTTATATCTTTTCACTAATACTTTGTTTGTTCAGTATTTTTGCCACACCTACTTGAAAGCTATTAGGCAGATTTGTGAGATAAGTTTCATAAAGTTAAATTTCAGAAAAGCTGTTTAAAATTTTTCCAAGGGAATTTTTTTCCATATTACTATTTCACAGCATTAAAATAAGTATTAATGTATGATTCATCAAAGGCATTTTATTGGCCTGCCCAGCACTCCACCAGGAAAAGATTTCCCACTTGGGCTTTGAGTGTTCAGAAAGTTTTGACAAATTATAGAAAAGGCTTGACCTTAAGTCTTTATGACTAATCAGAAGTGAACTACACCACTTTAAATCTGATTAAGAGCCTCTACTCTGGGATTTACTGCTTTCCCTTTTTTTTTTTTAATTTTTCCTCATTTAGCACCTTAGTTAATTTGTCTGAACATTTTAAAGAATCGCTTTATAGAGAACACCTCTATTTTAGAGCGCACCTCATCATTATTTATCACTAAGCCATTTCATTACTGTCTCGAGAGCACTAAAACTTCACAGTCCTGTATCCCTTGGCAGGGTCTTTTTGAACATTAATTTTGGAATATCTGCAGTATACCTTAAACCAGTTAGATGAGTACCTTAGCATTATTTTAAACAATTTAAGGAAACTTTCAAATTTGGCCTAGAAGTACCAGGAGAAACAGATCCCTGGGCTGTCTCTGCAGACTGTGACAGAATTGCAGTAATGCATAACTAGGTAATGGAGATGATCAGCAGATGTCTCAGCTCAGCCTGCACCATCAGTAACGTGCAGTGACTTACCTGCTTAACAGCATAGAGGAGCCGACCATAGCAGTACACCATCACCACCACAGGAACAACCAAGCAGAATATGAAGAGGCAGATGATGTAGGATGTGGACTTGGACGACTCAGAGGACCAGTGTACTGAACAACTGGTCCCCGCACCCTCTATCCCATAACTGCTCCATCCGATCAGAGGTGGCACAGTCCAGAGCAGGGAGTAAATCCACGAACCGCCAACCGCCAGCAAGGCTTTCCGATAGTCAGCGCTGCGCTTGTTGCACAGGGTGAGAGTGCTGTATCGCTCGTAGGATAGGACAGCCAAGGAGATCAGGGACACAATTCCTGCAACCAACAAAGCAGTGTGAACGCTTACTTTCACTGTTTTAGCTGGCAATGCTTTCAAAATCTGAGAAACTAGACCCTTTTCTGTTTATTACCTTATCTGAAGCAGCAATGAAAGCTATTTGTGATATTCTCTACTTTTAAATCCATGCTGGACTGTCTTGCTCTGTCCAGCACATCAATTTTTGTTTAAATCACATACAGCTTGCTGGAAGACTTTCATACTTAAGAGTTACTACTCTTCTAGGCAGGTTTTCAAAGTTACCTGTTTTAGAATTACATAAGGGAAATCCTTCCTCTCCACATGAACTAATAAATTGTTGAAAGGTTTCCTTACTAAGAAAAATTCAGGTTTTGAGTTCCATGAGCCTTTTCCAATATTGCATTAACTTTCAGACATGTAAAACCCTATATTTTCAAGATTAAAAGTCCAAAAATGGAGGAAGTTTTTTCTTGCATTGCTGCTTCATCATCCAGATGTATCTTCAGTTCTGATCACAGCCAGAGCCACCAATTCTTTGCATGAGTTTAATACGGCAAGTCACAATTTTATTTAGATATACATCATATAATCTGGCAAGTATTGATTTAGCATTGACGCCAAGGCACTGGAAACCACCTGTATCCTCCAGCAGATCTAAAAATCTGGGCTCAACTCTCTTCTCCAAGGTTCAAGGATCCCACTTCCTTCACAAATCTTTCTATTTTTTCTTGACTCACTCCTAGTCATGAATCAGTGTTTTACAGCTACTTTCCATTTTTTTCTCTCCTTCCGCTAGCCATTGGCCACAGAACACTGGATACTAGTTCGTGGGACTTACTACAGAAGGTACTTGTTACAAGAAATTACATGTTACAAGATCATCTTTTCCAAATGGGGTCTGGACCCCTGCTTTTGGTCCTTCAAGATGCCAAACCTGAATCAATCCAGACTTCTTTGCTCTTTTCAGGAAAATTTCTTCTTGATCCTTTTGTTACTGTAAGGAAAGTTTGCAATACTATGAGGCATACACTAACAAATTCTCTGAGTGAATAACACCTACTTCCTGAAAATCTGAAAAAAAAAATAGCCAATCTATAAGGAAATCCACAGCTGTAATTTATTTCCCCCAATTTGGGGAGAAACTACTAGTTTTTCCTGGAGTTCCCTCCCACATGTGCAGTGGTAATAAGTCAAAGACTCACCAGAAGACAGCGCTGGTCCATGTTGTCAAAACACTCTCCCCACACCATACATAGTCTGTAAGCAGTGGGAGATCCTTCACCAGGACAGAATCTCATTTCTCCTTCCTCTGAAATTCAGGCACCCATTTCCTGGTGAGCCTAGGAAATCTACTCAGGGTGCTCAGACTTTCCTGGCTCAGGATCCTGCTTCCTGCATGGATGCTGGCTCTCACTCTACCTCTTGTACCTACAGCTGCGCTATTACCCAGCAGCTTCTCATGATTTATTTTGTCTTGATTTACAGTATTCTTTTACATTTCATCCCATTTTTGTCTACTAGCTAACAGGGAAAAGAATATTTAGCTTATTTTCCTGCTTCTATTTATGATAAATGCCTTTAGAGCAGTGGATCTGGAGGTAATTACAGGCCAGGAATACAGGATTCCTTGCTTTGAGCCAAAGAAAACTTCTTTCTTTGAATTAAGAATCAGTTATTTAATTAGGAGCATGACATTGTCAGTCAAGAAATAATAAAGTATCAGCAATCAGACAAAAACACAAAAACCTCATGCATTTTCCTTTAAATTATAGCAAATATTTTTCTTCTCTGCACAAAAGATGACTGCAGACTCTTAATTACCTATCTTGGCAAGAGCCATTTCATCTTCACTCACCTTTTATCACTGAGTTCCACTGATATGACACATATTATATTATTCTCTGGAATATATGGACAGGAATATATGGAATCCCAAACAACAGGAGGTTTCCCTTGCACCCTCTCCCCCTCACCCCCTTTCAACATTTATCATTTTTGTCACAGTAAGACTTAAGGCTTATACTATATTTGAATTTGTTAACAGCAGTGAAATTAATATGAGGCTACATTGACTTCTAGTGCATTTCAAAACAAGCGGAAAAGAGGAAAGCACTAAAGGGGCAGACCATAGAAGACACTAAAAGAACACCATGATTTTTATGCAGAATGTATTAAACCAGGATATGATAGCCTTCAGGAAAACTACTTCAAAAGCATGAAACAGGTGTTCTGGAGGCAGAATAGGGTGAAATTAAGAACTGAAAATAGAAGAAAAATAAAACCAAGTAGCCTTTTCCTACAGTGAAATTCATTCAAGCGAAATGGTTGAAAGTAATAAAAGCACCTAACAGAGACAACAGAGGCTATGGCCACCCATCTCTCCATCTATTTAAAGTGACCCTGTGCAGTGCACACACAAAGTTACTAGATGTGACATGAGCCTCTTCACCCCAACACTGCAGCTCCAGCCAACTGTGTTAAAGAAGGACCTTTCATTTTGACATAGAAGGCAAATCTGGACAAAACTAACATAAGATACATGTCAAGATATAATCCTATCCCAATACTGCAGCAGATTATGAGCCCTGAAAACTCTCCACAATTTCTATTTGCTAAAAATATCCTCAGTCTTTCAATTTAAGAAAAAATAATTTATCCAACCTGATTACTTTACAAGTCCAAGAGCTGAACCTTGGGAAGCTACCACTATGGTGAATGATAGCAAATACACAGGTGTAATTTGTTGGACTGAATGTACATAATTTCATAAAAAGGCAAAAATAAGTTTTGATATACAGCATGTAGTTTGAAACTGGGTTGAAGTAATATATATATATTATAGATATATAATAGATAGATAGATAGATAGATAGATAGATAGATAGATAGATAGATAGATAACAGATGCTGAATGAGCTGTCAGGAGTAGAGAGAAGCTCACTGCTGAATGCCAGGAGTGAAGACCAGATGTTGCTGCAGCACCTCCCTGGACTACACTGCCAATGCCCATGCAGGGGCTGCATTCCTACAGCACCAAGTTTTCCTGCAAGCTTATTCCCTGCTTAGGTGAGGGAAGAGTGGGCAGGAGGCCATTGTTGGTGAGAATGCATGAAAAGCAAAAGCACCACATGCCTAAACCAACTCTTCTGTTTCATCAGTGCAACTGAGAGGGTTTCTAGCCTGTCTTGAGGACAGGTTTCCATGCCTTTATTTACATATTTATTTTTGTCCTGAAAAGTTTCAGATGCGAAACGAACACATTTCAGTAGTTTCTCAGGAAGCCAGTGGAACTCTGGACTGTGAAGCCATCTTGTAATCCTATTTAGATAAAGTAGCATAAAGCTCCTTATTCTTCTTTGCATTTCAGAATTTTCTTAATGTCTTATGTGTGTAGCCATTGATAGAAATCCCAGTTATCCCGTGTTCTGTTCCACACCATATCTGTTGCAGCCAAGTGAATTTGTTTGAATCTCGGCTTCAATGGGGGAAGAGTGGACAAAAAAAAAAAAAAAAGGCAATTAAATACTTCAGAGTAGGGGTTGATGACCAAGATTCCATAGCCTTAATAGCCAGAAAACAAATTTTAAAAGATCTTGAAATTTTAAAAACAAAAAAAACTATATAACTTATAACTTTAAAGATAATTACAATGCTTTAGCCTTAGCGTTTAATTCTTATTTTATAGTAACATTTACTACTGGATAGACTGCATGCATGAATTTCAAATGAGTAATGTTCTATAAAATTGCAACAAAATTTATTTAAGGAATTCTATATATAAGTTTAATCTTCTCCAAGAAATATTCAAGGACTTGAACTCATATCAGGACATATCAGGACAGAAGTCAAAGACACCGAGAAACTTAATTTTCTCCCCCAGCATTTAAATCATAAACAGGAACGAAGCCAGCTTTTCTATAAACAGCACTGAGAGATGACATAAAAACCCTTTGCAAATTGCATTAGAGGAAAAAATAGTTCTTTAAAATTTAGCCATTGAAATAAGCGACTTAGAGACGAGCTGAGTCTGAGGCATCAGACTCTTCTAGAAAGCAATGAATTGCAGTAAGTAAATTGCAAGAAATTCAATTTCAAGTCATAAACCAGGACAGACATCCATTTATTGGATTGCCATCTGAGACATTATCTACTATTTACTTTTTTTTTTTAATAATAAAAAAAACCTCTTTACATTTCTTCATGAAAGGACAGCACAGGGAGCATTGCATTACATGAAGGGCACAACGAATTGCTGAGCTTTGTTCCCTTGAGCACCAATTAAGAATATTATGTTTTCATATTACTTTTTGGTGTTTCACGCTGCTCCTGTGATGCAGTTATTGGAAACAGGAGGCAGGTTGCCAGTGGCCTGAGGGTTATGAAAAATTAAGAATTCTAGAGATTCTACCTGCACCAGGCAAGTGTTTTGACTACTAACTTATGTACGTTTGGCCTCCTGGAGTTCCCTGGTCATTATCCCACACTGCAATTGGGCTCCTGGATGATGAAGGCTGCGTGACAGAAGGTATATCTTACACTGTGCTTCTGAAAGAAAAGAGAGTGGAGAGTCTTCATATATTTATGAGGGCCCATACATATATGCATATGTGCATATATTTTATCATGAAGCACCTTTTCCACAATATCCTGGGAAGGAGAATACACGCACAGGAAAAAGAAGAAGAGGCAACAGCTTGGAGCAGCAGCTGGCAGTCTGAGACCCATGGAAAGCCACTCCTGCCATCCCTCCTTTCCAAATGAGGTCACCATGTGATGCAGAATAGCAAAACCAGGAAAATATACAATCAAGAAAGAGTATTGCAAGGACATTCATGTGTCTGGTCTCGGCTTAGAATGTCACGTTCAAAATTTTCCAATAATAATGGTGATGATAAAACTACATACTGTTTGCTACTTACACTAATATGGCCATGCTCCCTCAGTGCCTCTGGTTTCAACTACTGAGAGTACTGCTCCATCAGCTGGAGAACATGGTAAGATGCTCTCTCACACTATGAGATGAAGAAATAAGTAAGTAAAAGGAGGAAAGGTCCTTGTGGCAAAGTATGCCTGAAGGTGGGAACATTGCAAGGTACAGAGGTATCTTATGTGGTTTCTTCTGGCTGAAATCTTTCCCTGGGTTTGTCCAAACACTTATAAGTAAACATAGATTCACAGTGGTAAGAATGGTACCACAAGGGCACTAACAATAGAACAACAAAAGACTTCTACTACCTCCATTTTAAAGTTTTTAGTTCAGTCCAAGTTCTACCAAGTGGTATTACATTTTTTTTCTGTTACATAAAACTAGTTTGATGAGTGACTCAGTGCTTTTTTTAAAGTGAAATATCTTTCCTGAATTTAATGAGAATCTTTCTGTTAACTTGCTATAAAAATAAAACACTCATAAAAAGAAAAAAAAAAAGAAAAAAAATAAACAGTTTAAAAGAAGAAATGTGACCTTTCCAAAATATTTGTGCTTCTATGTCTCCTTAGAAGCCTCTCACATCCTATTATCACTCTCATGGAAGTTTGTAGGTCTCCTGTGCTTATTAGATAGGTTTGGGAGGCAGTAAGTGGAGAAAAAGCAACAAGCTCTTTTTAGTGGCAGCTTACTCTTCAGGTGAAATTTTATCAACTCTTGGACAAAATACCTGACCTAACACCTGCTATGAAATAAGAGACTTTGCAAATGTGCAAAGGGAGCAATCTGTTCTATCAGCTTTTAAATAAAACTTCTGCCTTGTGCAAAGGGCGCAATCTGTTCTACTCTGCTTTTATGTACCAGTTATGTTAATACTAATAAGCAGAACTACTGGACTCTGCTTATCCTAAAGATTAAAACTTTTCTTCCACACAAATTTGCACCACCACAGTAGTTGCTGCCATCAGAGACTTTCTCACAGGTGAAAGTGTAAGAATATATTACAGTTAAAAAAGTAGTATTTTTCAAAAGCTGGCTCACTGCGCAGAATAGAGGGTAACATTTGCTTATCCGGTAGCTGAGCTCTCTGCCATAAATGAGCATGTTGGCAAAAGTCAGAAGCTACTGAGGCACAGCATGACAGGGGAAGAGGGAACAAAACTTGTTTTTTTTTTTTTAAGAAAAAAAAAAAAAGAAATCTGTTCAGCTGTTCTGTTTTCTAGTTCTGAGGCTTTTAACTCCAGTGATCAAGACAAACCTATTTCATATGGAATTTCCAGTGAAGTTTTGCAGTTTACAAGTATTCTTTTACTAGAAGGCTGGAGTTGCCCCAAGTGTTAATGATCAATCTGACAAATCTGGGATTGGCAGCAGAGAATGAAGCATATTCGCCTAAAATAATAGAACACGGCTTTAATTTTCACAGCTGTTAGGCTAGTGGAAAATAGTATCAGATGAGTAAATCTGAGATTTTTAAAACATTAAAAGCCCTCTTATTTATTTAAAATAGAGAAAATCTTTCCAGCAGTTATTTGTTACATATCAGCAGTTAGAGAAGCTTTTAAATTCCTGCAGTCCAGGCTTCTGAAGTATAGGTTACTCCAAATATCAATAATTCATTCTAAGTATAAGTAAATAAACCAATAGTTATTTATTTAATGCCTATAATTATTTATTGTTCTTTTGCCTGTATAACTTGCAGTTGTGAGTCCATTAAAGTAGGAAATAATTCTTTTCTCTAAAGAAAACATTTTCCACTTGATTCTAATGGGAAAATCAGTTTAACTCTGACTTCTCTGAAAGCAATTGCTAATAAATCACTGTTACAAGCCTGCTGGTACAAATCTGACAGCAAACATTATTGGTCCTGTACAATAAATCTGTCCTGTTCCTTTCTCATCAATCATCTCTCTATGTCCTCCTTTTCATGACATACCTATTTTACTGTGTTTGTTTAATATCTTCAGTACAGACAGTATGTATTACTTTTATGGAAATAATAGAAAATCATCTTTTTAATCTCTTCCCCCAACTCATCCCTTCTGTTTTTTTTTTTTTTTTTTTTTTTTTTTTTTTTTTTCTTAAAGTGTACTTTGCATAAAGAGGGAGTCTTAGCTGTGTCTTGTGATTTAACATTCATCGCTGGCTATTACCATGCTTTTGTGCTATGTTATTAATCATCTACGTTACCCATCATTTAACACATAAATAACTGTTACTAATGACATACAGAAAATAGTTCCTTTTTGGATCGGAATGACATCAGCACCGTGCAAAAAAAGCAATATTAGTTTCAATCTCACTTTCCATATGTTATGCAGGATCCCCTTGTGCTCTGGAATGCAGGGCTACCATGTGCAAATTAAACCTCCTACATCTGCCACCACTTTATCATTGTATTTATTTATCCAGCTACTGTTGGGAATCAGAATGAGAAATAATGTCAGCACTAGGTGGAGCTCCCGTACAACAACATCACAGGAGAAGACTTGCGGGGACTGGTGTGCATGGGGAAAGAGGGAGGGATGTGCGGTGCTGGCTTGGCTGGAGGATGCCTTCAGGATGGCTCGGCTGCGTCCAAGGCAGCTCCATGCCCAAGGGGTTTTGCAAGGGCTCCTGCCAGCACTGCTAGTCTGCTTTCCAAACGGGGGAACAGCCCCTGGACATGCAGCAGGTAACTTCAGGGTTTGCCCACATGCAGCCGGCATGATAACAAATCATTCTCTTAGCAGCAGATCAAGAGGTGAATTTACAATGTATTAGCATCGCTTGGCTGAGGAGCCAGGTTTCCACCAGATCACACCTAGTTAGTTTCCTCTGTGCGAGCTTTTGCTTTTCTACTGAATTCCCCAGCTCATTCTTATTACTAAAGTCTATAGATCTATAATCTGTAAATTCCAAAAGAATTCTAAAAATCTACATTTTCATTGGTTACTATTCCTTTATATGGAACACTCTACAGATATATGTTACAGATATGATTTGACTCTCCCAAGTTGAACTTTTGTCATAAGCTTTAGTAGTCAGATTTGTTTTGTATAAAACTATAACATCTAGTTGCACATGTGCTAATGTGAACATAGTCTCAAAATACACGTAGCACCTTTTCTACTGCTCTTGAGTCAAGAGTTTCTTGACCAGTTTTACAAACCAACAACCTTAAATTCTATAGAAGTGGGAAGAAAGGGTGAGGCAGGGGAACACAGTTCCCACTGTTCTCCAAAATTCAAGTGCTGGCTAAATGATTTGCAAAGAGAAACGGTTCTCCATTCCTTAGCACACAGAAGGTCCATAAAAGAGTAAATTCACTGTTATCATTAAGAAATGGTTTGTAACTGAGGAAGATGGAAGTCCTTTTCAGCCCACTTCATCCATCCAATGAGTCAACTGCAATACTAGACCAGTCAGTAAAAATTACAATATAGAATACAATAGAGGACATATAAGGATGTATGACATGCTGGGGAAAATCCAGCATGGCTTCCACAGAGGAAAATTGTGCCTCACTAATCTGCCAGGTTCTGGACAATTCCAGGGAATACACAGGCAGAAGTGACACATGCAATAAAGCTTACCTGAAATTGCAAAAAGCTTTGACTAGATCTTGCTCCAAAGACTCCTAAGCAAAGTAAGATGCCTTGTAATAAGAGAGAAGATCCTTACATGGATAAATAAGTGAATAGAGGCACTAAATAAAGATCAGGAGAAAATAATTAGGTTTTCCATGGAGAGTGCAAAAGCCCAGCAAAGTTCCCTGTGGATCTGTCCTACGCCCTATGGTATTCAACATACCTATAAATGATATAGTACTCTAAATTAACAAAAGCTCACTGCAAAGTGTTGCAGAACAACCTCACAAAACTGAGTCACTGAGCGGATGAAATTTAGTACTGATGTAAACTGCTATATGTGGAAAAAAACAGTCCTAGCTTTAAACACACACTGGTTGTTTCTGACTGACTGATCCCCCTGGAAAGAGAGTTATGACTGATAATGCTATGAAAAACATTTCTACTAAGCAGCAATGCTCAGTAGCAGTGAGAAAAGCAAACATCAGGGATTATTAGAAAAGAATAGAAAACGTGAAAAAGATGGATGGAGGCTGATTATTTGCTATTTCTCGTAATAAAAGAACTGGGTTATCAAATGACATCATCAGGTGGCAGACTCAAAACAAACAAACAAGGGAAGTTGCTTTTTTCCATAGTATACACTTAATCTGTAGAACTGCTTGACACATTATACAGCGAATGCCAAAGTGTTTCAGGGCTCTGAAGAGCTGTAAGACTAAAATTTGGGAAATAGAGGAAGACTACTGGACTTAACAATACTACTTCAAGCACAAGTCCCTACATCATATCACAGGCTGCTGAACTGCATATTGGAAAAATATCACTGTATGCTGAAGGTTATCATAACTTTCAAGCTTAGCATTTTAAGGGCTTAACTGTGTAACATAACTTTGAATGGCAAATATTTAGTGTGGATTTTTTATTTATTTCCATTTATTTATTAACATTAATTTATATTATAATTATTATTTATTTAAAAGATAAGCTGCAACTACAGAATAGTAAAGATGATTGCTTGCTTATATCTATTATTAATAATTCTTTCCAAAAGGCCTGTATGCTTTCAACTCCACAAAATTTATGAACAGTTATAAAGCTCCTACTTGTTTTCCTCTTCAAATTAACTGTTGAACATCCCATGATGCTCTAACTAATAGAGAAAAAGAGCTAAATGGAGCAAATCAGGTGGCAGTATGCCTACATTTTGCTCTAATCACAAAGAATACTAAGCTATGGCTCTGTCTTGCCTCGTAACCTGCTTTACACGCATCACAAAAAAGCATGTTTAGATCCTGACTGGCATAATTATCTGACAGCCTTTCATTCTATTCCTCTGATGCAGTCTCTGTCTCTCATATAGACATTAAATAGACACGGGCCTTCAGTTTTAAGAAATGCACACAGTAAAACAATCCTCAACATCTTCACACAGCTATTGCTGGACCATAACCCTCATGTGCTGCCACCTGCTCCTTCTTTGAGATTTTAACAGCCCATAAAAATAAATAAATAAATAAATAGATAGATAGATAGATAGATAGATAGATAAATAAATAAATAAAGGCAGTTTCTTATCCAGGCAATTGAATGAAGGCAAAGACTTGTATAGAGGAGAGCTGATATATGCATGGCACCCAATCTATAGCATATATGCATAAAACATCCCTGAGTATCATATAGGTATTTCATGTCTCTTTTCATTAAGAGCCAGATTTGGTAACTTGTCATCTCTCCTACAGCACTTTCTACCCTTTAACTATTTGTAGTGAAACACTGCTGAACCAAGGCACCAGCTCTGCCACGTGGGTGCTGAAGAGCCTTCTCCAGGTTGCTCCGCTGCCTCTGAAGGAGGAGTGGGAGGCACTGCTCCCAATCCCGAGACAAGATCCCGGCTCTCCAGTGGCCGACTTCACTTTGCCTGCTGTGCAGCTCACCAACAGCTCACGTCATTTTACTAGAGTGTTTAAATGTGTCAGTGTAAGAAAGTTCCCTGCTAACTTCATGAATGGCTCGAGTCCAGAACAGAAGTTATCCACAAAGTGTAAATCTGGAAAACAATTATGCTTTAGAAATTTAGGAATGAAACTGAAACATATAGGGATGTTTTTAGTGGATCTTTTTGTTTTAAAGATTAAAAAAAAATGGAGTCCTACTTTAAGCAAAGTTTTGTGTTGTAGTTGATTTTTAGAGATCATTGAACTGATTGTTATGAAAAACTTGCACAATAATTTTTTTCCCCTTTTCTTTCCTTTACTGTTAACCATGTGGTCCTACGTAGATTTTGATGGTTACAAAACTAGATGAAACTCTTCATAAGATTCAGATTAAAAGACTTTTTATCTATTGACTCCTTTGAAGCTTGGTCACTTTGATTCCTTTTTGCCTTCGACAGTTATCTATTATTTCTACCATAGATTGAATTCATGAAACTAATAAATAGAGGATCAGCACCTAGTGAATATCTCTAATGAAACACTGCTGACTGTGGGAAGACTTACAAGGTAGCCTAGTGAACCACGAGCTTTCTGCCTTCCACCTGTTTCGCTTTCATTAAAATAGTAAAGGCTTGTATATTGTCAGAGGGTGAGATTGTGTTGCTAACATATGGCCTGGAAATGTGAGTGTAAATAGGAAACTATGACTAGAAGACAAAACAAAGTAATTTTGACATGTTTTAAGCAGCATTGTTTGCTGAAATTTTCCACCACAATTGTGCCTGAGGCTGATGGCAGGCATGAAAACCTCCAGTGGAAACCCTTGAAGTTTGGCAGTGCAATAAAACAACCATTTTAATAGCTTACCGGATGACCTTGACTGCACGGGTTGCTACCTGGAGCACAAAGAACCAAATTGGGGAGGTCAGTGGCACCTGTGAATGTAAGGCTTCACCCTGTGACATGCCAAGTACCCTTGACTATTGCCATAAGAAAGCATCTTTGACAGATGAGACCCAAAATAAATCACTGCTCCTCAGATGCCTGGCAAAGGGTGTGGAGATAGACCTTGTGGTACTCCCAGAAAATGACCCATGACAGGCAGGGAGGCAATATCAGAGAAACTGCTCTAGCAGCTGATCCCTGCCATTGGTATCAGACAAGCTCCAGCTCAGTCACCAGCCCTATGCAGCCCTGGGAGGGATGGTCTCTCCCCTCATAGTCAAAAAACAGGGACGCTTCATAGAAAAATAACAGTAGGAGGTCAGGGTAATGAAGCAGCTCCCTGGTGTGATGCTCACTTGCATTCACAGCCTGCCAATAACAAAAGCTCATCCTGCCTGTATCCATTAGGGGAAAAAATTACAGCAGACAGAGATCATTTGCACTTAGTATTCCAAGCAAACAAACACACGACTGAAGAAACCTTCCTGTACTAGGAGTCATTTGCACTACACAGGTAGTAAATCATATTGACTGTGAAATTTAGAGAAACAGTAAGTGGTTTATGAATCAATAGAGGCTTCAGTTATTAACTTACACGTCATTTACTCAATTTCCAGCTTCAAAAACAGCTTCTCAGTTACGGATGCTACTTAGAAAAATGTTAATCTAAGCACAGTAGCTCCATCTTTCAAAGATTCTTATTTTTCCATAACCACACGCACCATTATCAAAGTACCACAAATGATTTTCTCATCTCAATAGACAAACAAACTAACCAAAAAATCCTGGTGATTAAGTATAAAGTACTGGCCACAGTTAAAAAAAAAAAAAAAAAAAAAAAAGGAAGAAAGTAAATTGCTAGTTATTATCTATTACTGTGTCATTATCTGGAATTATGACAATCTTTTTTATCACTGAAGAGCCTGTAAGTATTCATTTGCTTACTAGACTGGAAGACACAGCATTCAGCTTAAATGCTTTCTAAAAAGAATGGACAGAGAAAATGAATGCATTCAGTTAAGAAAAAGACGGTAGGTATATAGCTTGGATTTAAAAAGTCAGAGAC
Source organism: Tinamus guttatus (assembly GCF_059628265.1). Classification (NCBI taxonomy): domain Eukaryota; kingdom Metazoa; phylum Chordata; class Aves; order Tinamiformes; family Tinamidae; genus Tinamus; species Tinamus guttatus. Next base: position 1,550,944 of record NW_028288564.1, on the reverse strand, counting down.
AATATCTTCACTCTGGTAGATTAGAGGGACTACAAGGAAAAATTAGAACTTTTATAAAAAAAAAAAAGTATTTTATTTAGGTCTAACACCACAGATACAGTCTGAAGAGTTAGCAGAAGTTACTACATATATATATATATACACACACACATAGCTCAATAGCATACAACCTAATAGCCTTTCACAAGAAAAGTCCAGCATGCTGTGATGTACTTTCTCTGACTGAATACTGCTTACTCACGAGGGCCCAGTTATTTACTTCTACCCACTGAGTACCCAGAGAAGCTGCTACATTTTAATAGCGTATTTCTTCACCCGTATGTGGCTTGACTAAGGATCCAGCTGATTTCTACTTTTTCCTAAAGCAATGTTAGAAAACCTACATCAGACAGAGCATTATCCAGGTTAATGACATGACCTAGAATTATGGAAGAGGGTCTGCAAATGCAACTGATTAAGCTTAACTCTGCCAGTAACTCTGCTTTGCCATCTCAAGTAATCTTATAGTCATGATCTTTAGTACTTAGTTCATTGTCAGGATAATTTTGCAAGAAATCTACGAGCTGTTGCCCTTAAGTCCCTTCCAGGTCTGTATGTAAGGTTGTATTATTTGCGTATTTCCTTGCATTTGTGTATTTCCTTAATCCTAGCACTGTGCAACATGTCGTTATAATGCCTAGCAATTTAACCTCAGGGAGGACAATTCAAATCTGGAATGAGATTTGTATCCTCTCTGCATCTCACAGAAAGTGTCTTTCGGCATGGGCATCATACATTGTATAGAGCAACAGTTTGGCATCATGGGGACAGCCAGGAAAGCACAAGAAAAAGAAAAAATTACTGTTGATTTCCTTCTTGATTACTTCTAGGTTTCTGTCCCTTCTTCTAGGGACAAAGACTTAAAACAAAGACAGCAACCTGATACTCAAGTGGAAAGGGGATGATAAGGAAAAATGTGGAAAGGAAAGGAAGCAAAAAGGAGCAATGAGTGCCCTGGTTTTGAGAGTCACCTCATGCCTTTGAGGAGGTACAGAGCAGATATCTACCCCTGAGCCTATCATCCTTCATTCCTTTCCATAGACACTGGAGATAAAGAGGCACTTCTAGGACACAACTCATCTCACTCTAAACAGAACATCTAAAACACGTCAAACAATTTGCCTGCTGGCAGTGCCTATTTGTTTTTTTTTTTTTTTTAATTATTGATTATAAAAGAAGCCTGGAGGATTGGAAAGTATCTGGTTTTAGTCAGATGATTCCCATATCTGACTCCAAGAGGCTCAGCAGTTCGTATTTCCACGTGAATGCGGCACCCTCAAGCATATTAAATAATACAGTTACCTCATTGAACTAATTATTTAAATAAAAGAACAGCAGTCTAACTTTAGTCTCATAGAGAAAGAGTATGTTAAAGGAGAATTCAGATTACATATTAGCTATGTCTTCTCAAGAAGTCCTTATTTTTTTTCAATTTACTATACTGATCTAGAAGAATATCAGACACCCCAAGTGGAAAAAAAATCCAAGACAAAGTATCAACTTTAACATTACATCAAAATAAGTAGAGCACTCTAGGTAAGAGCGATATTCCTCCTTTTCTAGATAAAGTGACTGGAGACACCTTTAACATAGTCCTTCTAGTTCGATCTCTCCTGTTTAAGACAGCAATATATTTCTGATATAGAACAACCACCAAGGACAACTTGCATAGGTAATGTTAACTTCAGCCAACGCAGAGTTTAAGCACTTCAAAGAGAGAACACTTCTGAGGTCCAAAGCAGAAATAAGTTTTCTTAAAAATCCCTGGTTAGTTGTGCTTGCTATCAGCACTATTTAGAGAAATGTTACTTTAAATCACATCCTGAGCCCACTTGTGAAATGAACTATTCATGCTGCATGGCCAGTCAAGGACCTACACCTGTGGTTTCACACTGGCTAGTGAGTATTTGCTGTCCCAAGGCTCAGGAAACTCAAGTTTTTTGGAGGACTAAGACAAGCATTACAGCTCTGCTGCTTGACAAACATCTAGTTTCACAGATTAAAATAAAATAAAGATAGTAATTTCTGGAATTTTAGCTGCATCTTATAAGCAATGATCTTCCATTACACTAGATATCTGTACTCTAAATTTAAAGTGCCATTGTACTCTAAATTTAAAGTGCCATTGTTTACGGCTGTGAGTCTAGGCCAAAGAATATAAATATCAAGGCAAAATACTAAGAAGAAAATTATTCATTAAATGGCACAAAGAAATGTTGCCGCTCAGATTCAAAATAAAACCATGAGCAGTTCTGTTTTTCTTTCAGTGTGTTCACAGGAGGTTTACCAGGAATCAGATCAATAACTGTTTTAATGTGATGTAAAAGATCATCTACCTGCATAGCTGGATATGATGGCATTTCCATAAAGATTAGCTTTGACATCCTCATTTAGACAGGACTTTGGTTTGGTGAAGCACATTAAGATGCAGCTCAGTTCAAACAGTTTTCAGGATGTAGTACTTCCCTGGATGTAGGACAAAGGCAGGATGATGATCTGGACGCTATGGCTCCAGGGCACAGGTTACACTTGTTAGAGACATGTCTGTGCCCTCTTGCATAATGATGCTACCGAATTCTGTACATTTTTAAAAATGAAATATTGGAATCAACTTCTCCAGCAAACAGACAGGTGTTTTAGTTGCCATGAAGGCTGAAGCAGAGAAAACATACCATAAGTAGGCACATAAAAATATGAGCTAAGAGTTCAACAGTCACAAAAATATCCTTGTTAGTGAAGTACCTTGATGCTTTCCAGCATTAGAATCTAGTGCTGAGTTCTGTGGGAAAGGTTCATCTTTTCCATGAAAATTAATCTACTGAATATTTAAAACTGATATGGTAAAAAGCAGTAATTCTGAAAATGAACTCCAAAACTCATCCAAGCTGAAACTCTGCCTGTCCTACATGTTTGGGAAGTCTACATTTATGTAAAAATCCATACTCTCTGGAGAAAGGCTGAAATGTTTCTGAAAGTTTTGATCTCTCTAGATATTTGAAGTGCTTTAATAGGTCATTGGAGAAACTACATGTGAGATCACAAACTTAATCTTAGGATAGGATATCACTTTGTGTATATATGTTTTCTATGGGAGTGTGTTACTAAATAATTTATTTTTCCCTAAATTATAGTCTAATGCTTAATCAGTTCATTATATATTTAACAGTCCTGCTTCAGCCTGTTTTCAATGTTTACTCAGAGTTCAGCCGGGGAAATATGTCCTGCACACATGTCCTTTCTCATGTTTATTTAAATTTACAACCCTAAGACTGTCAAACTGTGGCTAACTGGTGGGTAATGGTAGTGAAAGTAGCAAATCCATCAATTTCCCCAACTCGGTGGCATGTACAGGTTCCACTGCAGTGATGTATTTGACAGAGCTGCAAACATGTGCAAGCACCAGGATAAAAATTGTTTATGATGTGGGGGCCCACATTGGTCCTCTTGGAATTCCACTCCTAATGCAGAGTGTCTCTAACCTTATGGTGTTACAGACAAGCAAACCACCCTTCTATTTACCACAGAGCAATAGTCATCTATCTGCTCGAATTCAAGCACATAGTATTAAAAAGAATAATGTAAGAGAAATGTCAGTGAAGACTTACCAAAGCAGGAGTTGACAAAGCCATACCACCTGCAGCCATGTTCCCCTCCGATCCATTTGCCCTGGATGTTTGATGCAAAACTAAAGGTAGTGCCTGAGATGCACACTAACATGTCACTGATACTGATGTTCAGGAGGAGCATGTTGACTGGATTCCGAAGGGTTTTAAACTTGCAGAAGAGGATGAGAACAGTCAAGTTATTCAAGAAACCAAAAAACAAGATAAACCCTAGAAATATAGCTACTACTGTGTGCCCATTTCGTGAGAGTCCAGTCTTTGGCTCAACAGGGTCTGTAGGTGCACCAAAACTCAGGTTGTATGTCCAAGTCTGATTCATTTCTGACTTTGACACAAATAAAAAAAGGCAGAGAAGTCTGATGTCCTACTCTGAAGTCTTCTAGAACTTTCACATGGACATCTCCCCATTACAATTCAAATCAGCTCACGATCCTTGTAGTGTTCATACATCTGAGATAGTTCTTTCACAGAGGTGAAATACTGAATTGCAACACAGGAATGTATTATGGCATTGTCTGTCTTCACAGATCTCCAAGGCAGCAAAATCAAGCAGAAGAATCAGCTCAAATTCTGCTTTGCTATCTAAGTCCAGTATTACATTAGATGATGTTTTCAGAGGCTTTAGATGGAAGATGCCTTGAAAAGGTGCTTGAACATGGTCTCTTCCTTCAGGGCAAATTAAGAGCTACTAGCAATCAGCATCCAGCTAGCTCCAGCATCACCCGGTATTTCTTCTGGCAATAGGAGTCTTTCTGACAAAAGAGAAAAAAACACTTGCTAAAAACAAAACAATTCTTTCCATATTAAAACCAAACTACTTATTTAATTAGTTACTCCTTCACTGAATTTTAACAACTATTTCATAGAATCATTATGTCTGGAGAAGAACTTCAAGATCATCAAGTCTAACTGTAAGCCCTTCAACACCATGCCTGCTAAACCATGTCCCTAAGTGCCTCCTCTATATGTTTCTTGAACGCCGCCAGGGACAGTGACTCCATAACTTCCCTATGCAGCCTGCTCCAATGCTTCACCACTCTTTTTGTGTAGAAATTCTTCCTAATATCTAACCTGAACCTCCCCTGACACAACTTGAGACCATTTCCTCTTGTCCTGTCAGTAGTTATTCTAGAGAAGAGGTCGGCGGCGGCCGAATCGGCGGCGCATCGGCGTCGTCCCCCTTCACTACAACCTCCTTTCTGATAGTTGTAGAGAACAAGGTCTCCCCTGAGCCTCCTCTTCTCCAGGCAAAATAACCCCAGCTACCTCAGCTGCTCCTCATAAGGTCTGTGCTCCAGCCCCTTCACCAGCGTCATTGCATATTTCTCATCTTCTTAACTTTCTCTGAATTTTAACAGAAAGTCAAAGGTTCTTTGGATATTCTAAATATTTTTTTCCTGGATTGCAGTTTATTCTGGACAAGGATATTTTCACCTTTTTAGTAAAGTTTCTCAAGTGAGAAAAAGCATGATAAATAGAATTGTTGCAATAGCTTCAGAGGAAGCTTTTCTACCTTTATTTGACCCACACCTAATGAAGGTTTAGCCTTGGTTAGGGGACAATTAAAATAACTCTGAATTTAGGAGGAGGACCAGGTCCTCTTCACCCAGGGAGAATAATTTCAAGCGCAGCTACTGAAACTTCCATAAGCTTATAAAAGTTGGCAGAGCCATGATGCTCGTGTCAATTCTCTCGTAGTTGCCAGTGGACAGATGTTCTCCTTCATTATTTATAAAACAGCCAAGCTCCTAAAGCTTCACATATCTCTCCTATCACAGACATGAATTTGGATATCCATATGCAATGAAAGCAATGCTTACGTATTTTGTGAAGCAAGAGCAAAGTGCTTAGATTTTTAGCTATTTACCCGGTCTTCATCACAGTTGCAGACAAATACTGCACAGACTTATTTATAAAAATTGAGGTAGATATATATAGAACATTTTCCATTTTTCAGTGCATAATACCCACAGTTTGCTGTACTAAAAAAAAATAAAACTTCCTTTTCAGGAGTCACAGTCTCCTTACAGTGATACACATTTTGAATATCTTCTCTATTACTCCTAACCACTTTGGAAATTGTCTTCTACAAAAGATGCATTAACCAACTGAAAAGGTGAAAGAGTCCTTCAGAGTCTGCTGATGACTAGATTTCTTTTCCTTCTAACATACCTATATGTATGTATATGTAGGAACCTTTTCACAATAAATCTTTCCAGCAAGTATTTCTTTACTTTCACAAAGTTACTGTGAAAAATATACTTCATCAATTAAGTGAACTCTAATGTACACAACCTGTCTTAAATTTGTCCTGTGATGAGTAAATTAAGTGTATGCTGCAGGAGACCATATACTCTTTGGTTATTTACAGTGTGAAGAGACGATACTTTCTACTTTTCCCTCCCATTTAGGAAAGATGGAGTCACTTGGATGGGTAAAGTCCTCAAATGTCTGAAAGAACATTTAAAATCTTCATCTTACCTTTTTTTTTTTTTTTTAATATCTTCTTCCCACTGCTGGTTGCAGATTGTAGAAAAACATAGCCTGGGACTCACCATGAACATACTCTAAATTTACATATACTTGTGCTTAAAGGAGAAGAATTAAAGTTTAGTGGAACAAAAAACAAAAGTGAGAACAATGATCAGAATTATGGTATTGGCACACTAATTGCATGATTGAAAAGGCAAACAGGTACAATATTTTTGGAGAATAAAAAAGCATTGTGACATTATGCTGCAGTAAAGGTTCAGAAATAGTAATTCACAGAAAAAAAAAAAGAGAGCGTAAAGTAAAAGAAATGGAACCATTTGTGCATATTTTTATAATTCTGCTTATGTCTAAGCTCCTAACAAACGATCTATTATTTTTCCACGATTTCAATGACAAGTATGTCTAATCTGCTTGCATGTCACTGTTTGCTGAAGATGACAACAAAGGTCAATCCTATTTGTTCCTCTTAAAAGCATAATGCATATTTGCCTTCAAAATTTGCAGGGACTTAAGTCTGATTTACAAACAGATTAATTCAGTTACAGATGTATTTTTTTCCAGGCTGAACTGGTTACACTTAAATAATCTGGAGTAAAGATGACAGTACACCAGCATAAATGTTTCAGTGTGGGAACTGACCTCACTAGAATAATCACAGGCACAGGGCTTGAACTATATGAATATAAAATTATTGTTAAGGCACCATGACCTTGGAGTTAGACAAAGCTGAAGGTTTTAATCACTTTCAGGAGTATGACTTAATTTATGTATCACTACTAAACTCAATATAAAAATTACAAGATCTTTTACACACAGTTACATAAATACTGGATTTTTAAGGACATATATTAAGAGTTTATATTTATGTGTTTGTAAAGCATATGCTCACTGGGCAGGACTCAGCTGACTGAACTTTAGCAACCTAACATCAGGTGTGCCAGCAAAGCTGTCTGTGGAGATCACTCCCTCAGGGCCTGCAAGACCTGCGATGCATCCAACTTCTGCCCCAGTGCACGTGCAAATCACACCTCAGTGCTTAGGCAAAAGGAGGAGCCCCTGGTGACTAAGTAAAGGATATATTTTTAGATATTGCTGTGTACCCTGCTAAGGTCAAGCCATGTTGCCAAATAAAATGAAACGAGGACGAATCGGGCGTTCTAAGATTGCTATGAAAAGTTTTGTGAGAACTTTGAACAAGAGAAGAAAATCTACAAAGGAAAATGTCTGAAGAACTGCTCTGTGTCTCATATTAGAAGAAGTTGTATAAAGTGCTAAGTTATATACAGCTTTAGATAAAGTACAAGCCAAATTCAGGCTTCAAAAACAAATCTTCTAAACTCCCATGCAAAGCCTTTGAAAGAATGGCTCTAATTCTAACTTGACTTTGGCATTAAACCGAATAATACATATTATTACTGAAGAGGCTTGTGTGCTTGAAGCCTCATTTGACTTTTTTTCCTCTTCACAAGCTTTTTACAAGTTTGAAGACTCCATAATCATAAGAGGCAAACAAAGAAGTGAACATCCAATTTTGTCTCCTTGTACAAACTTGAATTTGTGTGGGAAGAGAAACACAGAAAACATTGTGAAAAGGGGACAAATGTTCATTTAATGCCAACATTTGCTAAAACCCTCATCTGTTAACAGAGATTCTTATATTAGGAATCTAAAGCCGCCACCATCACTTGCCTGTTCTTCTGAAGCTGCCTGTGAGAAACACGATGCTACATTAGCTTCTGGAAATACGGCCACATTATTACTGAGAGCGTAAGGCTTGTTTTTGCCACTTGTCACCTCACATCAGTAAGTTTAAGTAATATTTTGCAGCAGTAAAGCTTTTTTTTTCCTCTTCTCTTTTTGTCCCAAAGAAACATCAACTTATGGACTGCATTTTTTTAAGGTCATAGGAGTGGGATATTTCAAAAGGAACTTGTTCTTTATTTGTAATCACCCATTCCTAACTTTCTTGCCTTGCAAAGTTGTGCAACAGGACAAAACAAAACTTAACACAATTTAAACCCCAGACAGCCCCAGAAAATATATTAAAACATCAAAAGAGTTTTGTTAAAAAAAAAAAAAGAGAAAAAGGAGCTAAATAACAAAACTTATATTTGCATATGTGCACAGCCTTATTCACCTAGCTAACATAATCCATACTAAAATCAGATTTGGAAATAATGATTTTTATTCACTTATTCATATTATTATTTCAAAAATCAATTCTATGAAGAATTTTATGAAGAGAGAATTATTATTTCACCTGATGTCAGAGTTTGGGAGGTGAAGTATTTAGTTAAACTTGTTCTTCACTATTTTTTTCACACCTGAGTAACACTAGAAGATGTCAAAAGATCCTGCAGTAAGTCTTTAGAAGCAATCTCTAAAAGAGAGGATGATCTTCGGTCCAGCTGTTGAGGCATCTCCCAGCTCTCACAGCTCTCTCTGCTGTCTTTGGGGAAGCCCTTGTATGCAGTCTTACAGACTTACTTTTAGGAATTCACATTGAAAAAAAGGGCTAAGATGAAATCAAAAACAACAGAGTAACAGCCCATGCTATGAAGCCTCCCACCCTTGAAAGCTGTGCTGTTTACCCAAGAGAGCTTTTTAACAGTGTAGTAAAACAGTGTAAGACCTCAAAGCACTTCTTTTGAAAGAAAAGCTACTTGTGTTTACTATTTTAAAAGTTAAATCCTCCAAGGTGTGAAGAGGAATTTATAGCAGAACAGTTTTATTCCAACAGTAGATGAGATAGACCCATTCCTATGCTGAGCAGACACGATGACAAAAGTCTCTTTAAAGCCCTGAGATCCCTGCTGCTTTGCAGCAGAGTGAATAGAGAACATCTTCTCTCAACACCCCAAACCTGCCCAAGCTTTTAAATCCCATCCCAAGCAAAAGCACAAATCCCTTCAAACAAAACAAGTGAGTAGAAAGAGCACCAGCTGCATCACCCTTTGTGATTCTGCCTGACCCTTACAAACTTTTTCTACCAAAAAAAAAAAAAAAAGTGTAAAAAAATGGAAGAAACACAGAAAACAGCCAGAAACACCCACCTGCATCCATCATCCAGGAGCCGGGGGAAGGACCAAGGCGACATAACAAACCCAGCCCACCGGCGTGTCCGTGTGGCTGCCCCAGCATCTCAGTGGCAGCAGCAGCTCAGTCCAGGGAAGGCAGCGCAGCTCCCGCCCACCTCCCTCCCCGCTCCCAGGCGGGCTGCGAAATCAAGCAAACTCCTACAACATAAAAATTGCAAAAGGCTGCGTCCCGCCTCCTCCCCACCCTGTGTCAGGGCAGCAGTGCAGCCCCAGGCAACGGCCGTGGGGGTCCCCAGGGTGCCTCACAGATACAGATGCCTATTCTGCTTATTCCACAGCAGATTAGTAGTGGGTTTGTTTTTTTTTCTTAATTCCCCCAAAGCCATAACAGACATTTCTTGTCTGTGGCTTGTGGCTGCTTCGCATTTTCCATCTGTATCTTCCTGTCTTTAGTGTTCATATCTTGAGCAAAAATTATGGTCACTGTGTGCTGAGGTTTGTGTTTTCAGTAATATTCAATCCCAGAAAAAAAGCATATGACTTCAAAACTATGTAATGACACCTCTTTCTGTTGCTACTACCATCTGCTGCTGTTCTTCTCTACTTCTACTGCTGTGTTCTTTCTACGGGAGAAAAAAACTGCGGGATTTTGAATGAATCTCTAGATAAAAACACTAGAGTAAAAACATCCTGGGGCATGCCTTGCCCTGCAGAGCATCTCTTAGCTCTGCTTCTTGCTGAGCTTATGAACAGTCTTTTAAATTTGCAGACCCCAGTCAGAGTCTGTAAAGTGATCCTCATGGTCCTGTCTCTTCACATCAGTTAGATTTAACTTTTTATCTAATCATGCTTGCCAGCTTTTCAAATTCTCTATGCTAAAGATGGACAAACTGATGCATTTATTATAGGAAAAACAGCCCAGTAAAAATTATGCTCTCCCCAAAGTCTCTTTCCAAAGGGAAGCCTAAACTGAGACCCCCCCCATTATTACTTATCGTGCAAATAGCAAATAAGATTTTGTTCCAAAATTCAGCTGAAACAAAAGCATTTCATGAAAGAAACCAAGAAATATCTGATAAAAAAATCACAAACATACCTATTGCTACCACCTTCAGAAAATGTACATCACATTTTTGCTGATCAGACTTTCAGTGTACAGTTCCCCCCAGGAAAAAAATGAAAACAAAAACAAAAATCTGCTGATGGGATCTCTGAGTGATGAACTCAGAGAGAGAGCAGGAGCGCCTCCTTTGGAGCTGGCTAACTAAAAATAAAGGACTAAAAGGACTAAAAATGAAGTCTAAAAGATCAAGACCACTTATAAAAAGTAACCCTCCAAAGTTCTTCATCATGGCTTCTAGTTGCAAAATGACACAAAACTATCAAGTTTACATACTGCAATGCCTTTTAAGCTGCATGAACATGTGCTTCTAGAGGTGTTCAGTTGTACTTCAGTACTTGAGGCAGTCACAAAAGACAGAAGGTTTAAAACACAGTTTGCAGATCCTTTTCCTTCTGTGAGCTTTGAGTACCTTCAAGTACTTTTAAAAAAAGTTCACTTTTCAAAACAGTCTGCAGTGGCAAAAATCACGGTCAACAGAGCTTTGGGCTGTTTTCTTTCCTGATTCCTGGCTGTGAATGTCCTTTCGTTTCAGAGTTCATACTTCAGAGTAGTCTGGCAGCATCACTAATGGCAATTGTGTGCTAAGAAGAGCAGACAAGTTGTCATATTCCAGAGGGTCCCTTTGGGTTTGCGATTCTGAGGCCCTGCTGGTGCTTCAGAAACTATATCGAGGCCTTTGACTTCAACTACTTCTTCTGTTTGACAAAATTTAGCAGGTTGCCAGGGAGTGCCAGTAGCTCCTATCAGTCTCCTGCTTCTGAAAAAAATGTTGTGAGTCTTAGTAAAAGCTCCACTATCAAACAGAAGAAGGAATAGCACAAGAATCCTGGGGGAAGATCAGCCCAGAACTCTGAGTAACATTCGTTCGGAAGCTCTCAAAAACAAACAAACAAACAAAACAAAAAACAAAACAAAACAGTTTCATAACCCCTTTTCACAGATTCAGTAAAAAGCCTTCAAATTTACTTCAGTCATCATCATTTTATTGGCCTACCTCACAACGATAGAGAGGTGACACTTGTGCATATTGTGACACATGATGCATATTCAGAAAGTAAAACTGAAAAGCGTGGCACATTATTCTACTGTGGAAATGTAGCCTTGTTGGATAGTTGTTTTGATGTCAGTAGAATCATTTTATTTTGCATAGCAGTGATAAAAAAAGGAAACCATAAGGATGTCTTCGCTTATGTTTATCCACAGTTGCAAACATTTATGCTTCTTAAAATCCTTACTGAAAAGTATTTACCAGCAAATACTTGAAATGAAATAAAAACATATTCTTGGATATATCATAATATCTCATAGACTGTAGCTTCAAACCCAAGTGGTTGATTATTTATGAAGAAAAAAATGGCAGCAGATGGCAAATATATTGGTCCCAATTCCATATTTAGATGTTTTAGATAGCACAGATTTCAAAATTTGTGACTTTGGAGGGAGAAGAGTTGATGTTAGTCCAAGATTGAAGCTCATAATCTCCTCATTCTGCTCAAAGCATATGAAGATAAGACTCTGAAAGCAATAACTAAAATTTAGGGCTAGATGCAATAATGTAATCATTCTAGTTTTGGAATAAAAGATAATAGTATATGGTGTCACTAAAAAAAATCTGAAGATTTGAAATACCTTCTGAATAGAAGAGAAAGAGGATTTTTGTAAGCCAACCCAGAACTTTGTATTCAAATGCAATTTTCTTTATTTTATAGTCATTTAGTACAGTTATCCATGCAGAGATATCTAATACCTTTTGAGACATCCTTGAATATCCCCTTCAACCTCTCCTGCCAGTCTAGAGGAGTAAGGGTCTCCTAAAGGTGATGTGTCAAATTCGCCAACCCTATCCTGGCAAACGCCTCAGGTACTCCATTGCACCTCAAATGACACTAGATACCAACAGGCAGTCAACTGAATCAAGTCCTTTGTGTCTCCAACAGAACTGATAGCTGTGAAATAGTTAGGCAGTTCTTCCAAACTGGCTTAATAAAAAGTGACACCTCTGTCTATTAATTTTGCCTTACTTTTCCTTAGACTATCACACCCACAGGAACATGACCACTCACTGAAGCAATTCTTTTAGTTTGTGTCTTGCTTCTGGGGTGGTGTTGCTTAGGCTAATGAGAGGCTCTGAAATGCTTACCAGAAGTTCTTACTTTTGCACTTCATTTGAATGTCTAAGTCACAACCTGATGGTATTTAATGTAGCTGCAGATTCTAAAGGTACTTCTAAAGTATGGGACAAAGAAGCATTTCCAAGGGTCTGGGTGCAGACTGCAGACCCCAGCTGCATCCTGACTCCATAGTGTATGAAGACTGGGTATGGCCACTTCCCCTATTTCTTCACTAACGTACATCAGCGATCCCCCCATCTCGGTGACTGAGGGGTGCTACAACTTCAGGGACTCCCCATAACATGTCTGAGAGGCAGACTTAGCAGGATTTGAATTTTACTCCTTCCAGTAGCTGTCTTTTTGAAGGATGTAGAAGCTTTAAAACATTCTTTCTGTAGCTTTACGCATTCTTACATGCTTATTTTGAAGTTGACAAAACAAGTTTAATGCCTTTTCCATTCATTAATCCCACCTTAAGGCCCGAAGTCTTCTACCCTCAGCAGGAACAAGCAACAGAAACACTTTCAGAAATCCAGGCCCTAAATTACTAGGTCCTTTGGAAGCCATGATGCTTCGCTAAATAGAAACACATGTGCGTCACTTCAGCTGTTGTAATATGGGTATATGTTTTGTTATTCTGGCAAAGGGGAAATTGAGGAAGCAGAAAGTACTATTTGTTCACAGAAAAGCAACACCTTCTCTTTCCCTTGTGGCTGAACCACAGAAAAGATCCCAAAAGGATTTGGGATCACTGTTGTGCAGGATGTCAAACTCCAAAGGCTCAAGAATCACATCAGATGATGACAACTTCTTAGACAAAAGTATGGGTGGTTTTTATTTAATCTCTACTTGCATTGCCCTTCTGCAGATAGGTATGTGTCTGTGTGCATGTGCAAGTGTCAGAGAGGAGAAATAGTGGTGGAGCCCGTTGTTCAGTAGTTAGCTCCTGCAAGCACAGCTGCTCGCTCTATGTGCAGCATTTACTGCTGTCCCTAAACATCTTCTTCCACAACATCCTCTGCATTCAGCCCTCAGAGTGATCCTAACACCCAGCAGTTCTCCACAGTGGACATGTGTGCTTCCCAAATTTTCATATTAGCTCCTCCAGCATACCCAGGAGACTAAGACACCAACCCAGAGCCATTCAGCCCTGATCCATTTTCCAATCAGACATTTCTTCAAGGAAATATTTTCTCTCAGTCAATGGGAAAGGAACAAAAGAAATTATTTTCCTGATTCCTTTTTGGAGAACAACACCTTCTTTTGAGATGAGGAAGGAGAAAAGGTTCTTGTAGTAGGACTTCAACTTTTTCCTGTATATTCCTTACATTATTGGTGATGTAGATTATTATTTTTATTTTGTTCCTAGTAAGAAGAAGGATCGTTGGCCTGTTTTTTTCTTTTCCCTATTTTTCCTTACTTAGGTATCTAGTTTCTGTATTACTTCTTTTCTGAGTATCAAAACTGCCTTTTATAAGAACTTCAAATTATACAGAATTTCAAACCTGCATCAAGTTAAACTTGGCCTACAAAAGTAAGCAAAAAGAACTGCAAAGTTACTGTCTTTATATATTGCTTTTTTTTAAGAAGCTTTTTATTCAGCCAACTAAAAAAAGTCAAGAAATCCAAGTAAATTTGGAAGACTCATAACTTAAACTATGTTGGAGCTACCGTAAATTTGCAAAGGGAATAATATCCAACAGTCCCAACAATGCACAACAAACAAACAAATGAACAAACAAACAAACATTTTGTGTCATTCAGAGAAATTCATTATTTTTGAAATAATCTGTCTAGGAACTCAAAATTACACTCTAGTAAGTTTCTATCTCCATATAAGTCAGGAGCAGAATCTATATTTCCAAGACTGTTTTTTCTAGCCTTTTTCTTAGCAATTGAACCTCAGTGGTAGTTTTTTTCTGTCAATATATTATGATTTCAAGAGGATGAAAATTATTTCCATTTTCAAGCAAAACAGAGTCTGTCAAAGCATAGTAATGAGATTTTCAATGGACACAGATTAAACTTCTGTAAGAACAGGGATCCTAGAGAATTTAAAAGGGACATTTTCAACTTTTCAATTATAATTTTCTGATAATTTCTAGTCCACATACTTAGCACTCCAAACTATCATTATGGGAAAAGGAGACCTATCTGTCCCTTTTTCACAGGTCTCACTCACAAGTAAAATGCTTCTTTATTAGAAAACATGCTTGTGGCAGGTTCCACTTTTGTCAAAAATATGTGTAGAAGATGGATAATGCTTGTCTAATATGTGTCTCTGTTGCTTTGTCTCCACTTTATACTTAAAGCCTCTCCCAAGCTTCCATTTGTTGGGTCTCCCTGTGTAACCTTTTTTCAGTTAATATCTCATGTCTCCTAAGCCAGTCATGTAGATTGTATAGTCATCAGCAGGCTACTCTCAGTGGAACTAACATATGAATTTCAATGTTTGGGATAAGTGTTCAATTAAGTTTTAATAAAAAACAAGTCTTCAGGAGTTTTGTTTTTGAAAGTCTGATAATTAAAAAAGGTGGTTGAAAATGTATGAGGAATATTGTTTGCCCAGGGCCTGTTTCATTCACAGGAAAATTCATCAACTGGCATCCCACAAAAATACCAGTTCCATAATATTTTCCATTACTCAAGAAAAGCAACTTCTGAACTACTTGTTTGCAAATCTGATATTGACAATGTAGCTGGTTTCTGGAGACACACTGAGCAATAAAACTGATTTAATGCATTTCATTCTATGAGAAATTCTGAGAGCTGACTATGGTTTCTTAGATTCCCAAATTAGAATCCTTCTGCTACAGTTTTATTAAATGTCTCAAAAAAAAAGCTTTCACTAGCAGCATTCATGAATAATATATCTGCACAGCAAAGGAATTTATGACATGAATTGCACATTCAACGTTTGTCCATACAGTTCACGTGTGGCTCAGATACTCATAAAGCATGATCTGTGCTTAAATTATGGAAATCAAAATTTTGACCAACTGAGTTTCATGTATTACAGAAGTTTCAGAATATTACTGATTCAGAAGCATGTTTTGGCCAGGAATCATTTGTAAAATATATGTTTGCTTTTTATTTCTTATTTTAGACCTAATTGTTGAATGAAATTTTGCAGCAGATGTATTACATACTACCAGCAAGAGAAGCCATGTAAAGCAATAATAAGAATTCTTACAAAATTAACTAGATTTTTTAGCAAAAGGACAGCTGTTTTTCTTGGCATTAGTGATCACAAAACCCTAAGAGAACACTTTGGAAGCATTATGACCATCCTGGCCAAAAATGTAATTGAATAGAGATCAACATTCCCATTTTGCAAAAACTGATTTGTCAAATGCTTGTCAGGTTCCGTAGTTAGCATTACCACCTTTGGAAAGCAAGATCAGACACCTCAGTTGAATGGCTCCTGGGCATGTGTCATAACTTTAACAGCAACCAGCAAATCCATAGTAAAATTGGCTGGCTGATTCAAGATCAGCCATGTGAATACCCATGTGATAAGCACACAGGGTAGTTTTGTGCCAAATACAATTACTGAGGTAATTCTTCTTCAATAGTGCAAGGGTTACTGGAATATCGATTTTAATTATGCAGAAATTTGTTTTATAGGATATGTGTGAAAATTATACGTGTACAGGATTACCTTCTTTGTTTCTGTAGTCAGTCAGGAAGGGGCCAGATATTATTTTCCAAGTGCTGAATCTTGAAGGAAAAGATGACAGGAGAACCACGATTATGTTTCAACATGCATCCTCAGGTGCAAGTGCCTCTCCTGCTCTGGCATTACAATCAAGACTGCAGGAATTAAATGGATATTTAGTCTTGGGACTCAGAGGTTTCTCAAAGTCAGCTCTGCTTATATTGCTTTGTGTAAGGTGTCCCATCTGTGATATATATGGATGTGTCTTAATCGGTCTAGGTCAATGGGCTATACAGACCCAGAGAAGAGGACTATGCAAGGGAGAGATATTACTAATACACAAGCCACTACGACTTCCATGACTCACTTTAATGATTTGATTTCAGTGTGATAGGGTGTTAAAATATTGCTCTCTTTGGTTTCTGACTCAGAGAAGAGAGATTTTTTTGAGTTTTGTTTTAGAATTATTCTCCCATGTGGGCCTCATGTTAGCAATTCATATCCTTAAACTCCAACACATACAGGTCATGTATACAGGTCATACTTCCAAAACTTCCAAACACTTGCAATTTTTTTTCTAATGTCTAATACATACCTACAACACAAATTAATGAATAACATTAGCAGGCTAAATTCTATAGTAGTTTCAAATACAGGTGTATGTAAGTGGGAATGATCTTCAACCCTATAAACACTGATTCTGACAAAGCCCTGGTGCTAATCCATTTGACAGAGTCTCTGAGTAGTATTAAAATGTAAAAGGAGAGCTGAGATATATTTATGTGCTGGGAAGACACTCTTGCTGAGTGCACAATGCTTAGATTGGTAATTACGCTCTAACAGGAGAACAGGCAATTAAGGTTTTACTATTCATTAGTGTGCAAAAGGATGGCAAACATTTAAACAGTAGTGTTTGGTCACCAGCTGGATTTATGGACTTTTATGTTTCGAATACAGATATCCTTAAGTACGGTGCAGATCTCTGATAGAGAGCTATAAGCAAAGACTGGAGAAGGGCCCAGACTTAAAATAAAATAATAATAAAAAAGAATTCCAAAATGTAGAAAGAGAAAAAAAAATACCCTAACACTTCTCCTCACCTTTCTTAGGGTTTTCTGACATTAGATGGATTCTGCAATGAAAAGGACAATCATATCATTTAAATCAAAGTAGCAAAAGGTAATTTCCTAAATTGGAAAGATATTAAACCATAAATGATTTACTCTATCAATTCAATGAGTATAAATGCATTTAGATATTAAAAATATAAATATAAATGAATATGAACATAAATTAACTTCAATATAAATATAGTACATGAGTAATACTACTCCTAGAAGCAACGCTCAGGAAGTTCATGAGCAGAGAGCTCTGTAAAGCTCCCCCTCTAGTTATCCTGAAGTCTACAGGACAAGGGAAAATAATCTGTTCTCAGTGAAATTCACTTACAAGACAAGGCCTGTGTCTGTGCTAGTCTTGTTTCACCTGTAGAAGAATCCAACAAGAACATGGAAAAAAAAATCTCCTGACACTAATAGTATAGTGGATAACTGAAGACAAGGAAAATGGAGTCACGGCCAACGAATACAGCAGTTAGGAGCAATATCCATGGAGGAAGCAGCTCTGCTTACCTTTGTGACGATAAAATCTTTTAGATCTCTTATACCTCTTTCTCTTGAATATAACCAAAAGATGGCAGCATGCTACTCAGCTTAATATATGAACCATGCAACTGCATACAGACTGCAAATCTGCGCTCACTTTAAAACGAAGAAAAACAAACGCAACTTCAAACTAAGTAGTTAGAATATTATTATAATCCCTGCTAAATAGAAAGCATTCCAAAATGTGCTTATATCATGAGTGAGAAAAATTACTATCCTGCAAACATTTTTTTATTATATTTTTTCTAAAAATACTTAGCAATTATTTTGGGAGGTTGAGCCCATAGCAGTTTATTTTAGTGTGCTCAGGTTTATTTTGTGCGTATTGTTGTTTCCCATAGACTTCCAGCTGTAGCCATACCTGCAACTCAGTTTTGTTAATTTGGGACATACAAAAGGAAAAAAGTAGGAAATTTTGACAATTCTGTAAGTGTTTTCTCCTCAATAAAACCTATAGAGATTTTTTGCTTAATACTTTTCACTTTCAGAGAACTTTCTGTTACTGTGGGATGCAGGTCAGCATTGTTTCACTCAACAGCAGTGTGGAAAGCACAGAAAGTGTCGAATGAAGCAAGTGGACTAGATAGGGCTTCTGAACAGATGCCTGTTTGTCACTCTTCTTCTTGGGTTTTTGCAGACACTTTTGTAAGTCCCCTCCACTGTGTCTTACCACATTATAAAGGGAACCCTGAAATCTTTAAATAGCTTTAAGAAAAAACAATGGTAGTTGAACTGACCCTATTAAAAACTTCAAGATATTTTATCTTATTTTCCAAAGTAATAAACATTTTCTTGCTTTTTTTTTCCAAATATATGAGCACTCCAGGATTTGCTAAAATACTTGCAGTTAATTTCCAGTGAAATGGTGTCTAGCAACCTCATGTAGGTAAAAAAGCTAATCAGTGCCTGAGATACATAAGCCTGATTAAGTGTGCCTGGATTTAAGGCTATCAGTGTGTAGCTGAAGTGTGTGATAATGTTAACATTATTGACGGTTTGTCTTAAAACCTTTTTTAATCACTCAGCTAACTCGGATCAAAGGACAGAAAATACTCTCCTCAAATCTATTGTCTGCTTGTCTTTAGGCTCAAAAGGTCTCCTGGGTACTGGCTGACATTTTGAGACCTATCAGGCTGAATAGAAGGGCTGTAATTTCACTTTGTAAATGGATCTTAGGTGATCAGTGCTGAATCCTTTCTTTCTGAGACCTCGTAGATGTCTGCACTCATGGATGTTGGATCAATGTAGCAACAAAGGAGCCTTCAAGGAGCCCAGGAGTCACAGGTTAACCATTACTATCACTACTGAGTGGAGGGCTCTGGAGAAAAAGTTGTCACCAGCATCCCATTACACGGGTTTTTTGTTTTGTTTTGTTTTGATTATCTTTTAACAATACTGCTGGGAAAAAATATTTTCAGCTTTAAATAAATGATAGAATGGTTTGGAGTGGAGAATAAAATTAGTCTGTGGATGTTTAAAGATAGCTAGCTAATCCTTCTGGGTATGAGAGATCAGCTGAAGTTACTGACACTAATTCTAACAATTGGTTTCAAGGTTTTCAGGAAAAGATTTCACATAATGGTACAATGATGAATCAGACCACTAAAAAAAAAATTGTCACACTTTACATATAGCTAAATTGTATCAAAAATGGGTATTGTGTATAAAAACCTCTCTCCTCCATAAATAAGATCCTATAACTTGTTTAAACCATCAAGTTTGACTTATGTTGAAATCTTTTATTACAGGGAAAGAAAGGAAAGAAAAAAGAAAAGAGAAAAGAGAAAAGAGAAAAGAGAAAAGAGAAAAAAGAGAGAAGGGAAGGGAAGGGAAGGGAAGGGAAGGGAAGGGAAGGGAAGGGAAGGGAAGGGAAGGGAAGGTATCTGTAATGAGGATGAGGCTGATGACAAGCAATTTGCTGCCCCATGGGCCAGATGAAAAAAGGGAGATCTGGAAATCTCCCTTCCTTTCCCCATGACAATATCTCAAGATGCGATAATGGTCTGCTCTTCAGCCTGCATAACCCCAGCTGTATCCTCAGTTATCTTCAAAGCAAAGCTACATGTGGAGACATTTTCCTACATGATGTTAAATAATCAAGTTGTGGGCTGCTGCAGGGACATCAAGGAGAAAAACAAGGTCACCAGTTCTGAAAGGGTTAGTAAATCAGACTCAGGCAAATGGATAAAAGACTAAGCTTCTAAGCCTTTAGTTGTTTTTAATTGACTTAGTTTTAATTGTCAAAATAAAGCTGTGAGTAGCTGGGTTTGTTAGACTGAAATCTTGACCTCAGGAAATAAGAGTTTGGCACACAGAGTGAATTAATACATTTGAAAGTAATTCTCAGAACAGAAAATACAGTCTAGAGATTAGTTTATGACCAATGAGCATATGTAGTTGGTCCATTTTGCCAGCCACAGACTCCAGTGAGAATGGAAATGAAACTGTAAATTAAGATTATAATATCTCTAGCTAAGAATGGGTAGAGAGAAAACAAGGCTGGGGATAGAATCATAGAATCATAGAATCATAGAATGCTTAGGGTTGGAAGGGACCTCTAGAGATCATCTAGTCCAACCCCCCTGCACACACAGGGTCACCTACAGCACATGGAACAGGACTGCATCCAAGCGGGTTTTAAAGATCTCCAGAGAAGGAGACTCCACAACCTCTCTGGGCAGCCTGTTCCAGGGCTCTGGCACCCTCACTGTTAAGAAATTTTTCCTTAAGTTCCTATGGAATTTTTGGTGTTTCAGTTTCTGGCCATTTCCTCTAGTCCTATCAGTGGCCACCACTGAAAAGAGACCATCACCGTCCTCTGCACTCCCTCCCTTGAGGTACTTATATACACTGATTAGATCCCCTCTCAGCCTTCTCTTCTCCAGGCTGAACAGGCCCAGCTCCCTCAGCCTCTCCTCATAGGGCAGATGTTCCAGGCCCCTGATCATCCTTGTGGCCCTGCGCTGGACTCTCTCCAGAAGCTCCACATCCCTCTTGTACTGTGGAGCCCAGAACTGGACACAATACTCCAGACGTGGCCTCACCAGGGCTGAGTAGAGGGGCAGGATCACCTCCCTCGACCTGCTGGAGATGCTCTTCTTAATGCAGCCCAGGATCCCATTGGCCTTTTTGGCCACGAGGGCACACTGCTGCCTCATGGTCAACTTGTCGTCCACTATGACGCCCAGGTCTTTCTCCGCAGAGCTGCTCTCCAGAAGGTCAGTCCCCAGCCTGTACTGGTGTCTGGGGTTATTCCCCCCCAGGTGCAGAACCTTGCACTTGGCCTTGTTGAATTGCATGAGGTTTTTCACTGCCCAGTTATCCAGTCTGTCCAGGTCCCTCTGGATGGCAGCGCAGCCCTCTAGAGTATCGGCTACTCCTCCCAATTTCGTGTCATCAGCAAACTTGCTGAGGGAGCACTCTGTGCCTTCATCCAGGTCATTGATGAATAAATTGAACAGGACTGGACCAAGGACTGACCCCTGGGGGACCCTGCTAGCTACAGGCCTCCAACTAGACTCTGCACCGCTGATCACCACTCTCTGGGCCCTGCCATCCAGCCAGTTCCTAATCCATCTCACTGTCCACTCATCTATCCCACACTTCCGGAGCTTGCCCAGGAGGATGTTGTGAGGGACGGTGTCAAAAGCCTTGGTGAAGTCGAGATAGATGACATCCACCGCTCTCCCCTCGTCTATCCAGCCGGTCATTCCATCATAGAAGGCTATCAGCTTAGTCAGGCAAGATTTCCCCTTGGTGAATCCATGCTGACTACTCTTGAGCACCTTCTTGTCCTCCATGTGCTTGGAGACAACGGCCAGCATGAGCCGTTCCATCACTTTTCCGGGGACAGAGGTGAGGCTCACTGGCCTGTAGTTGCCTGGATCCTCCTTCTTGCCTTTTTTGAAGACTGGCGTGACATTGGCCTTCTTCCAGTCTTCCGGCACCTCCCCCGTTCTCCAGGATCTTTCAGAGATGATGGAGAGCGGCTTAGCTATGGCATCTGCCAGCTCACGCAGCACTCTGGGGTGCATCCCATCAGGGCCCATGGATTTGTGGGTATCGAGGTTCCTTAGGTGCTCTCTGACCCAATCTTCCTCTACTCAGGGCAAGTCTTCCTCTCCACCAGCTTCTTCTCTTGTCTCTAGGGCCTGGGGCTCTAAAGGGCTGCCCTTGGTAAACACCGAAGCAAAGAAGGCATTGAGCAACTCTGCTTTTTCTGTGTTATTTGTAACCAGGGTGCCCATCCTGTCCGCCAGCGCACCCACGTTTTCCCTGATCTTCCTTTTGCTGTTAATGTATTTGAAGATTTTTTTTTTGTTATTTTTAACGTCTCTTGCCAGCTTGCCTTCCAGACGTGCCTTAGCTTTCCTTGTCGCATCTCTGCATTCCCTGACTACGTTCCTGTATTTCTCCCATGGGACCTGTCCTTTTTTCCACATTCAATATCCATATCTTTCTGCAAAGCTGTTTTGAAGACACTTTTTTTTTCTTTCTTAGGGCTGCTGAACTGCTCTTCTCCAGCGTGTTTTCTCTTCTGCTTGCAATATGACTCCTCCTTGGCCTGAATGCACATCAAATCCAAGTCGCTGGAGAAAGCACATAGGCTGGGTGAAATTGCTCTTCATCTTTCCACACCCATAGCTGTGGGATACCTTCTTATAGGATCCAGTATGCAGGTAGCAGGTACTATGTGAAAGGGTGAAAATATACAAAAAAAAAAAACTACTCCGAAGCATGTATCTGTGTCACAGTTCTGTTCTTATACTTCCTTACTTAGTTGTATCACTTTAACTGGGATAAACACTACTATTATTTATCCAAAACAATATTTTTAGATACAGTTCCAAGCCTGATGCTGACACAGATGGCCAGAAAAATGTACAAATTAAATGACTTTTCCTCTCTAGTCCACATGTCATGGACAGTTAATTTGAGACCCTGAATTTCTTCCAGTGGGAAAACAGACTGATGCAGTTTTTAAAATTCTCCAGGCTGTGCTTCAGTTGGTCACTTTGTCATGGATGTACCTAAAGGCTATCGTATTTTATGTAAATCTATACATACAACATAGAATTACTGGAAAAAAAAAGTTAACAAGTAGTTTTGAATGTTCATAGGATGTTGAGTAGATTCAAACCAAGATTTTTAGGATTCATGTAGTTCGTTCCTTGTTTGCAGCCTATGCCTCGCCGCGAGTGTTGCACCACTAGAATAAAAAGCAAGATATGTTTTATTTGTGTGAAAAGCAATGTATAGGGTGCTGCATATATTAGAGAACTTCACTGCTTGTCTTCATTTTTAATTACTTCACACCTGCTTATTATTTTGGGCCATCAAAAAAAGTGTTAAGATCATGCCTGGAAGTTCTACTGACATCATTAAGCAGCCTTGATTACCAAAGATTTCTATTTATCATGAATAACAATTGTTACTTTCTCTTGGTGTCTTGAAGAGGAGTGTCAGAAAGATGCCTGCATTTCCCAATAGGAAGTGTAAGAGCACTGCTCCTTTTAAGTGGCTGAGAAATGGAAGTTGTTAAAAACTACTGCAAATTGTCAAATCCCATGTGAATAACAGGAGATTACATTTTCTTTTGCTATCTCTCTGCATATAGCTTTCCTCACAGTATTTTCATTATAAGAACAGATAAAATGGTCATTCCACCCAATTATATGCTTGTCATACATTTCAATTAAGACAAATTTTCTATAAATTAGTCAGATGTACTCTTAATGCTTTTCTATGACTCCAGCTGCTAATTAAAAGCCACAGAACACTCTGAATACGTGTCATATCATAGCTTTTTTCTGAAACAGTTAACAATTTGAGTTCTCTTCCAGAAGCACTTTGCAGTTCAGAGCCCCTGTTGGAAGTAGTGCTACCACTTCCATTGAACGGAATGAGTGTAATTAAACAGGTCTAAAAACCAAACAAGTTTTCGCACAAATAAGGGTTTAGCAGGACTTGGGCTGCAATGTCCAAATGCATGAATCAGAAAACATTGCTCAATAGCCACCAAAATCAGGAGGCATACCAATAAGATCTAACATGTCTCTCATAGTGAGTTTCTGTAGTCCTCTGTGTGTCTGTTTTTGCATACGCTCAGAATTTAAACAGTGAGTGGCACAATCACAGTGGTTATGCAGAAGCCAGTATCACTTTACACAGTGCAGGAAGACTTGTTCTGTTTAATATCTGGGATATTTTCCCGGTGAACTGTGGGAAATCTCTCACAACACAAGGTAGAAAATAATACGGGAGAGACAGAGAAAATCAATTACCAATACTGGAAATATCTACGAACATAAATGGGGAAGGGACCTTTTGAGCTGCTGAGTTAATTTCTTGCTCTCTTCAGAAACCATTCATATTAAACCCTCTCATAACTTGATATATCTTTATGTTCAAACATTATTTTGTTCTTTTCAAAAGGCTAAATAGAAATCCACTTCATGATTACATGTCTGTGCATGTTCTCTTGTGCCAGGATTCTACTTTGACATAAATACTTCATCTTCCCAAGATATTTACCTGCTTCAAGTATGTTAAAAGAGCAAACATACCTCTCGCCAGCCTTTGCTTTCCTAAACTATAAAAACCCACTATTTAAAGGATATCCACCTCGTTGGTGGAATTTAACCCGTATGACTCTCAGTTTTGATTGGAGTCAGTTACTTCTCGTGTCCAAGAGCAACGCAGAGGCATTCTTGAATTCTTATGCCTGAGCTGACAAGTCTCTCAGTTGACGTTATCAGATTCATTATCTGCTATGTTCTTCTGACATAATACCTTTCAAAGAATTATTAAAGTTTTCGTTATAAGCAATTTGCAGGTAATGACGTGATAGCATTGATATTTCATTATTACCTCTCTGACACCATTCAGAGGTGGAATATATGATTTCAGATATAGGTGGGCTTCAGAATGTGATGTCATGAATATACAGTCTGAAATGAGACGGGAAGAGCATTCACACCTTCCGAAGTTGTATGAATGATCAGTTCCTGTGGTAAATGTGTGAACACACACCTACTGTTCAGAAAATGTTGAACAGAAGGCTTTATTGCTTAGCTCCATCGCTATGAACTTAATACTACAAACTTGCAATAAAATGCATCTATACTGTAAAACCCATAACAATTTACCAGGATCATGTAAATAAGAGCAGTAATAAGAAATGAATAAACAAACATGGTACCATAGCATTCAATTTTCATTTGCCAACTTGTTCCTACAGGAAAGTTATCACACATAAGCAATCTTTACTAACCCATATAAAAAAATCTGTCTGGTTTCAATTTGCTACATTACTGAAGTAAGCTGGAAAATTGCCATCTTGGGTAGCAGACTTGTTTTTAAGTCCCTTTGTGGGGCTTGTGTTATTACAAGGTGAGATGCGTGGTGGGCAGCGCTATGGAGAGGGCAGGATTTGGTCATGCAGACTATGACAGCAGGGATTTGATGGCCAAGATTTACAGAAAGTCCCCTGTTGAATGCCAGCTTTTTTCACAAAATAGCGTCTTCTTGTATCTTGTCACATCTCTTTCTGTCAAATGAATAGATACATATGAAATTGAGGGTATTCTTCTATTTAACTCTCTCTGATTAAAGTATTAGGTAAATTCCTTCAAGACAACTTAATTAACATGTAAATGTAATGTCGGCATTTGTCACATCAGTAAACATACTAAAGAGAACAGTTCTCACATTGTAGAAAACTTGAAAGAGTCATAAATATGGAAAAACTGCATGCTTTCTTTGTACTAGCATCATTTGTGCTCTGTTTTTTGCCGTTTTTTGGCAATGAAACATTTTAGAAGACAATCTGAAGATATGACCTTGTACAAACAGAAAAACTGAAATATTCATTAATGTTTTTGGACTCCTTGGGGACAGAGGGAAAAGAACAGAAATAAAACTCTCTTTAGTGGGGAGGCATGTGAGACTCATGAAGCTGTAGCTTATAGGCTCTAGAAGGACCACATACACTTGAGAATATAGCAAATGGGGATCATACAAGAGACTATTTGAAAGTCATTTCTATGAGGATTATAAAAATCTGGTATCAGGAGACAAGAGAAGGCCATAGTGCATATTTTATTATATAGCAGGTGCAAGCTGCATGTTGATCTAGTTTTGAGCAGGTCTTTTTGTCCAAACCTGAAGTCTTTTTGTCCAAATATTTCTGTGACTCACAAGTATTTTAGGTGGTATTTTTAAACAATAGTTGGTCTTTCAATGGTACTTGTGTCAGGCAGAAGCACAGCCCAACCGAGCCCACCTCAGAAGTGCTGTAGTTATCTAGTGTAGTTATCTCTTTGAACTACTAAGCAAAGCATTTCATTAAATGTCTGCCATGAAGGTTCAGCGGTTTACCTCAGTGGTAAAGATCCTGTCAACTATTCCAATAAATTCTTAATTGCTGTGAAATGCAGGAGCTATCATGATGCCAAATTTCCTATTAGATTTATCTGAAGAATCAATAAGAAAGCTGTTTCTCAGAATAAGGAGGGATGCCAATACTCCTCAAGGGTTACAGGCTTTAATTTGAAGCAGTAATAAAAAAAAATGAGCTATACCTTCTTTTTCTCTCTTTTTTTTCCCTATTCTTTACAATTATGTGCTCCATTTCTTTAAACCTTTGCCCTGGGCCTCATATGATTGCGATGCTGTGCCAAACTTAAGACTGCATTCATGCATCATATTTAAGCAGACTTTAAAGATCTCTGATAACTGCCTGGTTTGGACCCATTATTTCCTAATTTAACAGCTAATTAAATACAATTCCAGAACTTGGATGTAGGCCACAATGTGTTGCTACTTCAGCCTATGAAGTAGCATGACATCTGACTTCTGAGAAAACATCTCTTGCCAGGCCCCAGCAAAAGAAACAGCTTACCCTGCTCTCCAGAAACATTGAGAGGCCTCTCCAGCTATATAGGGAAAACAAACAGTGCTGTGGGACAAACCTATGCAGTCCCACAAGCACCATAGCAGGATGCAGAGCCTGCCTGGGATTGGTTCAGTCTGACCAGCCCTCCCTTAGGCCAGCCTGGCAGAAGGCAGTCCCCAGAAGCAGGTTGGATGCGGCCACCTTCTTTATGAAGGTACGAGAGCCTGGCCATACCTATGGGAGCTGTGCTAAGCCAGGTGGCCTCTGGGCTAGAGAATGGGCCCTCATCTGTTTGGTTTTGCAGAACGGTGTCCACACCAAACCTGGTTGGCTTCTGACAGCTCTTCTGAATCCTCTCCTGGTTTGTCTCTCTCAAGCAGAGAGCACATGTTGCTCCTCAGCCCTATCAGGTACCCTCAGAGCACTGTAAAGGAGGACAACAACCATCCACACCAGCAGCCTGCTCACTGTGAATACAGCCCCTCAGAAAGGATAGACCCTGTTTGACACTTCCAGCTGTTTGAGGACATTGAGCAAAGATGAGGAGAGCATCAAGGATGATGATTATCCCTGGGAGCTGAAGAGCGGGGCAAGCAGGATGGGACTGCATCCCCAGAGGCTGCCCCAGGATCTGAGAGGCCTGGGCAGTATTGTACAACTGTCTCCTCGAGCCCTCTCATCACCTCTCCCTTGCCACAGAGTTTCCCAGTACCCTGACTTTGAGTCTCCTGTTCATATGCAGAGAAAAAAATAGGATGCAGCACTGGACATGCTCTGTAAACAGCTGGTAGGCATGAGGCTGCCTTACCATCCATGCTAGGCTAGAATGCAACCATTTCTGATGGGAGTCAGGCCTAGCCATGAAACTGCAGCCTCTTGGATACAGAAAGGGAATTGCTCTTCTGGCTAAGAAAAACTACATCACATCTAGTGGATCTGACTAAATTTTGGCAGCTGTCTAACTATACTTTGGATGGTAAACGAATTGCACTGAGGATAGACACTGCATCCCAAATTGTGGCAGCTGTTGGAAATGAAGCCTTGGATGAATTTCTCTATATTTGTCACCTTCTGTGATAAATATAGGCAGCTGCACCTACATTCACTTGCACATGCAAGTGACAGCTGACACTTGCTAACACTATTACATAGAAAAATTTTGCCAGATGTACAGTCTTGTCAGGAGCAGCATTTGCTCATTTTCTTTCTCTGCTGCTGTGCTGAAACTTGCAAAGCCTAGAAAAAAAAGGAGCTGTATTAAAGATATGCAAGTTGCAAAGCTGCATGCTTAGGAAATCTCAAAAGTGTCCTTATGAGCCTTTCTACGCATACATTGCTGCTATTTTTAATTACACTAATGAATGCTATTTTTCAATGAACCTTGTCTGAGGCAGTGACAGGATATTCAATGTTTCTTTCTCTTGTTGCTCAGAGCAGTCTAGCTCTTCACCCAGGCTGAATACTAAAAGCTGTACTTGATGAACCTATGATATTCCTACTGCTTCACAAATATTAGTGGTATTTCAATGACATTCTTCTCATTTGAAATTGGGGGGATGAGATACAGGCAGGGAGCTGTTGACTATGAATGTATCCATTACTTTTAGCAGCACAACTCTAGGACTACTTTTTGTTCTATACAGGAACAGCCCAACCAAGAACCTGAGACATGACAGCCCTGGAAGATGTTTCCTCCCTCTCTGGCATTGCTGACATGTCTTAACTTCTGTGCTAAAGCTCCTGAGATCATTCTCTTGTGCACTGTGGAAGCCAGCACAGATGAGATTGATCACACAGAATCATAGAATCACAGAGGTTGAAAGGGACCTCTGGAAATCATCTAGTCCACCCCTCCCCCCGCCCGCTCCAATCCAGCTAGAGGATGTTGCATAGAATCACATCCAGGTGGGTATTGAATATTTCCAAAAAAAGGGTAATAATATAATATTACACATAATGGTTGTGATGTGGAGGCCAGTGAGGTAATGGGGACAACATAGTGGGGTGGTTGTAATGGATCTGTTAGGGTAGTCATAATGACTACGCTAAAAAGTGGGGCTGGGGCTGAAGAGCCAGCAGAGAGGAAGCCAGAGGGGAGGCCAATGGGGAGCAGTGGGCTAGTATAGAGGGCAGAGCAGAGCAGAGGCTGGAGGGAAGGACTGGGTCAAGGGAAGGGGAAGGGACAGGGCTGGGTGGAGGGTAGGGGAGGGCTGGGGAGGGTAGGACAGAGCAGTGCAGCATTGAAAGGAGAGTGCAGGGGAGGGTAGGTGGAGGGTGGAGGTAGGGGCTATGGTGGAAGGCAGGGCATGGGTAGAGTGGAAGAGAGGGTGGAGATGGGGGCTAGTGTAAAGAAGAAGGGAGAGTGGAAGATAACACATGGGGAAAAGGGGAAGGTGGAGATAGAGGGTGGGGTAGAGCAGAGGGGAGGGTGGAGGTAGGGTCTTGGATAGGTAGGTTTAGGGTAGGGTTAGGTTAGGGCAGGATTAAGGTAGCATTAGGCTGGGATTAGGTTAGGGCAGGTAGGAATCAGGTAGGTAGGCTTAGGGTAGGCCTAGGGCAGGGCAGGTAGTCTTAGGCTAGGTAGTTATAGGGTAGGGTAGATACCTTAGGAAAAGTAGATTAGGGTAGGGTGCGAAAAGTCCTTGGAAAGAGTGGTGAGTGTTACAATCCTGTAATTTACCAAGAAGCCTTTCCTTTACGCTTCTGTGACCCTGCGTTTACAGGGGGGTTGGACTAAATGACCTCTAGAGGTCCCTACCAACCTTAAGCATTCTATGATTTTATGATTCTTTGGTGACCTATTTCTTTCAAACAGTTGTTCAGCTGGGGAGGGAGAATCTTGCATGGATGTCAACCTAGATCTCCAAGGTATTAACATGTTTCTGGTTGTTGTTAGCATTGCTCCTGCAACACTAGTTTAAGTCATACAAACACATGTCGGTTAAAGTTGTTAACGTTTGTTAAAGGATGCTGTTCAGAAAGGCACAAATTACTATGAAAATCATTGTGTCAAGCCAGGTTCTATTTGATCTGAAACTTGAGTTCTCTTCAGAGACTCACCAGCTTGTATCGAGTAATGGCAGTAGCTCTTATAGTCACAGAAGAGTTGAGGTTGGAAGGGACCTTAGAGATCATCTAGTCTGACCTCCCTGCTCAAGCAGGGTCACCTCGGGCAGCTTACCCAGGACCTTGTCCAGATGGCTTTTGAATATCTGCAGGGATTGCTTCTACCTCAGCAGTTAGAAGTTGCCATTTCTGCAAGTCTTCATCCAATAATGTGAAACAAGTCTTCTTAAAACTGCTTTAGCAAAGGAGCTCTGCACTACCTTCGTCCTATTAAGAAGTAGCTATCTTAAGAACAGCTTCTACAGAGAGTTAAGCAATAAGCCTGAACTACCTTTCATGGCTGTCATCCCTTAGACTGACAGCAAAGACCTTTGCATGACACACTTCCTTACCACTAGCTATGCCAGATCTGCAATGGATACATGTAATTTGATGTTATCAGAGTCATGTTTTGACAGTGCAAAACATTTTCACTGGATATCTTGCCATATGTTTATGACTAGTTTTGACTGAAATTTACAATTTCCATTTCAGAAATTCTGACAATGAAAATGAAACACAATCTGAGTTATAAAAAAAACTGTAAACTTAAATGTTTTAAAATGCTGTCTTATCAACATTGAAATTACTAATTGTTGTTGGACATGCAGTATTTGGAAATGATTTGGTATTGCAATAAACATTTGATATTCTACACTGGTAACTATTGTAATTTGCTATTCATATTATATTCTGTTTATTTTCTATTATTTTTATTATAAACAGAACAAATTATTATAAAACTCTGGAATATTCTCTGGCACACAAGGTGTGTATGAAGCTGAGGAAGAAATGCACAGTCACACTTGCATTCATTTAACCATTCCTTTTTAGTATTTTGTCAAATACTCTTTTACCCTATTATGATGCTGGTGTGATGGAAGATACTGAATGTGATATGGACTTATTTTCTTCAGACATAGTGATGGATAGTTGTGTATATTAATACGAGCTGTGAATAGACAGAGTCTATTATCATCAGCACTTTTTGTCACCATTTTACATGACTGTTCTTTGTTATTCTTTTTGTGTCCTAAGCTTGACCAACCTAAGCCATACAGATGCCAACAGTTTTTATTTGAGCACTGTAAAATTAGATTGTTAAAATTCTGAATTAGATTAAAGCCTTTTGTAAGTAGATATGCTGGGATGGTATGCAATGGTCTAGAAGATCTAAAAGACCTCTGACATGACTAATATTTCTATAAAACATGGATGAATTAGGCTGAACTGGCTTATATCTTAAATGATTACATCAACACTCTAAATAAAATTACTTGTTCCATATTACAGACATAATGGTACCTGGACCTTACTTTATTAAAGACACACAAGTTCTCCACAAAGCAAAACAAACCCCATTTGAATTGAATGATAAAAATGGCAACTATTACTTATAACTTTATATTGTGAGTAGCAATCTTTTCTTTTTTTGTAGCCTGGTATTATGAGAAATAAAGCCAGAGAAAACATCTGAGGAACATTTCTCTATATTTTTTCCTATTGCTTCTTGTAATGCAACTCATGGAATAACACTGGTTTATTCGTCTCAAGCAGCTTTACTAAAATTTTCTTTTTTAGAAAAGCAGCAAGCAATACATAACAGTAACTTCCATCTTCCAGGATATTTGAATATTCTGGTGATGCTGCTTTCATCTAACTTAGGACAGGGGCCAAAACTGTATCCACAGGGAAAAATATTAAAAATTCCCAAGGCTTTTTGTTTTGACCTTTGACTGCTCATTCCAACACTTTTTCACCAAAATAAAAAACAAGTGATAAAATATTAATGACTCATGAGAAGAAAGACTTAAAGAGGGATCAGATACTGTCATGAAACAAAACCTGGTGAGTTTTGTGAAGGGAAAGTTTTGACGTTAAGCTTCATCTGTCTATCTCAGTTGATTGTAGTTGAACTCCTTGGTTCTTAATGCTGCTAGGAAGCATGCTTCCTGCTTTGCTTATACTTCCCATCAGGTGTATTCAGACAAAAGAAGGCAGGTAGTGTGTTTTTTTGTTTACTCAGTAAACCAAAATACCTTCATGTGGAGTTAGCATATTCAAAACACTACTTTATTTTTGCTTCCTGTGTTATTCACAATATCTGAAGAAAATAAATGCATGTCACATTCAGTGGATAGTATCTCCCATCACACGCATGTCATAACAGGGTATTTTATTTCTTCTAGAAAAAAAAATGAGTACTGTCCCCTTTTCTGGTTTTCCAAGAAACCCTTCTAACGTTTTTATCAATAACAGCATGGAAATAAATTTACACTGACTTGGATAAAAGCACCACAGAAGAATAGTGCCTTCTATAGGAGAAGTCAGGTCAATGATAGTGCTGTAACAACAGCTATCCAGCACTACTTAAATGTTTTCCACCAAATTCCTATTCTGTAAGTCTTTTTCTCTAATGCTGTGTAATTTAACAGCTCAAAACCTATAGTATACTAATATTGAATTCTGAAGGCTGCATTATTCATTAAATAAAAGAAGGGACTTAAGCGACATGTTTCCTTACAAAAAGTAACTGTATCTCTTGCAAATACTTTCATAGATATCCCCTAAATGTAATCTGACATTTTTCCCTCAGGAAATCATTAAACAATTATATATCAAAGTCATGCTAGAATTATGAATTTTGTCCATCCTTACTCCTTATTTATTAGAAAATTACATTTTACCCGCAGGAATAGGATGTACCTCCCAGTTCCCCCTCACTTTCAGCTAAGCTGTAAACATGACATGTGATATCAATACACCAGGCAAATGAAGCTGTATTACATATTTGTGTAATTCTATTGTAAACCGAAAGAAAACCTGCTGCCACATGAAGTACCTTTTGGAAGATATGAAGAAATGTTGACCTTTAAGTAAATATTTAAAATTTACCAATGGAGGTGTTTAGTATGGCACTTGGTCTGCCATTTATGCTGAGCTTATCTTGAATTAGCTCTCTAGTACATGCAAAATACTGGAGCAATCTTAAAACTTAAGTCTTACCTTTCTCTCATTCCCTGCTATTGATATGTGTTTTGAAATTCAGGCTGCAGAATATAGTCAATTGGTGATCCTATGATGGCTGTTACTGAATTAGTGTCTTCTTTTGATCTATTCAATTTATACTGGACCACAGACTAATGGGAGGAAATATCAGATCTCAAAGATGGAGAAGACAGAGGAATGTACACACTAGTGCCTAGTCCTCTCCAGATCCCAAAGGGAATTAACACAGGTGCCATCATTCACCTAAAGGTCACAAAAGGCCAGGGAACTTATGAGCAAAGTGCATCTCCCACTGCCTTCCCCTCCCCTCCATCTCTCCAGTTCTCAGAAGGGGCCACTGAAGGGGCCACCGAAGGGGCCACCAAGACCCACTGCACCTGTTATTCTGCTATGCCTCCTATGTGCAACAATGGGAGGTCACAGGTACCACGCAGCAAAATCCAGAGCAAAGATGTCATTGCAGCACCATCTGGTCAGCGCGTGAGAGTTTTCTTCCTCAGAAGCCAAGATTTGAGGGAGGATGCAGAGCAAAGTCATGTCTGACAGTGGTTACAGTTCAGGTGGTGTACAGTTGTATCCAGGCATTTGGAAGCATTCCTAGACCCACAGTTAAACACAAATGCAGTTTCTGTACGTTAAAAGTCTGTTTGGTGTATCTGATGACTCAAAACTATGTTGATGGCACAAATGAGTAGTTACCAGGATCTTAACATACTGGCACACTGGAGAATTTCCAGTATACTAACATGCTGGATATTTTTTTTTCTTATAAAAATAATAATTAAAAAAAGATTTTTTTTGAAAGAAATAGAGAAATATGTTACCACTAAGTCAAATATCTGCATGTTAGGCTAAGTCACAATGCACGTTACCTTCACAAACTCAGGTTGAGCCCCTTACACTGTGAATCAGACTTCAGCTATATCCTTCCATAAAATTTTCCCCAAAGGAGTCTTGTGCTGTTCACTGCATGGTAGGGCTCTACTCTGGGGACTTGGGAGGAGTCCCGCTGGAGGAGTTTTGTCAGATCTTCTGGTTGCAGAATTCAGATTTTCCATGTGATTTTTCTAAGCAGTTGTACACAATGAACAGCAAACAGTCAATATAAAGTTTATGAATTGGCTCAGTGTTGAAAATTATTGCAGAAAATACTCATTTAATAATCATGTCAATGTTAAAACATTTAGCACATTCATGATGATCAAGTTTCACAGTGAATAGTTGAACTGAAACTAAAGAAGGGCTGACATGAATACTGTTTTCAGTAATATGAATACTATGTTTTCAAAAAATTTATAGTAAAAATGTGCTTTTAATTTATATTGTATTGAAACACAGATTTTAGTTACACCTCCATGCATCAGCTGGAAAGCACAAGGGAGTGCATTCACAGCATCACTAAAACAAACTTCTTTCCTTCTTTTACAGCATCTCTTTCAAGTTTTCCTGAAGTCTGACCTGTGGCAGCTAAACAAGCTGAGGGTTAAATCACCCCTCTATGCCCTATGTTCCTCTGGAAACAGAAAGAGGGACTTAAATATATTTCAGTATATTGTTGGATGGACTTGTCACTTTTGGCTAACAAGACTACCCAGTTTTCCTGTGTTCCGTTTTTTTAAAAGATAATTGCAAGATAAATACTGGCTTTTCAAGATGGGTTCTTTCTGAGAGGGATTCTTACTCAAAAAGGCTGTTGTCCCTTTCTTTTTCTTTCTTCTTTTATATGCTGATATAAAATGTTAAAAATAAGAATTCATAGAAATTTTAACCTAAATCTGCGTATCTTCTGCTGAGTCTAGCAAATAAACCTACCTGTAAAAGGCAGAATTGGTTTTCTATGTGCTTCTCTGTCTATGCTCATGTACCAATTAAAGGGAAGAGCCTGACTGTTTTTAAACAGTAGTGGAAGACCTTGGGCTAGGCCTTGTGAGTAGTAGCAGAGCAATTCACTCAGTCGTTTTCATAAATTTGCAAGAAAAGGTGCTTACCATTTATAATCTTATATTCACTGCATCCTAACTCGCATGGATTCACCTCTGCTCTTGACATACTTCTTTCACTTGCTCTACTGTTATCATGGACTGCAAGGGACTCAAAGGGAGTCCCTTTTGTTTTTTTACAGGGATAAGCAGCTATGTCATTTGTTAAATACGTGCAATAAAGGTTAAATGCTTGCTAATGCTTCCACAGAATTACATGGCACTTGACAGGTAAATTAAGAAATGTTTAGTCAGCTCAGCTGAAATTAGTTTTAACCTTGGCCTTAGATTAATTATGTTTTACAATGCAATAAGCTTGAGCTAGTGCTGCAAAGAATGTAATATATGGGCATGTTTGCAAAAATTGGAGCTTTCTCATAGAAACAAAGAATGTTGACATATACTGACCATACAGCAATAGGAGAATATTTCAATTCTAAGGAATATAAACAATAGTAGCTTTTTGTGAGAAAAAATGGAAAATACTAATAAAAGGAGAGAGCAAGGGATAAAAGGGTGTCGATAAGAACCTAGGATTGAAAATAACAGGCTATTAAACTATTTGGCATGCAGATTCAAGCTGAAAGCAAGACCCATGGGTTAAAAGCTGAAGTTCCTTCAAGACTTTCTTCTGCAGACAGTGAAAATTGACTTATCAATATGCTGGTAAGAAGCAGTAGGGCATAAGATGTCAAAAAAAAAAGTCATTTCTGTGCCACATGAAAACCATTTCAGACATCTGAGGATGTTTATCGGTTTCTGTGGAGTCCAAGGTTCATATCCACTGGGGAAAGCAACACAGCTACTTTTTGAGAGTAGTCTCCCGGAGGAAAAAAGAGTCATGTCGTGTACAATATAGAGAAGTTTACTGTTTTATTTATTAAGATTTTTGGTAATAGTAAACATCGAAGCAGAGGTTAGTGGCTTTGTAAGTTGCCGTTAAAGAAATTTACCTAGAATAGTATATATAATGATTTGTCTTTGACATAAAATAAGACACATTTCTATTTAAATACAGTGTTTAGCAATACGTGGTGTTGCTGGAATACACAATACAAACAGCAAATGTATTCTGTCAACAGGCATCCTGAGAAAATGCTTATCAGGTCAGGTAACTCTGGCATCAGTGATTTTAAGATACTTCAGTCAGATGCTGATAATATTATGACCCTAAAGTTGCTGTTAATACAAAAATGATGTAAATTCTGCTCTACACAAAGAATAAAATCTCCCAAATGTGCTGTGGCACACATGCATTTAATAAACATTTAATAAACAAAGAATACATAAATTAGGTGAGAAAGCATGGATCGTGATTTGTTCCCGGTGGGCAATATTGAGTAAAGCCTAGCAATACGGACACAAGGCATGGCCTATTTTATTTACTGCTGAAAGCATAAACTTAATATGGACTCTGCTATCTGATTCTAAAGGAGAAACCTCAAAACTCCCAAAGAGACACAGATATTTTAAAGTATTTTTCAATGTTTTATTGCAGAACTAAATAATGTAATAATAACTCTGTGCCAAGATTATTGTTTCTGTAACCAGCAACGAACACTACTAATGTCATGAAATGTAGGACCTCCATCTTATATTTGGATCAGTGTTTCTGTGCAGCTTACGATGTGCAGAACTGCATGGCATGAGCATACAAGTAAACACTTGCCAGTGTATGTGGAAAAATAAATGTACTAATAGTTGCAGAAGGATGGTGAGAAAAAGCAGACCAAAAGGAGCAGCAACCAGTAATTCTGCAAGCAGCTCTTGCTGTTCTGGCGGAAAAAGTCCCTTACTACTTGGTATTTGTATGGCCATTGCCGTTGGAGCAGCAGTCTCACTCTGGGCAATTCAGATTCTCTCCTACGTGCACTGAATCTGACAACACTTCAAAACACCAGTCCTTGATTTCTCATGCATTCTGGGAAGATTTTCAGGATATATTCTGCTATAAAATAGCATACTTTCAGGTTGGGTCCTGGACCTTTGCATCTTATTGCGCAATTGCATTTAGAGTGATTGTGAAAATAGCCTAGTCTTTTTATCCAGACACTGGGCAGATGAAACTCGTGTCTTAGATCAAAAATGCAAGAAATTGTCCCATGTCAGACAAAAATTCTAAATAATTTTTCACCTATAGAAGAGACTGGTAACTCTATTTTTTTTCTTCTATTTCATTTATGATCTATTCTAGCTGTAAGACAGATTTTTGATATATAGGCAACAGATACCTAAGGCAAGAGCTGAACTGCCTTTTATATCCTCTACAGTTATTACATAGCAGCTAACCTGTGAAGTTAATTTCTGATAAATGGATATAGAGATTTAAATAATATAAGGTTTCTTCTAAAGAGCCATTATGTTTCAGAATACCTTTTTTTGTTGTTTTTTTTTTTGAAATGAACAAGAACTGACAGAAGACTCTTTGTCTGTGTTAGAAATAAGCAAGGATTCTCAGGTGAACTGAACCAAGGAAATGTCATTATTACAGAAGAATTAGTCAGATATACAGAATAAACCATAGATATGAAGACAAAGGACTAACAGACTGGAGAGGAAATTCTCTCATAGATGTATACTCACAAGAAATTAAACAAAATTCCGAAAAGTTAAGATCAAATCTCATTAGTGACACATTCTTTGAAATACACGGTACTTTATTTCAGCTCAGTGACTTCAGATTGGGAGAAATTATGGTGGATTTAGCCCTTTTCACAAGGGCTACTTTACTTATCATTTCACTATAATTAGCATATTGTCAAGTCCTGTCAAGTAGCTTACAGACTTTATTTTATAAAGCAGGAATAATATGATCCAGCTTGACAATGTGCACAATGATCAAAAAAAAAAAAAAAAAGACAATATGTCAAGGGCAATACATCCCATCAAGGAATCAAAGACAAATAACTGCTAGGGGTCATTTGTGTGTTTGTATATACTTGCTCAATTTATGAATCTGCTGTAGGGGATATACTCATCACAACTCATGGTTTTCTTTAAACTGCAAAAAAATTAATTGTAGAAAAAGAATGCTTAAGACCTTGGATACCTCGACACCTCGTAATTGCATCTGGAAGTGTATCCCTAAAATGCTGCTAAATAACATGTACCGCAGATGGAGGGGCATATAACTGAGAAATACAGAATCAAGAACTGAAGCTGCCACTCTGACCAGAGTACTAGAGAATTTAGAGTTTCTGTCGGCTGCCTGGAACTTCCCTGCATGTTATTATTTCCATTTCTCAAATGCCCTGTTTGAAGCAGCTATGGGTAGATCATCAGTGTAACTGGACAAGATATCATCCTTAAAAATGCACAGATAGGCAGAAGGTGCAAGAATCAGAAGCAACAGCGAAAAACACAGTAGTGTTGAATATAGAGGTACTGAACAGCCCTTCAGCAGAAAACCTGACATGTGAGTGCTGTAGTAGTAGAAGGAATTTTGTTGGGTCCAAACATCTGAAGAGATGGAGAGGATCTACAAAGTAGTCCTTGTCTGTTCCCATTGTCAAACCTTCATAATGCTCAAACCCAAAAAAGGTAATCCAGGAGGTGTGCAGATCTTTAGAAATACTCCCTATTGGTGCAGTATGCTCCAGAAGATAACTGTTTGGTAAAGCCCTGACTTTGCATGGGCAAACAGATTTGACCATAGATAGACAGGAATAGAAACCAGATTCCTCAAAGAGATATGTGTTATATTGAACATACACGCTCTGATATCCCGAGAGCACTATCTCCAATGCTTTCCTGGCTCTTGGTAATCTATGCATAGCTTAATAATTAGCACAGCTCAATTCTGCTTTTACGTGTTCTAAAGAATTAGAGATTTACGTCCTCTCTTCCCTGCTACTGCCCCACCTAAGTTCTTCAAATATGTTTTGAGGGATTTGTCTCCCTCTTCCTCTGCCTCTGGAAAGAAAGGAAAGGTTAATTTAGACAGCTGGCCAACTTTGCTTTCCAACTGTCAGTGACCTGTGCATTTAAAAGACAATGAAAAGCACAAACAATTACTTGTTATCTCATCACATAGCTGGCCAAGCAGAAAAGAATGGTACAATGCAGGTTACCTACTTGCAAAAGGAGAAGACAGAGCAGAGCATGGCTTATAGTTGAATCTTGGGGTTATGGGACATAGAAAGGTATCTGCTCAGAACAATTTGTGGCAAGATCTGTGGGCAGAATTATTGTTTTGTTGGTCACTTCCCCACTGCAATAGCTGCCTGCTTGTAAAAGCTAAGCTAAATGCATATGCATTCTCTTAGATACAGAAAGTCTGATCTATTGTTATTGCTGATGTGCTCTTATTACACATTTGGCGGCAATTCTGCTTAAAACTGCATAGATAAATCCAGCTGCATTTGATGGATATTTATATAAAAAATCCTCTGTAACTCTTTCAAAATCAGCCTGTGTTTTTATTGCCCTTCCTTGGTTGATATGAAAAAAAAATCCTTATAATTCTTATAATTCAATGAAAGTACAAAAGTTTATGCCATGCAATCTCATACTTTTTTATTTGAATTAAAAATGAAAATATCAGGATCTTGTTAGAGGTGGCTTTACAATACCCTGTATTTTCTAATGACACACAGCTGTATCAGAAAAGTACTCTGAAGTGGTACATGCTTATTTCATTTGTATGCAACAGCTGAAAGTATGGATATAATAACCCACTGGGGAGTTCTGGAGGAAAACTCAATATCCAAGAACATAATACAATTTCCCCTGTCACAGCAGCTCTGTGTTTTGCCCTTTTTTTTTCGCTCAAAGTCTGGATTAATTAGCTAGACAATAATTACCTGAACAATTTCCTGCACCACAATAAACGGGTAATAATTTACTCTCTCAGAGCAATGCTGCTGTAACACATCTGTCTTCCACAACAAATGAAGGTGCAAAAAAACTTTGCAAAGGCTATTGCTATTACACCACAATTTATAATAAATGTCCGATTTTACACATCTGAAAGCCTATGAGGTAGACAACATCTGTATAGCAAAAGAGATTTATTCACTGAAGTGCTAATTGATTGATGCAAATAGCAGAAACAGACCAACAGTGTGCCATTATCTCATGGTTCATTTGCTTCATGGGTTATTCTTCAGGGAAAACAATCCTTAATGCTGTACATCTTCATATGCCTCTCTCTCATCTGTTGAAGTCTCCACTGACTTTCAGGCTTAAAACTGAACGTGTGTTTTAAATGGTTACAGGGATGTGATAAGCAATATTTTAAGATTTTATGACCTCTCATTATCTTTTAAGCTTTATAGAGCATGGATAGTTTTTCAGGACAAACACAAAGAGGGCACAGTGTTAGGCAAGCTGGCAGCAATGAATAAAAACTAAGTAGCTCTGTTCCTAGGCTGAATATCCACTATGATCAGGCAATGGAGAGCAAGTCAGCAAAGCTTCAGTTCTCTCACATATTCACAACAAAGGCACTTGTTCAGTGCCCAATTGGCCCTCTGAATACACCTGTAACATCTACTATGGTGCTTATCCTTGCAAAGCACGTATGATGCAAATGGGATGCTCAACCTTGTCTCTCTGCCCCTCTCAAGACCGCTCAATTGTAGGCATCTTTAGGAACCAAAAGCACTCTCAGCAAAAATACAACCTTAAGTTCTAGTGCATTACTCCAGATATGTAATGGGGAGAGCAGAAACAGTAAAGGGCCACCAGCTATTGACATGGAATCTTTCCCCAAAGAAAAAAAGCTTTAGAAATTTTTAAAGCTATTTCCTTTTTCATATTTTCAGCCCTTCTTTCCAGACAAATACTCTCTAATTTTGGTTATCATACTTCAATGTATTAGAGTTCATGAGCTGGAGCCCACAAGAAAATCCTG
This sequence comes from Tinamus guttatus, assembly GCF_059628265.1. Taxonomy (NCBI): domain Eukaryota; kingdom Metazoa; phylum Chordata; class Aves; order Tinamiformes; family Tinamidae; genus Tinamus; species Tinamus guttatus. The sequence continues at coordinate 1,510,352 of NW_028288564.1, read as the reverse complement.
GACAAACCATTTAAGATGGCAGTCTAGGAGGGCACAGGTTTCCTGTATGCCTTATGTTGTATCTGCTGTGCCTCATTTGTATGTCTTAATATCCTAGGGCATTCCAGTTTGCTCTAGGTCCCTACATGTGGCTAACCAAAGAAAGATCCTAATCATTAGAGTCAATGGAGAAGGCAGCATTCATCACTTGACTAAATACTAGAGGTCTACCTGAGAGTGTTCACGACTACTGGAGTCTAGACTCTACTGGCCGTATTGACTATCTCGCAGATAAGGGACATCCAAAGCAGTGTGCCTGCAGGTTTCCTATATGGAGGTACATACAGTCAGATGTGCTAATCTCAAACCAAATCCCATCAAAGCAGTCTCTGTAAAATGATGCTAGCAAAAAAAAAAAAAAAAACATATGTTTTAAGCTGGGGCAGCCCAGTCCCACAGCTGAAGTTGCTGAGACATACAGTGCTATGCTGTCTCTGTATGGCTGCTTCACTTGAGATCTCGAAGGGAAGGGCTCGGAGCGGACGCTCGTGCCGGAGCACCTTGTCTAGAGGCCAACAGGTGCGGTAGAAGCCGCCGAACGAGAAAGCGCCAACAGCGAGAAGCAGCCCGACCAGCGCCGACCCCCGTCCGGGCAGGGCTGAGCTCCGGCCAGAGGCGGCTCTGACTCAGCGGGGGCGGAGCCGGCAGGGCAGGCGGGAATTCAAAAGGTGCCCCCGGGATCGTGGCGACCAGGGCGTGGCGCGGCAGTTAGCGCGGCAGTTGGTGGGGGCAGGGAGTGTTCTCTCTCCTACCAGTGAGGGGAATGGATTCAAGGAGGATAAGGCAAATATATCAGATTAACAACTGGCTGCGCCACTGGTCTTGGCAACAGGGTTTTGGCTTCTCTGACCATGGGACTCTTTTTTATGACCACCAGCTAGTGGGGAATGATGGGAACCACCTCAGCAAGAAGGGCACACGTCTCTTCACCAAAAGGTTGGCCAACCTGGTTAGGAGGGCTTTAAACTAAGCAAGAAGGGGGAATGGGAGTGTCACACAGACAGGGCAATCTGTACCACACAGCTAAAGTCAGATGGCGTTCAGCAGGAGTAGTGGGCAAGTGAGGATAGGACATGATTATAGATGGTCCTCTTTCACGCCTCCTTGAAAACCGGCAGGCTCAGTTACTTCCCTGAAATGCCTGCACACCAATGTGCAAAGCATGGGGAATAAGCAGGATGAACTGGAGATCTGTGTGCGGTCCCAGCATCATGATCTAATTGGAATTACAGAGACATTGTGGGATAACTCACATAACTGGAGTGCTGTGTGCATTGATGGAGTGCTGTGTGAAGGCTCTGTGCATTTTAGGAAGAACAGGCTGTAAAGGTGAGGTGGTGGAGTTGCTCTTTATGTGAGAGAGCAACTGGAACACATAGAGCTCAATGATGACTGAGTTGAGAGCTTGTGGGTAAAGATTAGAGGGCAGGCTAATGTGGGAGACACTGTGGTAGGCATTTGCTATAGGCCACCTGATCAGGATGAGGAAGTTGATGAGGCCTTCTACAGACAGCTGGAAGTAGCCTCATGGTCACAGGCCATGGTTCTTGTGGGGGACTTCAGCTACCCAGACATCAACTGGAAAGACAACACAGCCAGGCACAAAGAGTCCTGGAGGTTTCTGCAGTGCATTGATGATAACTTTTTAACACAGATTGTGGAGGAGCCAACGAGGACAAGTGGCCTACCGGACTTCATACTAACAGATAGAGAGGGACTTGTAGGAGATGTGAAGGTGGGGGGTAGCCTTGGCTGCAGTGATCATGATTTGGTTGAGTTTAGGATCCAGCGAGGAGGAGGCAGGGCTGTGAGTAGCCTTGCAACAAGGGACTTCAGGAGGGCCAACTTTAGCCTCTTCAGAGACCTCCTCGGAAGAATTCCATGGGCTGGAGCTCTAGAAAAAAGGGGGGCCCAAGAGAGCTGGTTACTTTTCAAGCGGCACTTCCTCCACGCCCAGCAACTGTGTGTAAGCAATCAGGCAGAGGGGGCAGGAGACCTGCGTGAATGAGCAAGGAGCTTGTGGCAATGCTCAAGCAGAAGGCAGCGGTATACAGAATGTGGAAAAAAGGACACTCTCCCTGGGAGAAATACAGGAAGGTAGTCAGGGAATGCGGAGATGTGACAAGGAAAGCTAAGGCATGTCTGGCACGCAATCTGGCAAGGGATGTTCAAAATAACAAGAAAAACTTCTTCAAATATATGAACAGCAAAAAAAAGATCAGGGAAAACGTGGGTCCGCTGATGAACGGGGTGGGCACCCTGGTTACAAATAACACGGAAAAAGCAGAGTTGCTGAATGCCTTCTTTGCTTTGGTGTTTACCAAGGGCAGCCCTTTAGAGCCCCAGGCCCTAGGGACAAGAGAAGAAGCCTGGAGAGAGCAAGACTCGCCCTGGGTAGAGGAAGATTGGGTCAGAGAGCACCTAAGGAAACTCGATGCCCACAAATCCATGGGCCCTGATGGGATGCACCCCAGAGTGCTGCGTGAGCTGGCGGATGTCATAGCTAAGCCACTGTCCATCATCTTTGAAAGATCCTGGAGAATGGGGGAGGTGCCGGAGGACTGGAAGAAGGCCAATGTCACACCCGTCTTCAAAAAAGGCAAGAAGGAGGATCCAGGCAACTACAGGCCAGTCAACCTCACCTCCGTCCCCGGAAAAGTGATGGAATGGCTCATACTCCCTGTTCTCTCCAGGCACATGGAGGACAAGAAGGTGCTCAAGAGTAGTCAGCATGGATTCACGAAGGGTAAATCATGCATGACTAACCTGATAGCCTTCTATGATGGAATGACCGGCTGGATAGATGAGGGGAGAGCAGTGGATGTCATCTCTCTGGACTTCACCAAGGCTTTTGACACTGTCCATCACAACATCCTCCTGGGCAAGCTCCAGAAGTGTGGGATAGATGAGCGCACAGTGAGGTGGATTAGGAATTCGCTGGAAGGAAGAGCTCAGAGGGTGGTGATCAGCGGTGCCGAGTCTACTTGCAGACCTGTAGCTAGCGGTGTCCCCCAGGGGTCACCCAGGGGGGTGGGGTCAGTCCTCAGCCCAGTCCTGTTCAATTTATTCATCAATGACCTGGATGAAGGCACAGAGTGCTCCCTCAGCAAGTTTGCTGATGATACCAAACTGGGAGGAGTAGCTGATACCCCAGAGGGCTGCGCTGCCACCCAGAGGGACCTGGGCACACTGGATAACTGGGCAGTGAAAAAACCTCATGCAATTCAACAAGGCCAAGTGCAAGGTTCTGCACCTGGGGGGGAATAACCCCAAACACCAGTACAGGCTGGGGACTGACCTTCTGGAGAGCAGCTCTGCAGAGAAAGACCTGGGTGTCATGGTGGATGACAAGTTGACCATGAGGCAGCAGTGTGTGTACCTTTGTGGCCAAGAAGGCCAATGGGATCCTGGGGGGCATTAAGAAGAGTGTCTCCAGCAGGTCGAGGGAGGTGATCCTGCCCCTCTACTCAGCCCTGGTGAGGCCACATTTGAACTATTATGTCCAGTTCTGGGCTCCACAGTACAAGAGGGATGTGGAGCTGCTGGAGAGAGTCCACCGCAGGGCTACAAGCATGATTAGGGGCCTGGAACACCAGCCCTATGAGGAGAGTCTGAGAGAGGGAGCTGGGCCTGTTCAGCCTAGAGAAGAGAAGGCTGAGAGGGGATCTAATCAGTGTATATAAGTACCTCAAGGGAGGCAGTGAGGAAGATGGTGCTGGCCTCTTTTCAATGGTGGCCACTGACGGAACTAGAGGAAATGGACGGAAACTGAAACACCAAAAGTTCCGCAGGAGCTTAAGGAAAAATTTCTTGACAGTGAGGGTGACGGAGCACTGGAACAGGCTGCCCAGAGAGGTTGTGGAGTCTCCTTCTCTGGAGATCTTCAAAACCCTCTTAGATGCAGTCCTGTGCCACGTGCTCTAGGTGACCCTGCGTGTGCAGGGGGGTTGGACTAGATGACCTCTAGAGGTCCCTTCCGACCTTAAGCATTCTATGATTCTGTGGTATGAGTATTATCCAGGAGATTTCAATTGCAGATTAAAATCTATAATTCTGAGAAAAGAAAAAAATTTTCTGTAGCAAGCAGCAATGATACAAGGCTGTATACTTTAACAATCACGGGATTTATTTCCTCCTTGTCTAATGTTGTTCATAAAAGCATTGTCTATAATCCCTCTGCTTCCAAATGGTGACCTTGATGGGATAAGCCCATAATGTACTTGGTCAGCCATGTGATGTGAATACTCTAAGTCTTAATTTATGTAAGACTTTTTGTTCCAGATTTGGTGCAAATGTATGTGTGCACACGGCACGCATCCTGTGCAACATGGCGTATCAAGTATATTTTAGTCACGCTATAAGGATGCTGAATTTAGGAAAGCACTTTCTAGCTTTTCTAGCTGTTCATTCTTATTATAGGCTGGAGTTAGCCTAGGAAAGGACTGGCGTTGCCACCAGAAGGCAGTTCAAGAGGCATTTGCTTCCTGAAAGTGATTGGGGATCGGTATGCAAATACAATATTTCTATCTTTCACTTTTCACCAAATTATCAAGTAGTCCATGATTTATGAATGCACTTCTGTGCAGTGGCGATGCTGGCAGGATGCAATAGAACAGCAAGAGTCAGTTTAGGTTAATACTCAATACAGTGTCCCAGGCAAGAAGTAAAAATCTATGAGACAGTAATCCAAATGACAAAATCAGACATTTTTAGTCTTTACTCCAAGTTGCATCTCCTCAGCAGGAAATTCTGATCTCTCCAGCTGTGAGTTTGACTTCATACCAAAATCATCCCTTGCTTTTCCTTTGACTGAGGCTCTCTTCCATAACCTGGTATCATGGCTGGCCAAAGAGATATCAGTACAGCACAAATATCTGACAGCTGAAAGTCCAAAGACTGTGAAGCCTGATCCCTCTTTTACACAACCCAGTATTGTATAAAACACAATCTGAAATTTATCTATTCATATAGCTATTCTTAAAACCCTTAACAGTATTAATCTTTACAGCTGCCATGGTTTGTCTCCCCACCCACAGAAAATCCATGCCTCAATATGGCAAAATAATATCCCAGTGGCACAGAGGTAGTGTCATCAGCTTCAGTGTTTTTCTTCATCTCAGGAGGAAAATCTAATTACTGTAATTATGATTAAATCACTTATAAGATTGGCTGTCAGAAATCATCTTAAATCTGCTTTATAAAGATGGCAAATTTAAGTAAAATCAGCCTGTCTCTTAGCATCAACAGTTGTTTTAACCATTTGTGATAAGCGTAAATTTGGCTCTGCTGTGAGGGCTGACCAGATTTTTGTTTACCCTTTTAATTACTTTTAGTGCATAATTAATGTATGGAATACGCAGGGTCATATGAGTGAGGATTTAATAAAGGAACAGATGTTTAATAAAGGAACAGAAATATTTATATCTATATATTAAATGCAAAACAAGTGTGTGGAAGGAGATGAAGACCTTCAACTGTTGTGTAGCAGCCAACGTTTAATTGTGTTGGACTGAAATGTGCAATTGTTATCATATCTCAGGCTTCTCTTTCTTTCCCTAAAGTTCCCAGATGATATTCATGTGATCACTAGTAGATGTGCGCATCTGAGCCACTCCTCTCAAGGTCGCATTTCAGTGTTAATGAGAATTAATACTGCAGACATGTGACATTTGGTAGGAGGACTCCCTTGTGCAATGCCCTGCAGGTTATGGATGCCTAATTCCTTATCAGGTTTTATTCTCAGGTTTTAGTCTCAGTCTGTGCGTGCAGAACAGCAAATAATGAGATGTCTGTCATCATTGGAAAATCTATGTGCTATGGAAACACAACTGTTGTGTAACAGGTAGGTGCCATTGCTTTCCACATAGTAAAAAAGAATGCCTACTCAAATCTTTAAGTATAATACAATGTTTAATCAGAATATTCAAAAACAGGTATTGAATGATAGATTTAGCAATCCCTTCTGATGCTGGGAAGGTTCAAGGTGATAGAGCTTCGGATGGATCTCTCAGTCGGGACACGGCGTGCTGCGGAGATCCTGCCCATGGTGAGGTTCAGCAGCGTTTTGGTCTTTAGAGCTCTTATGGGATTTTGTTAGATGAAAACTTTACTAGCACAGCAGTTATGGTCTCTGCTTCAAGGTCTGAATATTCTGGGGACATTGCTGGAAATTCCTGAAGGATACCTGTGAACCCTGTGAAAAACCTGAGGGTGCGTGTTGCCATAGGAGAAGATCATAGAATCATAGAATGCTCAAGGTCGGAAGGGACCTCTAGAGGTCATCTAGTCCAACACCCCTGCACACGCAGGGTCATCTACAGCACGTGGCACAGGACGGCATCCAAGCGGGTTTTGAAGATCTCCAGAGAAGGCGACTCCACAACCTCTCCGGGCAGCCTGTTCCAGCTCTGTCACCCTCACTGTTAAAAAAAAAAAATTCCTCAAGTTCATGTGGAACTTTTGGTGCTTCAGTTTGTGGCCATTACCTCTAGTTCTGTGGGTGGCCACCACTGAAAAGAGGCCAGCACCATCCTTCTCACTCCCTCCCTTGAGGTACTTATATACACTGATTAAATCCCCTCTCAGCCTTCTCTTCTCTAGGCTGAACAGGCCCAGCTCTTTCAGCCTCTCCTCACAGGGCTGGTGTTCCAGGCCCCTGATCATCCTTGTGGCCCTGCGCTGGACTCTCTCCAGCAGCTCCACATCCCTCTTGTACTGTGGAGCCCAGAACTGGACACAATACTCCAGATGTGGCCTCACCAGGGCTGAGTAGAGGGGCAGGATCACCTCCCTCGACCTGCTGGAGACACTCTTCTTAATGCACCCCAGGATCCCATTGGCCTTCTTGGCCACAAAGGCACACTGCTGCCTCATGGTCAACTTGTCATCCACCATGACACCCAGGTCTTTCTCTGCAGAGCTGCTCTCCAGAAGGTCAGTCCCCAGCCTGTACTGGTGTCTGGGGTTATTCCTCCCCAGGTGCAGAACCTTGCACTTGGCCTTGTTGAATTGCATGATGTTTTTCACTGCCCAGTTATCCAGTGTGTCCAGGTCCCTCTGGATGGCAGCGCAGCCCTCTGGGGTATTGGCTACTCCTCCCAGTTTCGTATCATCAGCAAACTTGCTGAGGGAGCACTCTGTGCCTTCATCCAGGTCATTGATGAATAAATTGAACAGGACTGGGCCAAGGACTGACCCCTGGGGGACACCGCTAGCTACAGGCCTCCAAGTAGACTCTGCACCGCTGATCACCACCCTCTGAGCTCTGCCATCCAGCCAGTTCCTAATCCACCTCACTGTGCACTCATCTATCCCACACTTCTGGAGCTTGCCCAGGAGGATATTGTGAGGGACGGTGTCAAAAGCCTTAGTGAAGTTGATATAGACGACATCCACTGCTCTTCCCTCATCTATCCAGCCGGTCATTCCATCATAGAAGGCTATCAGGTTAGTCAAGCAAGATTTACCCTTCGTGAATCCATGCTGACTACTCTTGAGCACCTTCTTGTCCTCCATGTGCCTGGAGACAACGGCCAGTATGAACCACTCCATCACTTTTCCGGGGATGGAGGTGAGGCTGACTGGCCTGTAGTTGCCTGGATCCTCCTTCTTGCCTTTTTTGAAGACTGGTGTGACATTGGCCTTCTTCCAGTCTTCCGGCACCTCCCCCATTCTCCAGGATCTTTCAAAGATGATGGACAGTGGCTTAGCTATGACATCCGCCAGCTCACGCAGCACTCTGGGGTGCATCCCATCAGGGCCCATGGATTTGTGGGCATCGAGTTTCCTTAGGTGCTCTCTGACCCAATCTTCCTCTACCCAGGGCGAGTCTTGCTCTCTCCAGGCTTCTTCTCTTGTCCCTAGGGCCTGGGGCTCTAAAGGGCTGCCCTTGGTAAACACCAAAGCAAAGAAGGCATTCAGCAACTCTGCTTTTTCCGTGTTATTTGTAACCAGGGTGCCCACCTCGTTCATCAGCGGACCCACGTTTTCCCTGATCTTTTTTTTGCTGTTCATATATTTGAAGAAGTTTTTCTTGTTATTTTTAACGCCCCTTGCCAGATTGCGTTCCAACCGCGCCTTAGCTTTCCTTGTCACATCTCCGCATTCCCTGACTACCTTCCTGTATTTCTCCCAGGGAGAGTGTCCTTTTTTCCACATTCTGTATACCACCACCTTCTGCTTGAGCATTGCCACAAGCTCCTTGCTCATCCACGCAGGTCTCTTGCCCCCTCTGCCTGATTTCTTACACACTTGGATGCACTGTTGCTGGGTGAGGAGAAAGTGCTGCTTGAAAACTAACCAGCTCTCTTGGGCCCCCCATCCTTCTAGAGCTCTACCCATGGTATTCTTCCGAGGAGGTCTCTGAAGAGGCTTAAGTTGGCCCTCCTGAAGTCCATCGTTGCAAGGCTACTCACAGCCCTGCCACCTCCTCATTGGATCCTGAACTCCACCAACTCATGGTCACTGCAGCCGAGGCTACTCCCCACCTTAACATCTCCTACAAGTTCCTCCCTATTTGATAGCACAAGTTCCAGTAGCCCGCCTCTCCTCGTCGGCTCCTCCACAACCTGCGTCAAAAAGTTATCGTCGACGCTCTGCAGGAACCTCCAGGACCGTTTGTGCCTGGCTGTGTTGTCCTTCCAGTTGATGTCAGGGTAGTTGAAGTCCCCCATGAGAACCAGGGCCTGTGACCGTGAGGCAATATCCAGCTGACTATAGAAGGCCTCATCAACCTCCTCATCATGGTCAGGTGGCCTGTAGCAGACACCCACCACAGTGTCCATTACCCACATTACCCTGCTCTTTAACTCTTACCCACAAGCTCTCAACTTGCTCATCATGCACTCCCAGGTTGAGCTCCATGCATTCCAGTTGCTCTCTCACATAAAGAGCAACTCCACCACCTCGCCTTCCCAGCCTGTCCTTCCTAAAGAGCACATAGCCTTCCATGGCAGCGCTCCAGTCGTGCGAGCTATCCCACCACGTCTCTGTGATTCCAATGAGATCATGATGCTGGGACTGCACACAGATCTCCAGTTCATCCTGCTTATTCCCCATGCTTCGCGCATTGGTATACAGGCATTTCAGGGAAGTAACCTAGCCCACAGGTTTCCCAGGAGGGCTGAAAGAGGACCCTCCATGATCATTTCCTATCCTCACTTCCTCACTAGCATACTCCCGCTGGACACCATCTGACCTGGGCTGTGCGGTACTGCTTGCCGTGTCAGTGTGCCACTCCCCTTCCCCCTTCTTGCCTAGTTTAAAGCCCTCCTAACCAGGCTGGCCAGCCTTTTGGCAAAGAGACGTGTGCCTCTCTTGCTAAGATGGGTCCCATCATTCCCCACTAGCTGGTGGTCATCAAACAGAGTCCCATGGTCATAGAAGCCAAAACCCTGTTGCCAAGCCCAGCGGCGCAGCCAGTTGTTAATCTGCCATATCCGCCTCCTCCTCCTTGAGTCCATTCCCCTCGTTGGCAGAATAGAGGAGAACACTACCTGGGCACCCGTACCTTTGATGGCCATCCCTAGGGCTCTGAAGTCTTGCTTGACATCCCTCATTTTCCCCATGGCATCATTAGCACCCACATGAATCAATAGTAGAGGATAATAGTCAGACTCTTGAACAATTCTTGGGAGCCTTTCTGTAACATCCTTTATTTTGGCCCCTGGCAAGCAGCAGATCTCTCTGGATGAGGGGTCCGGTCTACATATCGGCGCCTCCGTGCCTTGTACCGTGGATTCACCCACGACGATCACCCGCCGTTTCTTCCGGGTGCTCCTTTTCACTTTAGGGGGAGCAGCCTTGCAGCATGGATTAGACTGCCTCTCTGGAGAGAGCCCCCTAGACGGGCCTTGGTTCAAGGCCTCCTCTATCTGATCCACATGTTCCAGGGCCTCGTACCTGTTGAATGTGGTCACCGGTGGAGGTGAGGTGGGCCGTGGAGGGGATCTTCTGCCACCTCGAGTGTTTCCATTGTTGGTCATCCCTGGATACTGTTAATTCCACCCCCTCTGCCCTAGGGCAAGAGGGCACTTTATTTCCTGACTGAATTGGGGGGTTCTCAGGGTGGCTTTCCCAGGAAGACTGCAGGATGCAGCTCCACCAGTCTATTTCTCTTTCGCATTCCCTGATGGCCCTCAGTCGTTCTACCTCCTCCTTTAGCTCCACCACCAGGCTGATTGTCCCTCGGTACTGTTAATTCTGCCCCCTCTGCCCTAGGGCAAGAGGGTACTGGATTTTCAGACTGAATCGGGGGGTTCTCTGAGTGGCTTTCCTAAGATACAGATAAAGGCAGTCACAGAAGACCATGAGTTCCAAGAAGCTCAATCAAGCTCTGGCAACTGCTACAGGTCTCTGCTGGTAGTTGCAAATTAGACGACACTGGACCTTTACTCCAATTGATCCCCATCGGGGCGGGTCAAGCACATCTTTAGCCAGTGCTAGGCTATATAAGAGCAAAACCCCAGGACACAGCTAACAGGTGCATCCATTTGTGTTGCAGTTCATGCAGAAGAACCCAAAGAAGGGCTTGGCAACACTTCTCAGACCAATGCATACATTCTTAGCTATGCTGGTCATATGCCAGGAGGATCATCTTAGGATCACTGTGACCAATGTGCTCCTTCCCCAGCCTGACTGCTCACACAGAGTGCAGTGAGAAATCCTCGCAAGACAGCAGGCTGCATACCAGGTCCTCTCCTTGAACAGGAATGCCTCTCAAGGCTACTCCTCGAGGCTGAGAGATTCCTCAATAGATCCATGGTAAGTGACTATAGCATGCTAAACTTTCTCATATTTTTAAGTTTTACTTAATTGTAACCAGAATTGATTGTGCACATAATCCCTTAGACATAAACTGTTGACCAAGTCAGGGACTAAGACTGGGTTCAGATGTACCCAGGCTTGTCTGAGAAGGAGTTTGGAAAGCAAAGGAGTTCAATCTGAATCTTGTGACTCCATGGGAAGGTCTTCCTGGTAAATTTGTATAAAGTCTATGCAGTAAAGTGCATGTGGAATGGATTGAGGAGGGTCACCCAAGAGGATACAGTAACATCATAAGCATCCAGCCAAGGCTGCTCTGGCAAGAAAGGAGAGGAAGTGGATGAAATGCAGGGCGGTTAAGCGGGGTTGGTACCTCCAGTACCAGGGACTTTTTGCATTAGATCACAAGGAGCTAGCTGGGATTATACTCAATAATATTGAAGCCATCAAGTGCCCCCTTCCGATGGAGGAAATATGTGATATCTTCAAGAGAAGGTGGGAGGAAGTGGTCCTCTTTACTGGCTTGGGCTCATTCCGATGTATGGGAAAGGCTGACAATTCCGTCTTCAAACTCATGATATTCCTGGGAGAGGTCATGAAGAATATGACGGGGATGTCCAGATGCTCCACCCCAGGGCCTGATGGCCTATTCCTGAAGGATATAGTTAAAATAGACCCTCCGGGCAGCTGAATGGCTGAATTGTGCAACCTATGGCTGTTGGCTGGAAAGGTCGCAATGAGATGAGGGTTGGAAGAACCATCCTGATACCAAAGTTGACTAATCCCCAGAAAACTGAGGACGTTAATAACTGGAGAGCCATTACCATTGGGTCAGTAATGCTAAGATTGTTCTCTCAGATTTTGAGTGCTAGCCTGTGATGAGCATGTCCTATTAATAAAAGGCAAAGGGGTTTCATAGCAGCACCTGGATGCTCGGAAAATCTGAAGCTCCTTCAGTCACTAATCAAGAACGCGAAGAAAGACCAAAGGACACTTGGAGTTGTCTTTGTGGATCTAGCTAAAGCCTTTGATTCTGTGAGTCATCAGCACATCTTCCAGGTCTTGGGTCAAAACGTGTCGATCAGCATATCATTGGAACAATAAAAGACCTTCATACCAACTCTGGAATGACTCTGGAGTTGGGGGAGCTGAGCTCGGAGCCCATTAAGATCCTTGGGGGAATGAAACAAGGTGATCCGTTAATCCTCAATCTTCTTCAATCTGGCAATAGATCCCCTGTTGTGCTACTTGGAAAGAGAAGGGCTTCAGATATAAGTATGGAAAGCAGCTGGAAACATCACTAGGATTTGCTTATGATCTCGTGCTGCCCAGTGATTCTTGGAAGAATATGCACAAGAGTTTCGAGTGGTTGAAGAATTCTGTCATTGGACCGGGCTGCAGGTTCAAGCCTCGAAATTCCATGGGTTTTTCATCAGGTCAACTAAGGAGTCGTATACCATCAACAACTGAGACCTGTGGGCAATTGCAGGCATACAATTGAATATGATTGATCCTGGCAGTTCTGAGAAGTATATGGACCTGGGGATAGATCTGTGGATAGGGCTATCCAAACCAGAACTGCAAGAGACATTGGCCCACTGGATCAGCAACATTGGGGGAGCCCCACTGAAACCACTCCAGAAGCTTGACATCTTGAGAAGCTATGCGATCCCAAGATCACTGTTTAGAGCAGATCATTCCAAGATGAGTGCCACCTATCTTCATTCCCTAGACCTCTCTATAAAGTCTACCATAAAGAGCTGGTTACACCTACCACCTAGTACTTGTGACACAATCCTGTGTGTCAGCTATAAGGATGGCGGTTTGAGTCTTCCCAAATTTCAAACAACCCGCCTCGCAGGTTATTATGGATTGCCCAATCTGAGGATGATGTCATCAGGAGCATTGTGCTCCAAGAAGGGATCCAAGAGGAGTTAAGGAGGGTTTGGATCTCGGCAGGTGGACGTCCGGATAAAGTTCCATCAGTGACGGAGGAATTCCCCACGGTGGTTGCTGAAGCTCTGTCGGCCAGCAAGTCCTCATCCAAACGGGAAAAAGTCAATCCCAAAACCATCTATCCTGTTCCCTGTAAGTGGAGGAAAAGAGAAATGGAAAATTGAGCCAATCTTAAATCTCAAGGCCATGGGATTCGAAATTTTGAGAATGACCAAATCGGTAATGATCGGGGCATTCCTCACTGCAAACTAACAACAGCCATCCAACTATGGGCCAATGTTTATCCTACTAGGGGAATTTTTGGCCTGTGGGTTGGGTGGAAGTGCACCCAGGGGAGGTAGGCACTGCCCTGCAGAGTGAGAATCTTGTTCTCACATACTTGGCTACTGCCCTGTCGTCCAAGAGGCACAGATCAAAAGGCATAGTAATATCTGTGGATTGCTGGCTCAAGAGGCGCAATAACTGGGATGGGAGATTTTTATAGAACCCCATCTCAGAGATAACAACAACAAACTCTTTAAGCCAGATTTGATAATGGTGAAGGGATCCTGCGCCAAGATAGTAGACGTTACCGTCTGCTACAAGAGTGGGATAACAACTTTGAGTGATGCAGCCACAGAAAAAGCCAGAAAATACCAACATTTAGAAGGGGAAATCCAAATATTAACATCAGCCTTGGAAATTGAATTCCTGGGGTTCCTGATTGGACCGAGAGGGAAATGGTATTCTGGCAATGAGCGAGTCCTTGCTGACCTTGGGCTCTCTACAAGCCATTGTAAATGAATAGCGAGAGTCCTTTTGCAAAGGGCTCTCCTATCTTCGGTTGACATTTTACACATTTTTGTTGGTTGAGGTAAGCAGGCCTAATGGCCAGTTGTGTGTGCTTCTATTACCTGTCCCACATCTACCTGTCCCATCATGTCTATTATATGGCTTACCTCTTCCATAGACTATTAACATCTAGTCTGTCGGCAAGAGAAAAATTCTTCACGCAGACAGTTGAGCTTGCTCAGTCTTCTGGTACTGTTGAATTTTGCCTTTGCCCATTTCTGGATGTGGCAGAGCATGGGAAAATACCACCTTGTCCCAAATGTTGCTTCCATTTAATACTGATTACAATGTGGCAGACAGGCTGCCTATAATGAGCTGGAAAGGGTGCCTTGCAGTTGCAAGGTTCATTAAATGGGACTACAGCTACTAACTGGGCTTTGCTGTGGAGACAACACCTCCTTGACGGTCCCGCTGGACCCCACTTTTTTGGGTGACTAAGCTTGTCTCTGCCCCAGTGCAGTTAGTCTCTCCCTATTGACCAGCATTTGCCAGCTGCTCAATAGTATGACAAGGTGATAAGAAATTTTTATTTTCCCCAAATTACTTTTCTTTTGGGCCATAGTCCTTTGTCTTAGAGCTATAATTTGGCATCCCACTTGAAGTTGGGGGATTGGTGGTTCTGAGTAATTTCAAACGCCTGCAGACATGTTGGCTCACCCAGTAAAGGCCTGAGTTTTGCATTTTGTGTTAGTGGCCACACAAACTGGGGAATTCACCATTGATATTGCAAGAAGGTATCTTTTGTTTGTAACAGACAAATCCATGGTTCACTTCTTAAACCAAACTTTGACATTGTATAAGTCATATTATGATAGTTGGGAAGGGGTAATACTCGCACCAACCTGTATGGATTGCATTAAAGATCTTCCACAGGTTTATGAGGTGCCAGTCACAAGAGCTTCACCTCAGAGAACAATAGTGGAAACACTCCTGGAGGAAAAGGTGGGGCATGGTGTGCCTGCATCTTCCTCCAGACCCGTAATCCCTTTACCTAATGTTGTCAGTGCCATTCGAGGCACTCTGGGCCAGTCAGCTGATATATCAACACCAGTTGTCAGGGTGATCCAAGATGCTGTGGTTCCAGAGAGGGAAGATAGTTGCCATAACAGAATGTCTAGAGAGGACCCACAGTCATTGACAAATCCTCTACCAGTGCTACCATTGTGGGAGAACTAATGAGAAACATCACAGTATCACTTGTCATTTCCCTAAGTGCCAGGGATTCCTAGTCAGCAATCTGTCAGCAACCCTTTAATCCGCCAACTCAGGGGGATGTTCGATCTCAGTATCCTGTTGGCAAGTATTACCTCGTGAGTAATTATCTATACTTTGCTGCTTTTGTGTTTTTACCTGAATAAATGCTTGACATAGGCACCTTATTTTGTGTGATTATTGCTGAATCCTGAGCCCATCTGGAACAGCCCCTTGGAAGCACAAAGATGGCAGCGTGGTGGAGTGCAGTACTGAATTTAAGACCAAGAGCAGTCTCTCCCAGCACAAGAGACTTGTGCAAACAGTTACAAGGAACCTGTAATGGATTGAGAAATCTCACCCAAAGGGACAAAGTTTGTGAGGTATGCATAAGGGCTGCAGGACTGAGAAGGAAACTGCACAGTTAATTGAACTTGAACAGAAGTTTAAGAACATGCGTTCTACTAATGAGCCAATTAGAGAGTTTTTGCCCACAAAAACGGCAAAACAGATCAGTGACAAAACAACTCATAGCAGTGGCAAAAACATGGTTGCTGACAGTAAAGGCAGCTTCACTGCAGGAAAGGGACACTGAGATGGAGTGAAAGGAGTGAAGATGGAATATGGAAGGAGAATTGGAGAGCAGATGAGTGCAGGACCCTGACCTCTCAGATATCGTTCCAGAGGATCCTGGCTTCCTTTCCAGAGGAAGGCTTCGAAGACACTTCCAAGATCATCATCAGTCTGGTGAAGGAGCTGACATCCCAAGTGGCTGGGAAGCTTGTTCCAACCACAATAAGGTACCACTGAAAACACCCAACTGAGCCCATATCTGCAAGAAAGGAGAGGAGATGGATGAAGTACAGGGTGGTGGAAGGCAGCCAATACCTCCAGTATCAGTGGCTTTTTGCATTAGATCATAGAAAGCTGGCTGGTATCATCTTGGATAACACTGAAGCACTAAGGCAGCCCATTCTGCTTGAGGAATGGTATGACTCCTTTAAAAGGAAATGGGAATGAGGTGGCCCCCTTTACTAGTCTGGCTGCTTTTCAAAGTTGTGGGACCACCAACAACACTGCATTCAAGTCGATGACCTCCCCCACGGAGGTCCACAAAAACATGTCAGAGATGCCTAAATGCTCTGCCCCAGGGCCCAGTGGCCTGATCCTGAGGGATTTCTCTAGAGTAGACTGTCAGGGCATCTGATTGGTTGAACTGTTCAACCTGTGGCTGGTGACTGGAAGTATCCCCAATGAAGTGAAAGAATGCCAAAGTATATTAATACTGAAGTCGGCAGACTTGTCAAAGCTGGAGGATGTTAACAACTGGCAGCCCATTACCACTGGGTCAGTTCATATTGAGGTTGTTCTCCAGGATTTTAAGGGCAAGGCTGCGAGGTGTGTGCCCAGTTAACATGAGGCAAATGACAAAGGGGATTTACTGTGGCCTCTGACTTCTTGGAAAATCTAAAGCTCCTCCAAGTGTTAATGAAACACACAAAGAAAGATCAAAGTACTCTCGGAGCTGTCTTCATTGATTTGGTGAAAGCCTTTGACTCAGTACAACATCACCATGCATTCCAGGTCCACCATCAAAAAGGTGTAGACAGCCATATTATTGACATAAGCTCTATATAAGCACTGTGGAACCTACCTTGAGATAGGTGGGAGGTGCTCTGAGAAGATAAAGATCCTCAGTGGGGCGAAACAAGGTGATCCAATGTTCCTGCTTCTGTTCAATCTTGCATTAGATCATCTATTGTGCAGTTTAGAGAGATTAAAAACAGGTTTTAGATAAGGTGACCAACTAATAACATCTTTAGCATTTTCAGACAATTTTGTTCTGTTGAGTGCCTCCTGGGATGGCATGACAAGAAGTCTTGGTGTGGCAGAAGAATTTTGTCAACTTATCAGGCTGAGGGTGCTCTTAAGTGTCATAGGTTTCAAATCAGGCCTACAAAGGACTTGTGTACCATCAGCAATTGTGACCCATGAAAGATTGCCAGCAGGCAACTGAACATGACAGATCCAGCTAGTTCTGAGAAATACCTAGGCCTGGAAGTAGGCCAATGGGTGGGTCTCTCTAAACCAGAACTACAAGAGAAGCTTGTCTTCTGGGTGAAGAATATCAGTGGAGCCCCATTAAACCCCTCAAGATTGCTCTATAGCGCAGATCACACGAGTGTTAGTGCTACATACCTCCACTCCTTGGAGCTCCCCATTAGATCAGTGGTAAAATGCTGGTTACATTTACCACCGAGCAGTGTGATGCCATCACGTATGCCAGCTCTAGGGATGGTGGACTGGGTATTGCCCGCCTGGCGAGTCAAATTCTGAGTATGCAGGCTCATAGGCTTCTGCGGATCGCCCATGCTGAGGACGAGGTCACCAGGAACACTGTGCTCCATGAGGAGGTGCAGGAGGAGTTTCTGAAGATGTGGATCTCCACCGGAGGGTGACCAGACAAAGTACCATCAGTTAGGGAAGAACTCCCAGCAATCCCAACATCTCTGGTGGGTAGAGAGATCTTATCCGAATGGGAGGTGACAACTCCCAGGATCATTTTTCCAGTTCCGTGTACATGGAGAAAGTGAGAATTGAAAAATTGGGCCAATATTAAGATCCAGGGCTGCATAATTAAGAACTTCGAAAATGCTAAAAGCACTAACAATTGGCTAGTAGAATATCAAAGCATTCCCCACTGAAAATTAATAACTGTAATCCATCTCCGTATCAATGTCTAATGCATCTGGGAATCTTTACTATGAGGGCTGAGAGAGGGTGTGCCAAGGAGATGAAGGCATTGCTCTGCTGAGTGAGAAACTTTTTCTCATATAATTGGATACTACCTTGCAGGCCAGGATGTGCGGATTAAAAGGTATACCATCTTGTGTGGTACGCTGGCTGAACAGGCCAAACAGTTAGGGTGGTGCAGAACTCCACCTTAGGGATAACAACAGTGAGCTCTTCCAGACAGATTTGATGACAGTTAAAGGAATTCGTGAAAAGGTAGTGAACGTCATGTTTTGCTATGAAGGTGGATTAATAACCTTGAGCAACACAGCAGCAGAAAAAGCAAGTAAGTATCAACATCTGGAGGAACAAGTTCAAGAGTTAACATCAGAGAATGAATTCCTGGGTTTCCCAATAGGAGCATGAGGGAAATGGTTATACCCGCAATGAGAGTCTCCTTACTAACCTTGGAATCTCTGATAGCCGCTTTAGGTGGATAGGGATACTTTTCTCCCAGAGAGAGCTCTCCTATCCTCTGTCGACATTTTACACATTTTAATCAGTAAAGATAGGAATTTTTAATTTCTTCTAATATAGACTATTAAGATCTAGTCCATTTTCAGAAGGCAACAGTAAAATTCTTCACACAGACCACTGAACTTGCTCTGACTTCTGTAGCCATTGAATTTTGCTATTGCTTTGCTCCATTGTGGTTGAGCTTGTGGTTCAGACAGCTACATCTTGTCCCAAATGATGCTTATGACGCCATCAGCCGTAAACTTACAGCTTTTGTCCTAATGATAACCAATGCTCTGATATTCACCATATACCCAGTGACTGCACTGGATTAAATCACAATGAAACTGTACTCTGTTAGAACACAGAGTATGGGCCCAGCAAAACAGAAACAAGAGGCAAACTGCTGATGTGGATGCATGCACTGTATGAGAACAACAAGGATGTATTTGTGAAAGTAACACCATGAAAGCCCAAGATGTGTGTCTTGATACACAGCAAAATATTTTTCATTTTGAAATTCACCCTGATGAAACTGCTGAGACTGTACTTGTATATGTACAAAAGGGGTGTGTTTGAATGAGAACCCTTTGTGATTTTTTTATTTGTAGATAATAATATTGTAGATACAAGCAATCACTCAAATACTTGTGTTTGTAATGTTACTGAAATTACGGGATGTATCTTTAATTATTCAACTCCTTTTACTCTCATCCAAATGAACCTTACATTTGGACAGAACAAAGAGGTGTGTGCCTTTACAAAAATGGGATTACTCCACATTCTTTGGCAGAGAGACAAAGGAATACCTGCACAACAAGGGAGGTTGTGCTATGCATATGTGATTGGGTGCAGCTGACCTCGGGGGAGGGGGCCAGAGAGTTCAGCATAGGCGGGTGGGGAAGTTTGTAATTTCTGAGTACCTTAGCCAATGGGGAAAAGGACAAGTCATATCTCAGAAAATTAGGATAAAAGGAAGCTGCATCCTCCAGCAATTTGAGAGACCCTATAGTGGTATGCCCCGATGGACTCTATTTGAATAACGTTTTAGGACTCCTCTGTCTCCTTTGTGGACATTCGGTTCTTAACAGCCTAGAGAAGAGAAGGCTGAGAGGGGATCTAATCAGTGTATATAAGTACCTCAAGGGAGGCAGTGAGAAAGATGGTGCTGGCCTCTTTTCCCTGGTGGCCACTGACAGAGCTAGAGGTAATGGCCACAAACTGAAGCACCAAAAGTTCCACAGGAACTTAAGGAAAAAAATTTTAACAGTGAGGGTGACAGAGAGCTGGAACAGGCTGCCCAGAGAGGTTGTGGAGTCTCCTTCTCTGGAGATCTTCAAAACCCGCTTGGACGCAGTCCTGTGCCACGTGCTGTAGGTGACTCTGCATGTGCAGGGGGGTTGGACTAGATGACCTCTAGAGGTCCTTTCCAACCTTAAGCATTCTATGATCCTATGATTCTATGAAGGGAGAAGGGGAGTGTTATATGGACAGGGCAATTGGTGTCATGCAGCCAAAGTCAGAATGCATCCAGCGGGAGCATGGAATTAGGGAAGTCAATATAAGATATAATTATAGAGCGTTCTCTCTCACACCTGCCGGGAAACCTGCAGGCTCAATTACTTCCCTGACATGCCTGTACACCAATGCATGCAGCATGGGGAATAAACAGGAGGAACTGGAGATCTGTGTGCGATCCTGGCATCATGATCTCATTGGAATTACAGAGACATTGTGGGATAACTCACATAACTGGAGTGCTGTCATGGAAGGCTATGTGCTTTTTAGGAAGAAAAGGCTGTGAAGGTGAGATGGGGAGTTGCTCTTTATGTGAGAGAGCAACTGGAACACATAGAGCTCAATGATGACTGAGTTGAGAGCTTGTGGGTAAGGATTAGAGGGCAGGCTAATGTGGGAGACACTCTGGTGGGTGTCTGCTACAGGCCACGTGATCAGGATGAAGAAGTTGATGAGGCCTTCTACAGACAGCTGGAAGTAGCCTCATGGTCACAGGCCCTGGTTCTTGTGGGGGACTTCAGCTACCCAGACATCAACTGGAAAGACAACACAGCCAGGCACAAAGAGTCCTGGAGGTTTCTGCAGTGCGTTGATGATAACTTTTTAATACAAATTGTGGAGGAGCCAACGAGGACAGGTGGGCTACTGGACCTTGTGCTAACAAGTATAGAGAGACTTGTAGGAGATGTGAAGGTGGGGGGTAGCCTCGGCTGCAGTGATCATGATTTGGTTGAGTTTAGGATCCAGCGAGGAGGAGGCAGGGCTGTAAGTAGCCTTGCAACCATGGACTTCAGGAGGCCTGGAACTTTGGCCTCTTCAGAGACCTCCTCAGGCTACTGTTGAATGTTTCTTAAGGCTCGCTCGAAAAACTAAGACTGAGATCTCAAAAACCGATTTAACTGATTTACTGCTGTTTTGTAAGCAGAGAAAAATCATAGAAGAAACTTCCCAGGCGTATAAGCTCGAGTCATGGGAGCGAGTAGGAAAGGAACTATGGGATGGTGTGCAATTAGGTTCAGAGGAAGCTTGACGACTCACGAAAACATATCGTCTTATATGGCCTATGTTTGAACGGTTAGTCGCTGCCGCTTTCTGGGAAGCACTCCAAGGAGAACAAGGAGAGGAGACTGGGTCAGAAAGTTCTGAGTGGACTAACATTACTGAGCCGAGTCTATGCGAGAAAATAGACAATAAGAAAAAAGGGGCTTCATCTAAACAGGCGTGTCCGGTAACTATAGCCGAACGAGAAGTATGGGGGGGAGTGGATGAGTATCTCCCCCCGTGGGAGGGGGAGGAGCGACCACCCCCCACAGCGCCCAAAATGGACGTGGATAGGGCACCGATCCCAGATGGATCGGACGACGAGGCACGAGAAGATACTTCTAAGATTCAAAAGAAAGGAGAAGCAGCTGGAGGAAGCAACCCAGCTGAGGAAGGATTATTGCCGTGGCTCCCAGCCACTACAGGTGGAAGTAATGATGAGGGAAAGTGTAAGAATGTAATGCCACCTGTTGATCCAACCTTTATTGTGGGAGCACGATATAAGGGACTGATAGAGAATGCTCAGCTACAGGGAGAATTTGTATTAACCTCATTAGCAGCTCCCGTAGTAATGCGAGCCCAGGGCCCCAGGTGGGAACCCCTAGATTGGAAACTGGTACAAGGTTTACAAAAGACAATAATGCAATACGGACATGATAATAAGTTGGTGCGAAATCAAGTCTCCGCTCTGTTTAAATATTCCAATATGGTGCCTGCAGATAGCAGAGCTATAATGGAACTTCTGCTCTCCTCTACTGCTTATATGCTTTGGCTGGCAAAATGGCAAGAAAGACTAGAAAAAAAACAATTGGAAAATTTAAATCGTAGCATGGATGATCCATTAAGGGTCGCCACTCTTGACCAATTGATGGGGAATGGGCGTTACCGGGCAACCGAGGCCCAGGCAGCGCTTCATCCTAGGATATTACAACAGTCAAAAAATGCAGCCTTAGCAACTTTTCTTGCCCTGCCACAGATAGGAACACCGCAGTTACCATATACTAAAATAATACAAAAGCCAAACGAGTCTTTTTTCGGCTTTGTCGACCGGCTAAAGGAGGCCCTGGATATGGCACCTAATGTGCCTCCAGAGATGAAGGCAATACTGGCTAAAGAATTGGCAGTTCAAAACGCGAATCAAACCTGTAAACAACTATTGGCTACTCTGCCACCAGCGGCTTCAATTGTTCAGATGATAGAGACATGTTCCCGAGCACCTATGATGGAGGAAGAGCAGAAGGCTAAAATACATGGCGTGGCTTTGGCTGCAGCACTTAAAGGAGAGAGAATGTCTAGAAAAGGGGATAAAAGATTTCACGGAACATGTTTTCTATGTGGTCAATTAGGACATATGAAAAGGAAGTGTCCTAACAGATTTAGGATGGAAGGTATGGGCCCGAAAGGATTTAATGGGAACTGTATAAGATGCCAAAGGTTTGGACGTAAGGCAGCGGAGTGTTGATCACGGTTTCGTAAGAATGGCACGCCACTGCAGGGAAACGGGAGCCACCGCGTTGTGAGGGACGCGGCGAACAAGTATCCCCAAACGATGGCTGCCTCTGCGAACTCTCCTCCGCAACTTGCGGAAGCGCAGGAGTCGATCTTTCCGTGGCAAAATCCACAGTAATTAGAGACTCTGATGTGCACATATTAGAATCGACATGCACTGGTCCTCTGGGGAGGGGCCTATCTGCTTTGGTGATCGGCCGTTCATCAGCCTCGAAAATGGGCATTTTTGTTTTGCCAGGATGCATTGACGCTGATTATTCTGGAAATATTGGTATAATGGTAAAAATTTTCAATCCTCCCATTACCATTCCAGCATTGAGCAGGATAGCCCAATTAATACCTTTTAGAGCTATAATTCCTAATCCTGGACAGGTCCAATGTGGAAATAAGGGCTTTGGATCTTCTGGATCCCATCAGGTTGCCTTTTGTGAAAAAATAACTGCTCAGCATCCTACAAAAATCGTGAGTGTGGAAGGACCGGATGGCACTCATCTTACTGACATTGCCATGATGCTTGATACAGGCTCAGATATTACTATCATCCCCAAATTTGCGTGGCCACCACAGTGGGATCTACAAGAGATTGATACCCCTGTGACAGGAATCGGGGGGCAATCTCCAACGCAGATCAGTCGATATTTTGTGACAGTTGTGGATGAAGAGGGAAACAGAGCCAAGATAAAACCTTATGTGATGTGCACCTCACTGTGCCTGCTGGGAAGAGATGTTCTGGCCCAGTGGGGAGTCATTTTGCAGACACATAGGAACAATTAATGGACCGCGAATTAACAGAAACTTTGTACCACTTATGCGTGACCAGAATGATTATACTTGTGTTTGCAGCTATGTTACCTTGTTTTTGTTTGTAATGTTTTGATGCATGATATTGCTAATTTTGTTTTTGAAAAAAGAGGGGAAAATGCTGGGGCTTGCAGCTATGTTACTTTGTTTTTTGTCAATGTTTGCAATGTTTATTGTTAATTTTCTCTTTGAAAAAAGAGGGGGAAATGTTGGGGCCTTAGTACTTTCTGTAAGAATGTAAGAAACTGGACCAACGCCCGGGAGACCTAGCAACCAAGCACTGGGAGGAGCACCAATCAGCTGGGAGCCTGTAGCCGACCAATGAGAATGCTGCTTCTTAGCGCATGCCCACGTGCACTGGTATAAAGCTCTGTTGCAGACGAGAGCGGAGTGGGTTGACCTCACTTCGTATAGAGGTGTTGTTCACTCTGGCTCGTGGAGTGAGCTTTGGCACTCGACACGAGTTAAACCTGCTTCATATTAAAGTGTTGCTCACTCCAACTCGTGGAGTGAGCCTCGACATTCGACACTTGACAGAGTGAGCCTCGACACCTAGGGGTCAGCCCTCGGCATAGTCTTGTTCAATTTATTCATCAATGACCTGGATGAGGGCACAGAGTGCTCCCTCAGCAAGTTTGCTCATGATACCAAACTGAGAGGAGTAGCTGATACCCCAGAGGGCTGCACTGCCATGCAAAGGGACCTGGACAGACTAGGTAACTGGCAGTGAGAAATCTTAGGAAATTCAATAAAGACAAGTGCAAGGTTCTGCACTTAGTGTCCCCTGACACCAGTACAGGCTGGGGACTGACCTTCTGGAGAGCAGCTCTGCAGAGAGGGACCTGGGCGCCCTGATGGATAACGACTGACCATGAGACAGCAGTGTGCCCTCATGGCCAAGAAGGCCAATGGGATCCTGGGGGGCATTAAGAAGACCATCTCCAGCAGGTCGAGGGAAGGTGATCCTGCCTCTCTACTTAGCCCTAGTGAGGCCGCATCTGGAGTACTGTGTCCAGTTCTGGGCTCCACAGTACAAGAGGGATGTGGAGCTGCTGGAGAGAGTCCAGCGCAGGGCTACGCGGAAGAGCAGATGTTCCAGGCCTCTCATCAATGAGGAAATACTGAAAGAGCTGGGCCTATTCAGCCTGGAGAAGACAAGGTTGAGAGGAGACCTGATCAGTGTATATAAGTACCTCAAGGGAAGCAGTGAGGAGGATGGTGCTGGCCTCTTTTCCCTGGTGGCCACCGACAGAACTAGAGGTAATTGCCACAAACTGAAGCACCAAAAGTTCCACAGGAGCTTAAGGAAAAATTTCTTAACAGTGAGGGTGACAGAGCACTGGAACAGGCTGCCCAGAGAGGTTGTGGAGTCTCCTTCTCTAGAGATCTTCAAAACCCGCTTCGATGCAGTCCTGTGCCACGTGCTGTAGGTGACCCTGTGTGTGCAGGGGCGTTGAACTAGATGACCCAGGAAAGCCACCCTGAGAACCCCCCGATTCAGTCTGAAAATCCAGTACCCTCTTGCCATAGGGCAGAGGGGGCAGAATTAACAGTATCCAGGGACAATCAACAATGGAAACAGATCCCTACTCGAGGTGGCAGAAGAACCCTTCCACAGCCCACCTCACCTCCACCTGTGACCACATCCAACAGGTACGAGGCCTTGGAAATTGCGGATCAGATAGAGGAGGCCTTGAACAGATAGAGGAGGCCCGTCTAGGGGGCTGTCTACAGAGAGGCAGTCTGGTCCATGCTGCAAGGCTGCTCCCCCTAAAGAGAAAAGGAGCACCCGGAAGAAGCGGCGGGTGATCATCATGGGTGACTCCACGCTACAGGGCACGGAGGCACCGATATGTAGACCGGACCCCTCATCCAGAGAGGTCTGCTGCTTGCCAGGGGCCCGAATAAAGGATGTTGTAGAGAGACTGCCAAGGCTTCTCCAGGCGTCTGACTATTATCCCATTACTGTTTCATGTAGGCACTAACGATGCCATGGGGAAACTGAGGGATATCATGCAAGACTTCAGAGCCCTAGGGATGGCCGTCAAAGGTATGGGAGCCCAGGTAGTGTTCTCCTCTATTCTGTCAACGAGGGGAATGGACTCAAGGAGGAGAAGGCGGATATGGCAGATTAACAACTGGCTGCGCTGCTGGGCTTGGCAACAGGGTTTTGGCTTCTATGACCATGAGACTCTGTTTTATGACCACCAGCTAGTGGGGAATGATGGGACCCATCTCAGCAAGAGGGGCACACATCTCTGCCAAAAGGCTGGCCAACCTGGTTAGGAGGGCTTTAAACTAGACAAGAAGGGGGAAGGGGAGTGTCACACAGACACGGCAAGCAGTACAGCGCAGCCTAGGTCAGATGGCGTCCAGTGGGACTATACTAGTGGGGAAGTGAGGACAGGACATGATCACGGAGGGTCCTCTTTCACCCCTCCTGGGAAACCTGTGGGCTAGGTTGCTTCCCTGAAATGCCTGTACACCAATGCGTGAAGCATGGGGAATAAGCAGGACGAACTGGAGATCTGTGTGCGGTCTCAGCATCATGATCTTATGGGTATCACAGAGACGTGGTGGGATAGCTCACACAACTGGAGCGCTGCCATGGAAGGCTATGTGCTCTTTAGGAAGGACAGGCTGGGAAGGCGAGGTGGTGGAGTTGCTCTTTATGTGAGAGAGCAACTGGAATGCATGGAGCTGTGATGGATATGCCCCTTCCCCAGCTCATCCTGACTTTTCACACTAGCCCTGTTCAGGTGTTAACTACCACATTATCTGATCCACTACCTTGCATGGCAGCGGGCTGCAGGCCGGGATCTCCCCTTGAGCAGGGACGCCCCTCAAGGATACTCCTCGAGGTTAAGAGATCCTTCCCACTACAGATTCGTGGTAAGTGACTATAGCGCGCCTTTCTCTTTTTGAATTTGTAAATCTTACTTTGTAACTGTGCACAAATCCCTTAGACATAAACTGTTGACCAGGTCTGGGTCTAGGACTGGATCCAGCCGCACCCAGACTCCTCTCAGAAGGAGTTTGGAAAGCAAGGGGGTCCAGTCTGAACCTCGTGACCCAACGGGAGGGTGTCCTTGATAATTCTGTGTGTATATTGAACCTCCATGCAGTAAGTGACCTTGCCATAGAATCTCGTGAAACCATTGTCATTACCAATAAAACCTATTCCTATTTCTTTCCCACGAGTGAAGTGCATTGTGTCACTCCCCCCAACCACCACTCGTTCTGTGACAAAATTGGCGTAGTCAGCAGGATGGCAAGTTGTATCACTAATTATTTACGGAGGCATGGAGTGAACCCGAGTCCCAACTTCTCAGAGGAGTGGGCTCATGATAACTGGCATGATTGGGAAGCTGTGGAGGAACATCTAAAGTCAGCTAGAGGTTCCTTAAAGGATGGTAAAGGAAAGGGTATTATTTGTAGGATGTTGGGAACTTGTCTGGAAGCTGCAAAACAAGAACATAAAGAGAGGACTAAAACAGAACAGGATCTTAGAGTAGAAATAGAAGGAAAGAAAAACACTGAATTGCTGTTATCCTTAAAGATCCAGCAATTACAAAAGCAATTACAGGAAGAACAGGAAAAGAGGCAAAAATTGGAGGAAAAGGTAGAAATGATGCTTTTATGGGCTCCTAGCCCTCCTGATGTGGTACAAATAAAGAAACTGATAGTATCCCCTGAGGATTGGGATGGGGACATTTGGGGAAGTTCCCTCAGTTCTGAGGATAGTAGCTCAGACAGTGACAGCGACCCCTCATATCCCTCTGAACCTCCTGTATATGAGGCTCGGCCTATAGTGAAAACAGAAAGAACTGATGGGCCCCGAAGTGGTGCTCTGCAATACACTACCAGGACTATTCCCTGGGACCCTTTACAATTAACTAACCTGCAAGAGAAGCATAGCAGGAAACCAGGTGAAACTGAAACTGAATATCTGTGGCGAGTCTGCTTAAGTGGTGGAGATCGGATAATGCTGGGTGGAGATGAAGCAAACGGCTATTGGGGCCCTGGTGTTTTCCTAAACCTAGGACCTGACCCACCAGCTACTCCCCACTCAATCACCAGCTGAGTAGCCTACTGGGCTGGAGGAATAGATGCAATGGACCGAGGAGAACCCTCCATAATTCCTATCAAATCACTAAGTGCCTTATCTATTGCTGTCACAAAAGCTGCCTGTATCCAGGCCATGCATGAACAAGGGCCTGACAATGCCCCCATATCTGCTATAGTGAATCCTGCAATGCTAAAACCACTGGTAAGAGGTGCCCCAGACATCCTTAAGCACTATCTGGTGGCCAAAGGGGATGAGATAAGGCGGGACACTGAGCATAATGAGCAATTAGTTATTAATGACCCCCATTGACAGCTCCCCACCTGGGCTGAGCTAATGCATGGCATAGCTAGTTATGGCCGTGAGATGGGTTGGTGTGATCCTAACAGCAATGCAAACTCTAAACCCCAAAGTGAACATCACAGAGTGAGACCAGTAAAGCAGGGAACTGAAAACAAGCTCAAAGGGAAAGAGCAGCAGCTCTCACAGACTGAATTTAAGAAATGTAGGAATGAAGTATGGAGAAAAGCTCTGGCTTTAGGCATCCCAAGAGCTGCTATACAAGGTAACCCCACAGGTATAATTCTCAGTCTCGCTGAAGCATTCCAGAAATGAGGTAACGGCGAAAGGAAGGAGCGTACATCGACTCCTCCAGTGCCAGGCCCTGGAAAAAGAAACAATCCCTTCTCTTGCTGTTGGGGCCTTGTTGGGGCCTTAGTACTTTCCATAAGAATATAAGGAACTGGGGTAATGGGATTCAAGATCACCCAGAGGAGAAGAACGTGTTCGTGGGCAAGTTTCAGGGGGACTGGACTGACGCCTGGGAGACCTAGCAACCAAGCACTGAGAAGAGCACCAATCAGCTGCGAGCTTGTAGCCGACCAATGAGAATGCTGCTTCTTAGCGCATGCCCACGTGTACTGGTATAAAGTTCTGTTGCAGACGACAGCAGAGTGAGTTGAACCCAGTTCACATAGAGGTGTTGTTCACTCTGGCTCGTGGAGTGAGCCTTGATATGAGTTGAACCCACTTTATATAGTGGTGTGTTGCTCACTCCGGCTCGTGGAGTGAGCCTCGACATCTGGTGACCCCGACGTGATCGTGGGTGAGTGGAGCCGAGAACGCGAGGGATCCTGCAGCCAGTGGTGAAGTAGCTAGGTGCCTGAAGAAAGGTGGATTGTGGCCACGGCTGACCTGGTGAGTCAGGACTGACCTGGTGAATCAGGGAGCAGGATGGGAATTGCTACATCAGCAACTAGAATGGAAGTTGCTACATCAGCAACTGAGTGTGCTACTGTTGAAGGTTTATTAAGGCTCACTCAAAAAACTGAGACTGAGATCTCAAAAGCTGATTTAATCAACTTACTGCTGTTTTGTAAGCAGAAAAAATTCATAGAAGAAACTTCCCAGGTATATAAGCTCGAGTTATGGGAGCGAGTGGGAAAGGAATTGTGGGATGGTGCGCAAATAGCTTCAAAGGAAGCTTGGCGACTCACGAAAACATATCGTCTTGTACGGCTAATGTTTGAACGGTTAGTCGCTGCCGGTTTCTGGGAAGCACTCCAAGGAGGAAAAGGAGAGGAGAATGGTTCAGAAAGCTCTGAGTGGACTAAAATTACTGAGCCAAGTCTATGCGAGAAAATAGACAATAAGAAAAAAGGGGCTTCATCTCAGCAGGCGTGCCCAGTAACTTTAGCTGAACGAGAAGTATGGGGGGGGAGTGGATGAGTATCTTCCACCATGGGAGAGGGAGGAGCAACCACTTCCCACAGCGCCCGAATGGGAGGGGGAGGAACGACCACCCCCCACAGCGCCCGAGATGGACGTGGATCCGATTAAAGCACCGATCCCAGATGGATCGGACGACAATGATGCCACTATCCAAAAAATGTGACGAGAACGTCGGGAGCAAGCAGAGAGAATGACGGAGTTATTGGAACAGATGCGGTGATTAGACAGCGGGTCCAGGGCAAGAGATGTGAAGACAGCGTATAAGGCTGCCCATAAGGCTATAGTAGAGGGGTTGGAGAATGTGGATAAACAATTGGAGCAGTGGGAGGCGCGAAAAGGTACTTCTAAGATTCAAGAGAAGGGGGAAGCAGCTGGAGGAAGCAACCCAGCTGAAGAAGGATTGTTGTTCCCAGCCACTACAGGTGGAAGTAATGATGGGGGAAAGTGTAAGAATGTAATGCCACCTGTTGATCCAACTTTTAATGGAGGAGCACGGTATAAGGGGTTGATAGAGAATGCTCGGTTACAGGGGGATTTTGTATTAACCCCACTAGCAGCCCCTGTAGTAGTGGGAGCCCAGGGCCCCAAGTGGGAACCTTTAGATTGGAAATTGGTGCAAGGTTTACAAGAAACAGTGATGCAATATGGACATGATAATAAGCTAGTTTGAAACCAAGTCTCTGCTTTGTTTAAATATTCTAATATGGTTCCTGCGGATAGCAGGGCTATAATGGAACTTCTGCTTTCCTCCACTGCTTATATGCTCTGGTTCGCAAAGTGGCAGGAAAGGTTGGAAGAAAAGCAATTGGAAAATTTAAATCGTAGCATGGATGATCCATTAAGGGTCGCCACTCTTGACCAATTGATAGGAAATGGGCGTTACCGGGCACCCGAGGCCCAGGCAGCGCTTCATCCTAGAATATTACAACAGTCAAAAAATGCAGCTTTAGCAACCTTTCTTGCCCTGCCACAGATAAGAACACCGCAGTTACCGTATACCAAAATAGTACAAAAGCCAAACGAGTCTTTTTTCGGCTTTGTCGACCGGCTAAAGGAGGCCCTGGATATGGCACCTAATGTGCCTCCAGAGATGAAAGCGCTATTGGCTAAAGAATTAGCAATTCAAAATGCAAACCAAACCTGTAAACAACTATTGGCTACTCTGCCACCAGGGGCTTCAATTGTTCAGATGATAGAGACATGTTCCCGAGCACCTATGATTGTGGAAGAGCAGAAGGCTAAAATACATGGCGTGGCTTTGGCTGCAGCACTTAAAGGAGAGAGAATGTCTAGAAAAGGGGATAAAAGATTTCATGGAACATGTTTTCTATGTGGTCAATTAGGACATATGAAAAGGAAGTGTCCTAACAAATTTAGGATGGAAGGTATGGGCCCGAAAGGATTTAATGGGTACTGTGCAAAATGCCAAAAGTTTGGGCATAAGGCAACAGAGTGTCGGTCACGATTTTGTAAGAACGGTACACCGCTGCAGGGAAACGGGAGCCACCGCGTTGTGAGGGACGCGGCGAACAAGTATCCCCAAACGATGGTTGCCTCTGCGAACTCTCCTCCGCAACCTGCGGAAGCGCAGGAGTCGATCTTTCCGTGGCAAAATTCACAATAATTAGAGACCACGGATTACAGAAATCTTGTACCACTTATGAGTGACCAGAATAATTATACTTGTGTTTGTAGCTATGTTGCTTGTTTTTTGTTTGTAATGTTTTGATGCATGATATTGCTAATTTTCTTTTTGAAAAAAGAGGGGAAAATGCTGGGGCTTGCAGCTAAGTTACTTTGTTTTTTTTGTCAATGTTTGCAACGTTTATTGTTAATTTTCTTTTTGAAAAAGAGGGGGAAATGCTGAGGCTTACAGCTATGTTGCTTTGTTTTGCCAGTGTTGCAATGTTTATTGCTAATTTTGTTTTTTGGAAAAAAGAGGGGGAGATGCTGGGGCCTTGTTGGGGCCTTAGTACTTTCCGTAAGAATATAAGGAACTGGGGTAATGGGATTCAAGATCACCCAGAGGAGAAGAACGTGTTCGTGGGCAAGTTTCAGGGGGACTGGACTGATGCCTGGGAGACCTAGCAACCAAGCACTGAGAAGAGCACCAATCAGCTGCGAGCTTGTAGCCGACCAATGAGAATGCTGCTTCTTAGCGCATGCCCACGTGTACTGGGATAAAGCTCTGTTGCAGATGACAGCAGAGCAAGTTGAACCCGCTTCGTATAGAGGTGGTGTTCGCTCCGGCTCGTGGAGTGAGCCTCGACAGTCGTCCGGTGCAGGCTGCCGTCTAAGGGAGTCGATCACCTGTTGCAGATAGTTATGGTCCGGCGGCCGGAAGATATCGTGCTGTACGGAAAGATAGGGCCCCTAATAGCCAATAGTGTTTAGTCTATGATGTAAGCAGACGGATGTGACGTTGTAAACCTAGCTATATAACACCTTGTTACCCATCAATAAACGCCATTTGCCGTCCACCACATTGGTGTCAACTAGCTGATGGCCCGAGTGGCTTGGGGGTGGTCGCCGTGCCGTCCCTGAACCAGGTCGCTGCACCGTTTGAACTGCAACAAGTGGTGCTGAAACCCGGGAAGTCATCGCCTGGACGGGTGAACGGCGGCCGGAGCAAGTGGACCAACCCGGTGGAGAGGACGCTATCAGAGCAACAAGGAGGATGGAAGCCCTCGTAAAGGTCGTATCGCAATTACATAAGCTTTGGGGGATTGATTGTAAGCCAAAAGATTTTAGTCTCGCAGTTGCGAGGCTTTTAAAAAATTAAGGTTATAGACCAGCCAGTGGATATTCTGAAGTCCCTGAAGCGTGTCCCTGAAGTGTGGGACAAACGTACTAAGGCGTTAGCTGAGGAGATGATGTCTTCAGGTTGTGGGAAAAACCTTAAGGCTTGGGGAAAAGTTGTACAAGCCTTGCAGAAAGCTAGAAAAGAGCAGGAGACCTGAGTGGCAATAAGGGACTGTTTGTTAGCCACCCCGAAAATGGGAGTTGGGGCAGCCGCACAGACTTTGCACCCCCCAGATGATGGTAATTCTGCTGAGCCTAAAGCAAGAGGGTGATACATCCCCTCCATCCCCGAACCCCGCCCCGCTTACAGAGGAGCAGAAACAGCCGAAATCTGTTTGGAGCGAGCTAGCCGAGGAAGCTAGGAACATTGAAAAGAAGTCAGAGCATGATGACGTCTGGGCCAGGCTACCACCCTATGCCCCTCAAAATGGCGCCGAGCCGCAGGGGGTAGGGTGGGGCGAGGGTGCCCCCGGTGCAAGTGAGGCGCCGGAAACCAATGGGAGTGACTGGACAGCTGAGGAACGCGCGAGTGAGGCGCTGAGAACCAATGAGCTTTATGTTTTATGTCAAGTTTATGATATATAATTTTAAGATTGGTATAACTATAAGAATAGAATAAGATAGTAATAAGTAAGAATAAGATAATTGTATTTTAGCTAGTTTTGTTATGCATAGGGAGGGGGGAAGTTGTTGCAGATAGTTATGGTCCGGCGGCCGGAAGATATCATGCTGTACGGAAAGATAGGGCCCCTAATAGCCAATAGTGTTCAGTCTATGATGTAAGCAGACGGATGTGATGTTGTAAACCTAGATATATAACATCAATAAACGCCATTTGCCGTCCACCACATTGGTGTCAACTAGCTGATGGCCCGAGTGGCCTGGGGGTGGTCGCCGTGCCGTCCCTGAACCAGGTCGCTGCACCGTTTGAACTGCAACAGATGTTTTAAATGGACGAACCTGGCATTTGCCAGATGGCAGTGTATGGTCATTTGGATCAAACATCTACCCCAACCTGGGTAGAAATTGGGAGGCTACAGTGCGTGTACTTCGCACAGCCCCTGCACTCCCTGATTCAAAAATTACTAATGTACCGCAATACCCAATCTCTGCTGCGGCATGGAATAGCATCTCTGAAGTCATAGCTGACTTGGAGAAGCGACAGATTATCTCTAGAACCCACTCCCCATATAACTCACCTGTCTGGCCAGTTCGGAAACCAGATGGGAGGTGGCCACTGACAATTGATTATAGGCGCCTGAATGCTAATACTGCCCCTTCAACAGCTGTTGTTCCAAATATTGCAAACTTAACAGCTACCTTCCAAGCAGCTGCACATCCTTGGATGGCAACACTAGATGTAAAGGACATGTTTTTCATAGTTCCCTTACAAGAGAAGGATAGGGAGAAATTTGCTTTTACGTGGGATGGTATACAATACACATTCAATCGACTCCCACAAGGGTATAAACATTCACCTACTATTGCACATGCTGCACTAGCTGAACTTTTGCAGACAGTCTCACTTCCTCAGGATGTGAAATTGTACCAATACACAGATGACATCCTAATTGGGGGTGATTCTCCTGAGAAGGTTGGGAAGGCAGCCACAGCAGTACGGCAAATCCTACTTGAAGGTGTGCGGAAAATCTCGCTGTCAAGAACTGAATGTCCAAAAAGGAGACAGAGGAGTCCTAAAACTTTATTCGAATAAAGGGAGAGTCCACTGGGCATATCCCTGTGGGGTCTCTCAAATTGCTGGGGGATGCAGCCCCCCCTTTTAGCCTAATTTCCTGACTGAGGGACGCCCTCTCCTTTTCCCCATTGGCCAAGGTACTCAGAAGTTACAGCCTTCCCGGCCCGCCTACACCGAACTCCGGCCTCCCGCCATCTGTTCTCGCCTGAGCTCACCAACTGCTTTGTCCCCCTTGCTGAAGAATGTGGGGGAATTGCCCTATTTCCCTCCTTTGTAAAGGCCCCCATCTCCTTGCAGATGACTCTTTTTGTCCTTCTGGGCTCATGGCTCCACTCAGTCTCCCCTCCCTTTGTCCTGCTCTTCAGCCAAGCTGTGGAGAAACCCCCTTATTGATGAATACAGAAACTTGAGCATTCTGCTCAATCCCTC
Source organism: Tinamus guttatus (assembly GCF_059628265.1). Taxonomy (NCBI): domain Eukaryota; kingdom Metazoa; phylum Chordata; class Aves; order Tinamiformes; family Tinamidae; genus Tinamus; species Tinamus guttatus. The sequence goes on along the minus strand of NW_028288564.1, from coordinate 1,476,732 downwards.
CTCTTTTTTTTTTTTCCCCCTCCTTTGGACAATATTTGTTTTTACAAACTAGGTTATTAACTAACAACCTGTGTTCAGTATGTCTAGTACCCATGAGTAGTCTTCATATCCTCCTGCACTCCCACAGACCCAGCAACCCAGAGTTTATTTTCCAGACCCACTCCCAGCCAGCGGTACAGATCAACTGAGAAGTCCAGACTTCTGGAGTCTTGGAAATCTTAACTCTGGTATGATGAGTCCATTCATGCTCAGCTGTCTTGATTGATGTTTCTGTGGTTACCAAGACCCAATCCCCTGGTTGGATATCATGGACTGCAAAATCCAAGGGGAGGGTCTGTACGAGCTGGGCTTCCTGTCGGAGAGACTTCACAAGAGAATGTATTCTGGCCACATATTGCTTTAAATATATCTTCCCACAGTTTTCCAAACATATGTGCCACCCCATATGAATAAAGATATTCAATAGCTTGCCTTGATGTAATTCACAGGCTCTTATTAGAGAATACAGTTCTGCGGTTTGGGCTGACCAGGTAGACGGCAGCTTTCCTCTTTCTAGCAGCTCCCTCCCCTTAATGATCATCCATTCAGAAGCCCCTTCAGGTAGCAAGGCCCTGACCAGGTATGGGACCTTAACAACATGGGATCCCCCGTGGTCAGTTTTCGGACCTCAGTTACCATTAGTTACCTGCGCAATTCTGCAGACAATAAGGCCACCCCTTAGCCACTGGGTCTAACATATAAGCTATTGGTATTTGCATGCCTCCATGCTTTTGCACTAAAATTCCCTTGCCACGGCTCTGTTTGACATCCACATATAATTCAAATTCTTTCTTTGTGTCCAGAAGAGCTAAGGCCAGAGCCTGGGTCAATTTATCTTTTAATTTTCTAAAGCTCTGTTCTCCTTCTCATGTCCATACCACAACATTGGGGCTGTTTTGGGTTAAACCTCCAGCCAAAATATGCTCCAAATATATATATAATATACATATATATATATATTTTTCCCAACACCCTAAACCCTTTTTGGGCCAAGAAATTGAGTAACTTCATAGTGCAATAACCTGGCTCCTGGGAGTGGGATAAATTCCTTCAGTATTTTCTGCAAGGCTTGTCCAAATAGGACCGGTGCCTTGGTGTATCCTTGCAGGAGGACTGTCCACGTCAATTGGTGTTTTATCATTTTCCTGGAACTGCCCACACTTACACTTTGCACAAAGTTACAGTAGTGCTAACTTCTTTATCATCCCCCACAATATCAATTGACATTCCCACTCCAGCCATCAACTCCAACCCCTCAGCAGATTGCAATCACAGTTTGGGCGAAAGGGACAAAATGTCCCATTCCTCCTTTTAAGCAGGAGGTAGAGAGGGGACAGGAGCTGTGGTTTCTGATAGATTTTGTTGATAAGATGGGGGAAGGTACTGGAGGACATCCCACACCTCCCTATCTGTTTTTTTTTTTCCTTTCTTCAGATTCCTGCTTCCCTTTCCCCCCCCTCTCTCTTGCTACATAGATTCCTCTAGATGTTGCCCTTAACCATATTGACACACATTTTTTCTCAATGAGACCCTTCTCAGTATCACTGCGATACTGGCACAAAACCTGACAAAGACCAGGATCGTCGTCCGACCCTCCAGGGGGCCACCTAAATCCCCCTGGTAACTTAAATTCTGGCCAAACAAAACAACAATATTTTATCATTAGTTCCTTAATTATTTCTGGGGGAATGCATAAGTTATCCCAAACCCTCAAAAGTCTTCCCAAGGGACTATATAGGTATAAGTCAAGATCATCATACCTTTTTCCCAGCACCCTCTTTTGGCTTCCCTTTGCTGCCCTCCCTGGATGTCCATATTGGGGTCGTCACCCCTTTTGTTCCCCAGTCCCATAGTACTCACCAGTGAGATTTCAATGGTCCTTTCCGTCAAACCTGGTCCTTTCCGTCAGTCTTAAGCGCTACCCGGAGGTCCTTTCCTTCAGACCTAGTCCTTTCCGTCGGACTTAGTGCTACCCGGAGGTCCTTTCCGTCAGACCTAGGCCTTTCCATCAGACTATAGCGCTACCCGGACATCCTTTCCTTCAGACCTAGCCCTTTCCATCGGGCTTAGCGCTACCCGGAGGTCCTTTCCTTCAGACCTAGCCCTTTCCATCGGGCTTAGCGCTACCCGGAGGTCCTTTCCGTCAGACCTAGCCCTTTCCGTTGGGCTTAGCACTACCCGGAGGTCCTTTCCGTCAGACCTAGCCCTTTCCGTCGGGCTTAGCGCTACCGGGAGGTCCTTTCCGTCAGACCTAGCCCTTTCCGTCGGACATAGCGCTACCCGGAGGTCCTTTCCGTCAGACCTAGCCCTTTCCGTCAGACCTAGCCCTTTCCGTCAGACCTAGTCCCTTCCGTCAGACCTCTTGAGGACCCCCTCCCGGACCTACCTGCGGATCCCCCTGATCCGCTTCTCGTCTGTCTCCGGACAGTCTCGGGAACCCAATCAGTCGTCTGCTGGGGCCTTGTTGGGGCCTTAGTACTTTCCGTAAGAATATAAGGAACTGGGGTAATGGGATTCAAGATCACCCAGAGGAGAAGAACGTGTTCGTGGGCAAGTTTCAGGGGGACTGGACTGACGCCTGGGAGACCTAGCAACCAAGCACTGAGAAGAGCACCAATCAGCTGCGAGCTTGTAGCTGACCAATGAGAATGCTGCTTCTTAGTGCATGCCCACGTGTACTGGGATAAAGCTCTGTTGCAGAGGACAGCAGAGTGAGTTGAACCCACTTCATATAGAGGTGTTGTTCACTCCGGCTCGTGGAGTGAGACTCGACACGAGTTGAACCCACTTCATATAGAGGTGGTGTTCACTCCGGCTTGTGGAGTGAGCCTTGATACGAGTTGAACCCACTTCATATAGAGGTGGTGTTCACTCCGGCTCGTGGAGTGAGCCTCGACACGAGTTGAACCCACTTCATATAGAGGTGGTGTTCACTCCGGCTCGTGGAGTGAGCCTCGACACGAGTTGAACCCACTTTATATAGAGGTGGTGTTCACTCCGGCTCGTGGAGTGAGCCTCGACAGTCGTCCGGTGCAGGCTGCCGTCGAAGGGAGTCGATCACCAAAAGCTATGGTGAGGCGCGCTGTCGACTCCAATCGCCGTCTGCCATTCCCGGAAGGTGGAAGGATCCCGGACGAGCCCCCAGTTGTGCGGAAAATCTCGCTGTCAAGAACTGAATGTCCAAAAAGGAGACAGAGGAGTCCTAAAACTTTATTCGAATAAAGGGAGAGTCCACCGGGCATATCCCTGTGGGGTCTCTCAAATTGCTGGGGGACGCAGCCCCCCCTTTTAGCCTAATTTCCCGACTGAGGGACACCCTCTCCTTTTCCCCATTGGCCAAGGTACTCAGAAGTTACAGCCTTCCCGGCCCGCCTACACCGAACTCTGGCCTCCTGCCATCTGTTCTCGCCTGAGCTCACCAACTGCTTTGTCCCCCTTGCTGAAGAATGTGGGGGAATTGCCCTATTTCCCTCCTTTGTAAAGGCCCCCATCTCCTTGCAGATGACTCTTTTTGTCCTTTTCGGCTCATGGCTCCCCTCCCTTTGTCCTTCTCTTCAGCCAAACTGTGGAGAAACCCCCTTATTGATGAATACAGAAACTTGAGCATTCTGCTCAAAGGTGACGTAGAGGTACCACCTGAAAAATGTCAGGGACCAAGCAAAGAAGTTGTTAAATTCTTAGGTACTTGGTGGATAGCTGGCAGTGCAGTGATTCCTCTAGATACCTTAATCAAAATTGAAGAGCTGCAAACGCCTGAATCAAGGAAAGAATTACAACAATTGATGGGAACTTTAGGATATTGGAGAAGGCATGTACCCGGATTTTCTATTATTGCTCGTCCATTGTATTCACTCTTAAGGAAAGGCAAACCTTGGAAGTGGGAATTAGAACATAAAGAGGCAGTCAAAACTCTGAGGAATTAAAAACATTTCAGTCACTGGGTCCAGTACACCCCCATGACCCTATTATAGCTGAATGGGGTTTTGCTGAACATGCTACTTACTGTAACCTGTTTCAAACTTACTGGTACGCACACCTGCGCACCCAGGAGGGAAGGTTATGTGACTTACGGTGGAGTTTGTCCGCCTCCCGGTCTGCCTGCTGGCACATACTGGCCCTACGTGGCAGGATGCACCGGGCATAAACAGACAGTGCGGAGAGAGGTGGGGGGCGAGACTCCTAACACAGTATGATCAGACACGGCATTTAGGACGAGATGGAATAGTCCCACATCCAAGACACAGCCAAGGGAGAGCAAGACCAAAATTCTGCGAGTACAGAAAGACTGAGCAAGCTCGGTCGTCTGTGTGAAGAATTTTGATCTTGTTGATAGACTAGATGTTACGAGTCTAGAGAGGTGTAGGCAGACAGACCACATGACCCACGTCCTTTCGGGCACAGGCAACGGAACTGCCAAGCCCCCTACTCGGACGAATGGGTCTGCCTACCATGCGACGCAGAACCCATATCCTTTTGGGAGCAGGCAGTGAGAAATGCCAAACCCCCTACTCGGACGTTTGGGCCTGTCTAGCGCGAGACGCAAAAATGTGGATAATGTCAACGAACGATAGGAGAGCCTTTTTAGAAATGGCCCTCGCTATCCACACTACACGGCTAGTGGAAAACCCAAGGTCGGAAAGGAGTCCAATATTACCAACGTACCACTTCCCTCTAGCGCTGACAGGGAAACCCAGGAAGTCTACAGTAGTGGCCGATGTTAGGGCCCGCACCTCCCCCGCCAGATGTTGATACTTACTAGCCTTTTCTGCCGCGGCGTCATTCAAGGTGGTTAACCCACTCTCATAGCGGATGGTTACATCCACTACTTTCACACAGGATCCCTTCACAAAAACCAAATCCGGCTTAAAGAGTTCATTGGTGTTATCTCTGAGATGGGGCTCAACAAATATCTCCCATCCCAGCTTTTTAGCCTCTTCAGCCAGCATGCTACAGATGTCATTATGCCTTTTAATCCTGGCCTCCTGGACAGCCGGGCAGTAGCCAATTATGTGGGAACACGATTCCCACTCAGCGGGGCAGTGTCTACATCCCTTGGGTGCACCCTCGCCCAGGCCGCAGGCCAAAAACTCCCGTGTGGGATAGACATTGGCCCGCAACTGGATAGCTGTTATTAGTTTGCGGTGAGGAATGCGGCCATAATGCAGAAGCCAATCATTACTGATTCAGTCATTTTCCAAAATTCCGAATCCCGCGGCCTTGCGATTTTAGATTGGTCCAATTCTCCATTTCTCTTTTCCTCCACTTACAGGGAATGGGATGGATGGTTCGTGGAGCTCGCCTTTCCCGCTCGGATAGGGCCTCGTCGGCCGCCTGAGCCTCCAACACTGGGAACTCCCCCGTCACAGGTGGAACCTTCTCGGGTCACCTCCCAGCCGAGATCCAGACTTTCCGGATCTCCTCCTGGACACCCTCTTCAAGTACCACACTCCTGATGATGTCATCCTCCGATTGGGCGATCCATACCAACCTGCGAGCCTGTACATTTGGAATTAGGCTTGCCAGATGGGGAAGACCCAGCCCGCCGTCCTTGTAGCTGACGTAAATAATACCGTCACACGTATTAGGTGGTAGATGTAACCAGCCCTTGACGGCAGATCTTATCGAAAGGTCAAGGGAATGCAAACTGGTGGTACTCAGGCCTGCGTGATCTGCAATGAACACCAACCTTGGCAGGGCGTAGCTCCTCAAGATGTCTATCTTCTGGAGTGGCTTCAAGGGGGCGCCCCCGATGTTCTTCACCCAACGGGTCAGCACCTCGGACAGTTCCGGTCTCAATAGACCAATCCGTGGGTCTATCCCAAGGCCAATATATTTCTTGGAACTGCCCGGATCGATCATATCTAATTGCATATCTGCAATCGTCCATGGGTCACAGTCATTGATGGTACATGACTCTTTAGTTGGCCTAATCAAAAACCTGTTGCATTTCGGTGCTTGAACCCGCAGCCCAGTCCGTTGACAAAATTCCTCAACCACTCGAATACTCCACTGCCTACCCTCCCAAGAGTCACTGAGCAGAGCAAGATCGTCCGCGAATGCCAATGATGATATTTGTTGGTCTCCATACTTATAACCGAGGCCCCAATCTTCCAGGCGGCACAGCAAAGGATCTAATGCAAGATTGAACAGGATGGGAGAGAGTGGGTCCCCCTGTTTCACTCCCCTGAGGATCTTAATAAATCCCGATCGCTGGGAACCTGACTCCAGATACATTCCAGCGTTGGTATACAGGTCTCTTAGGATGTCGATAATATGCCCATCGACACCCTTCTGGACCAGGACTTGGAAGATATGTTGGTGGTTCACAGAGTCGAAGGCCTTAGCCAAATCAACAAACACGACTCCAAGGGTCCTATGATCTCGTTTTGCGCTCTTGATCATGGCCTGGAGAAGCTTCAGATTTTCCGAGCAGTCGGGGGCCGCTATAAACCCCCTTTGCCTTCTGTTAATGGGGCATGCTCGCCACAGTCTAGCGCTCAAAATCCGAGAGAACATTCTGAGAATAATGGACACGATGGTGATGGGCCGCCAGTTGTCAATGTTCCTGATCTTCCCGGCATCAGCCGACTTCGGAATCAGGACCATCCGGCCCGCCTTCACTCGATCCAACAGCCAACAGCCACAGGTCGAATAATTCAGCCATGCGGCTGACCTGGGGATCAATCCTCATCAGATCCCGCAGGGAGAGGCCATCGGGACCCGGCGTGGAGCGTCAAGACATCTCCACAACGTTCTTCATGACCTCCTTAGCGGAGATCATGGGCCTGAAGGCGCCGTTGTCAGCCATCCCCATACTTCGGAATGAGCCCAAGCCGGTAAAGGGGGCAACCTCCTTCCACCTTCTCCTGAAGATGTCAACGACTTCTTCCCCCGGAAGGGGGCACTTGATGGACTCAACATCGTCGAGGATGATCCCAGCAAGCTTCCTGCGATCCAAGGCAAAAAGCCGCTAGAACCTGAGGTATGAGCCCTGTCGAACCACTCTGCGCTTCATCCACCTCTTCTCCCCTCGCGCAGGTCCGGCCTCGGCTGGGTGCTTGCGATGATATTGCACTGCCGCGAGCATCCCCTTCGCAAAGGAGGCCAGTTCCTCCAGCGGACCGGTGATAATCTCGGAGCCGCTCTCCACATCTTCCAAGATCTTCTGGAACGATGTCTGGTCCTGCAGGGACCCAGCGCACAACCACTCTCCAACACGCTTTCTATATTCTCTCTTGATACCCTCCACCTTTTCCACTTCAGGGGAGGACTCCCCACTCGTTGACGATGTCTTCGTTGCTGCCGCCAGCTGCCTTCTCTTATCGCTGATCTGCTTCGCCGATTTCGATGGCAAATGCTCCGCAATCAGCTTGTTGATAAATCGCTGGTTCTTGAATCTCCCCTCCAGTTCAATCAGCTGGGCCACCTCCGCCTCGATCCAACAGCCTTTGTGGGCACCACGCTTCCCTTTTCCTTTCGGACGAGCTGCCTCTATCTGTTCCACATTCCTCGTAAGTGGGTGCACAGATCTTTTGTGCTGAGACAGGCCGCTTTTGCTGTTAAATTTCTGCCCGCACTCCTCACAGCCCCACTCAGGCGCACCCAGGGGACCCTCCTCAACTGGGGGCCCCCGGCACTTCGGGAAATGGCACGCGATGCTGTGATGTTTCTCATTAGTCCTCCCGCATCGGGAGCACTGAAATAGGACCCGTTTCCGACCGTGGGCCCTCCTAAGATGTTCTGACAACACCGTTACTTTCACCACCCTCGTACCACAGCACGGACATGCTGGATGGTCTTGCGGAACCTTCACTACCAGGGTAGACACCTCGGCAGCTTTGGCTCCCGGTACAAGGATGGGACTCCCAAAATCATGTTGGACCGCGATACCAGAGGGCAACGCAAACCCTGGCGACCGGACCCCTTCTCCCGGTGGGCTCGGTGGGTAAGGGGCCTTTCTCCCGGTGGGTAAGGGGCCTTTGGGGAAAGTCTAGAACCAAACGAGAGATTAATAATCCTCTAATAAGATACAATACTGGATTCCATAGCTTTGTTAGGGCACTTTTGCCAACCCTTGGTATTGTTCAATTAGAGAGGGCGATTCTAAATATTTCAGGTGAAATGGAAATCATCGCTAACAGAACAGCAGAAGCAATTCTTGGATTGCAACAGAGGTAGATTTCCTGAGAAAAATAGTCTTACAAAACCGAAGGGCCCTTAATATCATAACCGCACAGGCTGGAGGAGTATGTACCCTGATCAATGAAACATGTTGCAGCTATATTGATCAGTCCGGCAAAATACTTATGGATGTCCAAGACATTTGGGATCACGCAAGGATTTTGCATAAAGTTACAGAGGATGAGGGTCTGTCATGACTGGACAACTGGTTCAAAGGTTGGGGCATTGCGGGTTGGCTACAATCACTGATCAAAACGGGTTTGATGATTATGCTAATTTTCTTGTGAATTTTGGTTTTCGTTCCTTGCCTGATTAAGTGTCTGAGACAGATGGTGGACAAGGTGATCAAAGACATATTTTGGGTAAATCATCAAGAGTTCTGGCTCGCTCAAAAACAAGGGGGAATTGTGGGATTTCTGAAGGCCAGTGGTCATGTTGTGAGCAAGCCAGACCTAGATGAAAGGGCAGAAGGACTGCTAACTAAGAGATAAGGAGTTGGGCCGAGAGTCAGATAAGGAGTCAAAGAGTTGAGACAAACAGGAAGAGGGGGACGGTCGTTAAACGTAAGGATGCGTGGACACTGCTAGTTAGCCTATCACACTGTATAGTTAGACGCGTAGACGCGGGGTCTTAACCAATCATTGTAAAGAAGCGCTCGCGTGTTCGGGTAAGCCTTGCATATAAGCAAGATTGGAACCCTGAATAAACTGGCACTGCTTGATCACATCGATCGTGTCCATGGTGTCCGAGACCCCCGCGTCGACAGTATATATACTATATAATAATATATATAATAAATATTAAATAATAGCTATTATAATAAGTAATAAATATTCAAAAGGTAGTGGGAGATTTAAATTGGGTAAGAGCAATTTGCGGTCTTACCAGTTTGGAACTAGCCCCTTCAATGAAACTGTTAAAGGGAGGAGGGGGTGCGGACACACCTTGAGCATTGACAGAAGAGGCAGAACAAGCTTTAAAAACAATAAGCAAAAAGTCACTACAGCATATACATATTGCTGGGATCCTGACTATGATATTGGCCTTTTACTTATTATCCTTTTGCATTGATTATTCAGTTAATAATGAAGGGGAGACGGAGAATCGTGATGGCAAAATACTTACGGATGTCCAAGGCATTTGGGATCACGCCAAGATTTTGCATGAAGTTACACAGGATGAGGGTCTGTCATGGTTGGACAATTTCTTACGTGGATAGGAACTTCGGGATGGTTACAATCATTAATTAGAGGTGTGGGGATGGTGTTGTTGATATTGTGTTGTATTCTGTTAATTGTGCCTTGCTTGTTGAAATGTGTGTTTAACATGATTGAAAAAGCCTTAAGGAAGGTTTGGCTGGTTCAAGAACAAAAAGGGGGAATTGTGGAGTCAATCTTGGAGGAAAATGGCCACCTATTGAACCAGCCATGTTGGAGTAAGCACATGGCCCAGAACAAAAGGTTACTTGGAAGCTGCGACCTAAGGGAAGATCGACAGAGCCTGACAACAACCAATCGGAAGAAAGGCTCTAGCCAATCAGATGAGACAGGAGCACAGGCGCGCGGGAAAGGAACTGGTATATAAGGGACGGCTTTGTTTCAATAAACTGTTTTTTTTTTTTTTCAGGTTGATTCACATGGGATCGTTCTGAGCCCACGGTTTTTCTCTCCTCAATATCCTGTGTAAAATCAGCTATAATGAAAGCTATTAATGTAAGGATGATTCAACTCACCACTTATATCCCTTTACAAGCAGATGACCCAGTCAACATCCCGGCTACTAAGACTCTAATTTGAAATGAAGTTTCAATATGCAAAGGTGACTGAAGTCACAGGGTGGGTACACAAAGTTTGTTACGAACATTACTTACTATTGTAACTGCAATTGCTATATGTATTCTTATCAAATGAAAATGGTAAAACTATACTTCCCCCACCAATTGTACCAATGTGCAATCAGTTTCTTAATTGCATCATGTTTTAGCCACATAATATTAACGTCTAAATGCCCTCATGTGAAGCTTGAGTGACTACAGTCACGGGGTGGATAGTGTGAGAGAATTGGTGGATAGTGTGAGAGAGAGTGTGAGAGACTAACTCCTCTGGCTGGACTGTGAGTATCCTTCACTCCCCTTAACCTTGGATGTTGATCTAAGGTAACTCCTTATAGGGAGTATAGGGGTTGAGAGTCCCCTGTAGATTCAGAGAGTGGAAATGCTAGCATTTTCATCTCCTTGCAAGGCTGAGAGGATGAAGTACAAACCGGATGCCACAATACAGTAGTACTGTAATACTACAGTACAGCTGTACTGTAACACAGTAGCGCTACAGTATTTTACTGTAACGCTGCAGTGTTTTACTTCATTTTTCTTTCTTTTTCTCTGGGACAAGCAACTTGTGCGAATTCCCAGTAGCTAATTACTATTTGGTAAGCTCATCCCTATAACAATTGCACCAGTTAATGGTGGATGTTGTTATCACAAAGATCTTGCTCTGGTGAATAAAATCAACAAACTAAAGCCCAAGCCCGGAGGTTGTTGTCCCTCTTAATTATTTTACTGTCTCCTTTAATGAGCTAGCAGGATAACCACCACTGTGAAGGGTAAGATGAATTGACTATAGTCACGAGGTGGAGTGTCATAGATGTGCTCCTTCCCCAGCCTGACTGCCCACATAGACCCCTGAACAGGTGTTAATCACCGGGGATGTTATCAGGGTTGTGGTGTCTGTCTCACAATAGCTGAGGACTAATCACCAGTAAACTAAACTGGCACCAGCAAGAATTCAGCTGATATGCAGACATGACTACGAGTCAATCACCTTATCCCATAAATAGGAGGCAGCCCCAGGTTGAGAGATCCCTTACCAGTGAAAGCTGCATGGTAAGTGAACATAGCAGGCTAAACTTCCTAACACTTTGTAATTTATACTTAATTGTAATCAGGATTGATTGTGCACATAATCCCTTAGATATAAACCACTGACCAAGTCTGGGACTAAGACTGAATCCAGCTGGACCCAGACTCCTCTGAGAAGGAGTCTGGAGAGCAAGGAGATCCAATCTGAACCTCGTGACTCAACAGGAGGATCTTCCTGGTATTTTTGTAATAAAGAAAAATGACCTTGCCATAGAATCTCATGAAAATCACTGTCCATATGAATAAAATATATTACTATTTCTTCAAGAGTGAAGTGCTTTGAATCACTCGAACCGCACCCCTTCCCTCCACCGCCACTCACTCCGTGACAATCACTTAAGCAAACTTGACATCCACAAGTGCATGGGCCTCAATGGGATGCTCTGTACTGGTGGACATTATTTCTTGGCCACTCCCCATCATCTTTGAATGGTCATGCAGAACAGGAGAGGTGCCTGAAGATGGGAAGAAAGCAAGCGTGACTCCAATCTTCAGAAAAAAATGATGAGGGCCCAGGGAACTACAGTCTGGTCAGCTTCACATTGATTCCTGGAAGAGTGATGGATCAGCTCATCCTGCATACCATTTCCAAGCACACAAAAGACAAGAAGGTGATCAGTAGAGGTTTGTATGGATCCACAGAGAGAAAATCATGCATAACCAACCGGATAGCCTTCTATGATGCGAAGACTGTCTGGGTAGATGAGGTAAGAGCAGTGGATGTTGTCCATCTTGACTTCTGTGAGGCTTTTGTGATTGTCTCTCATAGCAATCTCATAGACAAGCTCAGGAAGTACAGGCTAGATGGCAATGAAGTGAATTGAGAACTGGCTGAACAGCAGACTTCAAAGGGTTGTGCTTGGTGCAAAGTCTAGTTGAATGTCTGTAGATAGTGGTGTCCTCCAGGAACAAATACTGGGTCCAGTCTTGTTCAACTAATTCAGTGACCTAGATGACAGTATTGAATGCACGCTTAGATGATCACCAGAGATCCCGTCTAACGCCAAATATTCTCTGATTCTGTGAAAACACTTCTATTCATCACCTTTACTCTCACGCAAAATGATGTTCACATGATAACATGTTGCTTCACTTCTAGGTAAAGATGAGGACATGTAGGTGCAACAATCAATGATGCCTAGCTGGGTCTGCCTACAGGCTCCTCGGTTACATTTCACTGGCTAAGTTTACCCCATGGCCAAAGGAAATGGGCAATATAGTACAGCCTGCTTCTATTCGAGTTAACTGTTGTGTGGATCACTAACTCCTCGATATACAATAGTCTTCCGGTTAGGATCACTAACTCCACCCATTGATCCACACACAGTTGAACTTTCCTAAAATTATTATAATTTGCAGGCTACTTCAGTAAGCTTTTTGTCTACAAAGCCAAATTAAACAAAGCAATTACCACAACTATTAATACCAGGGCAGTGAGAAGTGAAAAAAATGGGTGTTTTACTTAATTACCTCTATTTTTTTTTAATCTGTTGTAGTGCGAATGCCTGCAGAACCTCTGGTGGTGAAATGGGTGACTGGCAGGTTACTAGGTAGCTGGCCCAGTGTGTAAGACTACACATTGCCCAACTTCCCACTGGAAATAGGCATGCATATTGTGTTTTGTCTACAATGTTTGGTTGCTTCCTGGGCAGTAGTTTTTCACAGTTAGCACATCCAAGATGAGGAAACCTAGCGGATTTAAGGGACGCTTATGAACCACAGCGGGAGAGTCCTGCCCATTCATTGGACCTGCACGTCCCACCTCTGCCTCCAGCAGCCTCCTGCCAGCAACAGCTCCTTGTGGTTCCTAGGGCTCCCTGCACACTCTTTATTAGATCTGTTGTTTAATTTCTTACGAACCTTGACTGCCTCTGCACACCAGGATCCCAGACCTCGAAGGGACGGGCTCCAGAGCGGAGGCTCATGCCAGGCAGTCTTTCCCAGAGGAGATAAATGCAGCTGCTTTACCAAACATTGCTGAATTAATAGCCACCATTCAGGAACAATCTTACCCTATTATGGCAACAATCGATGTGAAGGATATGTTTTTCATGGTCCCTTTACAACTTGAGGACCAGGATCATTTTGCTTTCACCTGGGAAGGACAACAGTACACTTCTGCGTGACTCCCACAAGGATTGGATCCAGCTGCACCCAGACTCCTCTCAGAAGCAGATGGAAAGCTAGGGGGTTCAATCTGAACCCCGTGAATCAACAGGAGGATCTCCCTGGTAATTTTGTGTGTGCCTTGTACCCCATGCAGGGAATAATAAGCGACCTTGCCATGCCGTTGTCCATATCAATAAAACCTATTACTGTTCCTTTCACATGAGTGAAGTGCATCGTGTCACCCCCCCCATGCCTCATCACCACTCATTCTGTGACATCCTCTCCCTCTACTAACTCCTGGCAAGGTCACACCTAGAGTATTTTGTCCAGTTCTGGGCTCCCCAGTACAAGAGCGACATGGAACTATTGGGGAGAGTCCAGTAGTCCAGAGTGGGACTACAAAGACGATCAGGGGACTGGAGCACCTATCCTATGAGGAGAGGCTGAGAGAGCTGGGCCTGTTCAGCCTAGAAAAGACTAAGAGGGGATTTTATCAGTGTGTATAAATACCTTAAGGGAGAATGTCTAGAGAATGGAGCCAGACTATTTTCAATGGTGGCCAGCAATAGCACAAGAGGCAACAGTCACAAACTGAAACATAGGAAGTTCCGTCTGAACATAAGCAAAAACTTGGTTAGAGTAGATGACCTCCAGAGGTCACTTCCAGTCTCTATAATTCTGTGATATAATATGCATATAACAGTATCTATAAGATTGTAAAGGCATACTTAGTTTTCTATATAGCTTATTGTAGATAAGAGATAAAACATTGCTATTAATAGTTATTGTTGTTCCCCAAGCTGGAGTATTTTGTGTTGTAGGAGTTTCAAATATAGTTGGTCACTTATTTTTTCTTTCATCTCTCTGTCTTTGCTATAAAAGAACTTTATATAAACAGTTTTAAATCAATAGCTGTTATGCTGATGCATAGATTCATCATTCATAGATGCATCTTCTCTTTCTTTTCTTTCATCAAAGGAAGGTCGTAGCACCTTACTTAGGATCATGCATTGTATAGGGTTACTTCTTTTCAAACCCTAGAATACAGCTGTTAAGTTGGTTGTCAGCCAGATGTGCATATGCTTTTGTGCAATGTACATGTGCTTTTGTACATCTTCCTTTGATGTTATTAGATTGCCTTCTAGATTTGGTTACTTATACTCTTCAAGAACAATATTCAACCCCCAAATTTTATCACTGTTTCTGGCAGCTGCTTTTCAAGTTGTTCTTCAGAGGCTTATTCTGAAAAGCAAAACAAAACAAAAAGGCCTACCAAGGTTGTTATAGTTTGCCTTAATTGTAACTACTATAACCATTTCCCTTAAGAATACCTCGTTGCATCCATCTAATGCTCCAGTTTGAACAATTTCTTTACTTTTATTTGTCTTTATCATTAGAAATTTTTACTACATCTTGGGGCGTTTTCCAGTCTCTTATGGTATCTCATAACAGTAACTAGTAAAGATGTTTGGTGTTTAAAGATTCTCACTTTTCACATTATAGCCTTTTCCTGTTCATAGCTGTGCTCCTGGGGCTGTTATCTGTTTGTCACATTGCTGTGATTAGCCTCTGCAGCAGAACAGCATGCAACAGTTATCACTTCTCCAGGAGCTTTGTCTTCCACACCTCAAACATTTAACTCTTCCATCTCTGCTCATCATTCCAGTAAGCAAATCTTTATCATTACATTTCCTTTCTACACTCAGCCCATGGGTGATGGATATTATTTTCTTTCATAGGATGATAAGATGATGAGTTACACTTCGTACTTTTTTCCTCTCAAAAGTACTGTTTTCAACACATCTGGGAGTTTGATTCCTCACCTAAAAGTCATCGTGTATGGGACAAGACATTCTTTTGCAAATGTATATTTGTTTTGTAACTGTTTATTCAATTTCCAGCGAGCAAAGTATAGGGGGCTTGAATTTAGCCTGTTTTCTTCAGCTTTTGCTCCTCTATGGCCAATACAGTTTGCTGGTTCAGTAGTTGAGATGCTTCTAATATATTCCTTAAGTGAGCTATACAGTTTGATCCTGCAACATTTTGGGTACATTTGCAAAAGAATGACTCCCCCATGCCATCACTGCGGAGCAGTCTCTGGGATGCTCCCAGCTGTCACAGCACAAGCAGAACAGACTTCAAGAGCCAGGGAATCTCCCTCCCCTCACAGCCCATTGCTGCATTTAAACACCAGTTCAAGGTGGTTTATAAGTCAGCTAAGGGCTGGACCTGGCTGTGATGTGAGATTTAAGCATAATGATTGCGCTCACATGCGCACTAGATCTCTGCCCACACAAAAGCTTCCAACTGTGATTACACACAAAATGGCCAGCAAAGCCCCAAAGGATCCTGACCAGCTGTTAGATCCTTGCACTTGCTGCCTGAAGGCATAAGAGTTACAATCATGCTGGATCTCCAGCTCTGGAGACCCTGACTAGCTGTTCCTTGCATCTGCTGCCCTGCAGCATCACAGTTATCAGCACTATAGTCCAGCACACTGACATACACACTCACACACTCTCCTGCTGGAGAGACTACCTAATAGGATTAGAGCTTTCACCCTATTTGATTTTTTTCACACTTAACTCACTCAGTCACATCAGCCATCGCCCTCTTTTTTGCCAGTAAGCTTCAGCAATGGTCTGCAATTCACCCTGGGTGCAATCTCACACAGTCATCCTACACTGAGATTCCCCTTTACCATATTCAAAAACGATGGTCCCACAGTTCGCAATCACAGCCTTTGCCTTGTACCCACTGCCCACAGAGCACACACTGCCCTGGCCACCATCCTGGCCCTGGACAGCACAGCCAGAAGCATTTGCCAGCATTTCCTGGTGCACGGATCTAGTTCTTCCCAGATCATATTAGTCGTTTGTAAAGCTTCTCTCTGGTCAAAACGTTCCCACACTCATTTCAAACATGTTAAGAACAACCACCTACAACACAAATCCTGTTTTTCTCTTTTCCTATCCCTTGCTTTTTGGGACAAATTAATATATCAGCTGGAGGTGGGCATCCGGATAACTCCTTCTCATTTTCCCAGCTCAGTAGAAAGGTCACCTGAGCCAAAAATTGTGCAGCAGTTCCCACATCTGCATGTGGGACCAGCCTGGCACCTGTTCAGACTGTAATACATTGCTCTCCTTTTTTTCAAAAAGACACATTATTATTGAGATCGTGCCAGCTATGCCTGTGCAGATGCCGAGTCATTCTGGATCTCAGTAAGAAAGAATGTCTGCTCTAATCTTTACATATAATATAATATTTCATCAAAATATTCACAGACAGGTGTAGAATAAAAGATTAGGAATTTAAATCTTACGTCCCTTCTGTTGCTGGGAACCCCGAGTTGATAGAGCATCGGCCAGACATCTCAGTCAAGACACACAGCGTGCTGCACAGATCCTGCCCATGGTGACGTTCACCAGCACTTTGGTCTTCAGAGCTCTTATAGGATTTCCTTAGAAGAAAAAAAAATCCATTTCTCATCCTACTGTCAAGCAAAAGGATGTTCACATGAGAACGTGTAGCTTCTCTTTTAGATAAAGAGTAGGACGTGCAGGTGGCCTAATCGCTGGTGCCTCGTGGGAGCTGCCTGCAGCCTCTTCTGTTATGATTAGCTGGCTAAGTTTGCTCTGTGGCCATGGGAAATGGGCATCACAGCACAGGCATGCACCTATGCAGGTTAACTGTTGTGTGGATACTAATTCCTTGATGCACAAGAGTCTTCTGATTAGGATCCCTGCAATAATTAATTCTGAATCCCAAATTCAGCAAACTTTTTGCTACTGAAAGCAGAGTGCTTTTTTTCATTAGGAATAGTATTCATACAGAACAAGCATCAAGTATTCTGGTTTAGAAACCCTTTTTTTTTTCTCTGACAATCTAAATATTACTGTATGTATTCATGGATCTTTTAGTTCAGGGATCCTTTTTTTTTTTTTTTTTTTCTGTACAAAAGGCCACCGTTATACAGTCCATATTCACTGTTTTCACAGGTTAATGTGCTTTGCTTCAGCTCAGCATCATGACAACTGATAATCTTAGCTAGCAAAAATATGCAGTATGCCATGAAATCCTCCCAAAGGGTTCCACTTGTTTTCTCTTATGTTGATTCAAGAAGGCAATGGTGATTCCTTGTTTTTGTAGGTATACAAAGTTTCAAAAATATTTCCCATACATGAAAAAGATTAGAAAATAAATGTAATTATGAATTTCATTTCATAAGAAAATCCATACAACCATCTCCAGGTATATGAGGGTCATTGTAGGATCTGTCAGGAGCTGATCTGTCACACTCTCAACGCTGGACAATTTTTCACAACCTGTACCTAATCCAGTGTTTTCCTCTTTCTTCTCCTGTTTTTCTCCTCCTGCCTCTCCCTTCTTCACATCCCTCTTAGCTCTCCCCAGTTTGCCTAGGATTCTAATTTATCCAGCTGTACTGATGGGTGCAATAAATGCTCATAAATACACATATATACATATATACATATGTATAGTATTTAAAAGCAGCTGTAAAGGTATGATTTTTTTTCCCTTGCAAGCAAAAACAGTCAGATCAATAATCTTCTTACGCTACAGTTCTGTACACCTAGTACTTTTCCATAAGCTGCAAGAATTTTATCAGATAACCCTGACTGTTTGTTATGCAGACCCCACTTTTACATGATATGTTGGGCTTTTTAAAGTGATCAGTCTTTTCACATCTGGAAAACATAATAATAGCATATTTTATAGGCTTTTTAATTTTTTTTTTTTTTTTGGAGGCAAGTAAACTAGCAAATGAACTCTCTGGTGGCGCACAAAATGCATTTTAATTAATTGTGAAATGGTCACTCTTCTACACAGAATTTATTTCATATTTGAAAAGATTTGCAAAGCTTCTAGGAACTGAAAGAATTTAAATCTCGGTACACTGATTTCAGTTCTTATTCTTCCCTATAGTTCTGTACTATCCCTGATCCACAGAGACTTTAATTGTCTTGATAGCAATGGTAGGAACATGCTGGAATGACTGCAATTCAGCAGCTGTTGTTCCTGGAATAAGGAGGAAATTCTGCGCAAAAAGAAAGGGAGAGTAATACAGCACACTCACGCGCATACAGAAACACACATATAATATCTGAAGATAATGGAAGATTTTAATCAAAGAACAAAAGCAGAATTCCTTCACCAACTTTAGAAAAATCATGATAAAACTAGATTTGCTTTTCAAGAATAGCTGCCTTTTTGCTTCAAAATTGAATACACAGTATATGTAGCAATAATCAAAGAAGAAGAAACACTGTAGTTTTTTACTGAATGGACTAAGTCTTACAGAAAAAGGCGCAATGGATCATCTAAGAACCCTCACACTTATTTGGAATGTTTGTTCAATTCTCTCTTGGTTAGATAAAAATTGCCAGATGTTACTTTGATTGCAGATAGAGAGTTTGTCATATTTATGTGTCTTACTAATTCGGTTAGATTGTTTATTCCTTGTTCTATTCTATGTATGTAGTGCTATGTACACATTTGTACCTGATAAGAAGACATGCAGGTATCCACACATTCCAACCAGCCCTTTTGAGAGTAGATAGGCTGGTAAAGGAATCAAGGTAAGGGGGCATAGACAGTTTTGTATTTATGCTAGTATTAATATATGCATACAGATTACCATATCAGTTGAGCTTATATGCCTCAGCTGCAGTGTACTTAGAGTAAATTTTGCGTCTCATGTCACTGTCATACAGTTTTGTATAGAAAAATGAATAAAATCATCAATCAACAATACCTCGGTTTGGAATTTTTGCTACACAAAGTTTATGTTAGCTCTGCGTCCAAAACTCCCTTCACCATAAGCAAAAGCCCAACGCTCATCCTAGGGGAAAACATGGACACAGTTCAAAAGGGCTAACTTTAATGAAATTGAAGGGAAAGCAGCCTAGACCTAGTTGTATTAGAACGAGATCCTCTGCAGGAAAGTGGTTTTGATTCAGAGGTCCTCTAGGAAATGAGAGCAAGGCACTCCTTTTAATTGAATTGTTCTTGGCTAATTAAAAAAAAAAAAAAAACACAATCCAAGCTTCTGCATTGAAAGTGTTTGAAAATTAAATATGATAAACTAGGCCAAAATACAACTAAGAGGGTGTAGGGGTAAATACAACAAAGATGTTTGCTGATATGGAGACATAGAGAGATATCAGAAAAGTTTCTGTTAAAATATTCCTCTTCTATGATTTTTCACTATGATTTCTTACACAATCTGCACAGTTTACAAAAAAAAATCTGGCACAGTTTACAAAAAAAAATCTGCCTGCTAACTGCCAACACTAAAAACTCAGCATGGGATTGGAAAGTCAAGCTGTGGGTTTTCATCTTGAATGCTATCATGGTTTAAATTATTATAATTAAATTAATATTGCAAATTGTTATGCATATCAGCCACAATAAAATCCAACATGCTTTTCTGGATCTGTTTTGTCGCTGTCTTGGCAATGGTCAAAGACTGAAATGGCTTTGTTGATGCTGCACTTTGCACTCTTTATAGAGTACTGAGAATTTCAACTTATCCTTTCTTTTACATATTAAAAATGTCTTGTTATTAACAGGCAAATTGCTTTTCTTAAATCTAGTATTGCTTCTGCAAATGGATGTCCACCGCACTGAAAAAGTGTGCCATCAGTCCTGCTGAGACACAGGAAAATAGCATAATACCCATCCAGGCCGCCTGCTTTCAGTGGGAAGAAGCAGGCAAATATTTCTGGTGGTTCAGAGAGCCCCTTCTACCTCGTAGCCGCTCTCTGGGCCCGTCCTCTGGGCTCCTCGCTGTGCAGCTCAGTGGCCTGGCGCAAGGAGCAGGGATGCCATCCCTGGCACGGCTGGATTGCAGCTGATCTGAGCGAGGAAGGCTGAGGCAGGACACGGAGGGCTGCGGCTTCCCCTGAGGTTGTAGGTGTTCACAGAAAACCGTTTTCCATCCAACACAGGAAGTTGAAGCTACTGCTGTTATTTGGCTGGCGCACGGAAGCCAGCTTGAGTTGGGTTTTACTCTTCTGTGTGGCAATCTGTAATAAAGTCATATATTCTGCCCTGTGTTTTGCTTTCCTGTACTATTTCGTAAGACTGCGTAGGCACACAGATTATTGTGGCTTCCAACCTGTGAGTTTAGGCACTTTTCTGAACTACGCCTGAGTACAATTTCTGTACGCAAGCCTAGGAATCCATAGGCCCAAGAAAATTATGAAAGCTTTATGAAATGGAAAACTGCATGATGAGGCTAGTGGCTTGTTATTTATTCAAAAACATTAACAAACTGCATTTACTTCTTTTAAAATTCTTTTTTATTATTCTTCAGAGACTGGATTTTAAAAAAGACATTCAGAGGCTTACATGAAGAGATACAGCCTTTTGTGTAACTCAGGGCTAAATGGTTGTATTTGTTTGTCTTTGCTATGGTCAAAATTTGTAATTCTGTCTAGCAAAGACTGAGCTATTTAATGAACCTTGCAATCACAAGGCACCTTTTCCAGGTTTTAGGTGGCCTGTCCACCTTGTCAAGTTCAGTTAAAGGGACGCGTCATATGGGAACAAGATGTTATCTCACACTGTCCCTATCCACCACCTAAAGGGAAACGGTGCAAGGACCAGAACCGACAGTTCCAGAAGATCAAAGGATAGTTTGGTCCCCTGGAAGGTGGGTCTGGCCGTTGCAAGCGGACCAGATGTTATTGGTCGGAGAAAGAGGTTAGTGACTTTTAGTATGGAGCCGGGGCGGAAAGGTGTTAATTAGGGGAGAAAGCCAATTAAGTGAGCCAATTCTCACCCCCCCCCCCCCCGCCCCGTCCTGCACAGGCAGACGACTACTTCTGCCTGGCCCAACTCGCGAAAATGTGTATTATGTCCACAGAGGATAGGAGGGCCCTTTGGGAAAAGACCCTCGCTATCCACTTCAAGCGGCTGGAGGAGAGCCCAAGGTTGGTTAAGAGTCTCTCATTGCCTTTATACCACTTCCCACGTGCTCCTAGCGGGAAACCCACAAATTCTATCTCCGAGACAGATGTTAATGCTCGGACTTCCTCAACTAGATGTTTATATTTACTCACTTTTTCTGCTGCTGCATCACTAAAGATGACAACCCGCTCTCGTAGCGGACTGTAATGTCCACTACAATTGCACGGATCCCCTTTACCAAAACCAGGTCAGGCTTAAAGAGTTCATTGATCTTATCCCTGAGGTGGGGCTCTAAATATACCACCCATCCCAGTCCTTGTGCCTCTTTAGCCAACAAACTACATAGATTGTTATGCCGCTTAATCCGTGCCTCTTGAACCACAGGGCAGTACCCAATTATGTGGGCACAGGTCTCCAATTCCGCAGGACAATGCCTGCACCCTCTTACCGTACCCTCACCCAACCCGCGGGCCAAAAACTCCCAAGTAGGGTATACATTAGCCCGCAGTTGGGTGGCAGTTATTAATTTGCAATGGGGGATACCTTTATAGTGTATTAGCCAATCATTACTAATTTGATCGTTTTCAAAGTTCTTAATTCCGCGGCCTTGAGATCTTAGATTGGTCCAGTTTTCAAATTCCCTCTTCCTCCATCTACAGGGAACGGGATAGATGACCCTTGGGATAGATTTCTCCCACTTGGAAGAGGGCTCGCCGGCCATCGAGGGTTCTGCAGCCACCATAGGGAATTCCTCCGTCAGTGTTGGAACCTTGTCAGGACGCCCGCCCGCCACGATCCAAACCTTCCTCACCTCTTCCTGGATCCCTTCTTCGCGGACTATATTCTGAATGATGGTATCTTCAGAGTGGGCAATCCGTAACAATCTGCGAGCCTGGATGTTAGGAATTTGGCTCGCAAGACGGGGCAGTCCCAATCCACCATCCTTATATCCCACATAAAGGGTGGCGTCGCATGTACTCGGTAGCAGATGTAACCACCCTTTGACGGCAGATCTGATCGCTTGGTCCAGGGAATGGAGGTATGTAACGTTCACTCCAGCATGATCGACACTAAACAGTAGCCTCGGGATTGCATAAGTTCTCAAGATGTCTACTTTCTGAAGTGGCTTTAATGGGGCTCCCCCGATGTTTTCAATCCAGCGGGCCAGCGTCCCTTGTAGTTCAGGCTTGGATATCCCCACCCAAGGGTCTATCCCCAGGCCTAAATACTTCTCTGAACTACCTGGATCTATCATACTCAATTGCGTTTCCGCAATTGACCATGGGTTACAGTCATTGATGGTATATGAGTCTTTAGTTGGCCTGATAAGGAACCCATGGCACTTAGGGGCCTGTACCCGCAGCCCGGTAAGATGGCAAAATTCCTCAACCACTTCAATATTCCGTCTCATGCCATCCCAAGAGTCACTGAGCAATGCCAAATCGTCGGCGAACGCCAATGATGTTACCACCTGGTCACCATACCTAAAACCTCCTCTACTCTCCTCTACTCTCCAGACCACACAAAAGGGGATCTAACACCAAATTGA
Organism: Tinamus guttatus; assembly: GCF_059628265.1. Lineage (NCBI taxonomy): Eukaryota > Metazoa > Chordata > Aves > Tinamiformes > Tinamidae > Tinamus > Tinamus guttatus. The sequence continues at coordinate 1,453,999 of NW_028288564.1, read as the reverse complement.
AGAGAATCGGGGACAATGGATCACCCTGTTTCACTCCCCCGAGGATCTTAATCCTTTCAGTGCACCGGCCTCCCACCTCCACTCTGGTTCCGCAGTTGGTATACAAGTCCTCAAGTAAGTCGATAATATGCTTATCAACTCCTTTTTGGGCCAGGACTCGGAAGATGTGCTGGTGGTTTACTGTATCGAACGCTTTCGCTAGATCGACAAACACGACCCTGAGAGTCCTATGATCTTTCTTGGCACTTTTTATCAGTGCCTGAAGGAGTTTTAGATTTTCCGAGCAGCTTGGAGCTGCTATGAAACCCCTTTGCCGTGCGTTTATCGGGCATGCCCGCCGGAACTTATTGCTCAATATCCGGGAGAATAGTCTTAATATGACCGACCCGATGGTGATGGGCCGCCAGTTGTTAATGTCCTCCAGCTTAATGGGATCCGCCGGCTTCGGTATTAATACCGTTCTCGCTGCCTTCAGCTCGTCGGGGACCTTCCCGGCCAACAGCCAAAGGTTGAACACCTCAGCCAACCGGATGCCCAGGGGGTCAATACTAAGAATATCCCCCAGGGAGAGGCCGTCCGGTCCTGGGGCGGCGTGCTTAGACATCTCTGCCACGTTCTTCTTGATCTCACCCGCAGAGATCATGAGCTTGAAGGCAGTGTTGTCGGCCATTCCCATGCTACGGAATGAGCTTAAGCTGGAAAAGGGGGTCACCTCTTCCCATCTCTCCCTATAGAAGGCGTAAGAGGGCATTTCACTGCCTCGATGTTGTCGAGAATGATACCAGCAAGCTTCTTGCTATCTAAAGCGAAGAGCCGCTGATATTGGAGGTATTGACCCCTTTCAACCGCCCTGCGTTTCATCCACCTTTCCTCCTTCCTCACAGGCCCAGCCTCGGCAGGATGTTTCTGATGGTATTTGGCTCTTTTGACAGCGAGCTTCCCTTGCGCGAGGGTCTCCAACTCCTTCAAAGGACAGTTGACACACTCGGAGACGTCTTCCACACCTTCCAAGATCCCGCGGAACCTTTCCGGAGCAGATGGAGAACCGGCGCGGATCCACTCACCAACTACCCTTCTATACTCTTTCTGGATGTTCCTCACTTCATCCATCTCGGGGGAGGTGTCCCTTTCGCGTGCCGCAGTTGTTTTCATGGGCGACGATGTCTTAGCCGCAGCCGCCAACTGCCTTCACTTATCGCTGATCTGTTTCGCCGTTTTCGTGGGCAAATTCTCCGCGATCAGCTTATTAATAAAGCGCGCATTCTTAAACCGTCTCTCCAATTCTACGAATTGTGTGGTCTCCTCCTCTGTCCAGGTGCTCTTATGCATACCTCTCTGTCCCTTTCCCTTTGGACGAGCTTCCTCAATCCGCTCCACATTCCGAATAGATGGATGCATAGCTCTCTTATGCTGAGAGAGGCCGCTTTTTATCTTAAAGGCCAGATCGCATTCCCCGCATCGCCATTCTGGTGCATCAGAGGGACCCTCTACCACTACTTCCGTGAGTTTCCCCTTGCACTTTGGGAAGTGGCAAGCAATGCTATGATGTTTATCACCAGTCTTCCCACATCGGGAACACTGGTAAAGGACTCTCTTCCGACCGTGCGCCCTCCTCAGGTGATCATGCAAAGCCGAGATTTTCCCTACCTTGGCGCCACAGCATGGGCATGCAGGATGGTCTTGGGGGATCTTCACGACTGGGGTAGAAACCTCGGTTGCTCCTCCCACGGCTTCCAGGGTAGGAGTAGCCAATTCAGTGTGGATTGTTTTACCAGGGGGAGATGGTCATTCTGGTGTCCGCGCCTCCTCAACCACCTTTTGAGGCGTGGCAACCTTTACCAGCATCTCATACACCTCCGGGAGATCTTTCAAACAATCCAAGTTAGCAGGGGTAGCAGGGATATCCCCCCCACAATCACCATAGTCCGAATTAAAGAATGTCAATATTCCAGTAAGGTGGATCTCAGACTCAGGAATAGATGGTAACCGTACAGGACTTAGCCTGGCCCTCTCAGAGAAGGTTTCTCCGGTTTGAGTTGCCACCGAGACATAGTACATGATCCCGGACCCCAGGGATCGGAATATCGTCTATGGGGGTTCGGTATAGCCCAGGAAAACCAGCCCCCAAGTAAACCTGGGATGCCAAATTAGAAAAGACCCCGAGGCACGGGGCTACGGCCCAATAATTCAACTGGGATAATTTTTCGCTTTTCACCTTGAGTACTGCTGAGTAGCCAGCGACCACTACTCAACAGGGCGCGAGTAACTATATCCTGGGGCAGAGACAGATTCAGTCATCCGATGGAAATCGGGGTCCGGCGGGAACCACGGGGAGGTACTGTCTCCGCAGCTAAGCCCAGGTTGTAACTATGGTTCCCTTAAGAGAGTCATAGTTACTCCCGCCAAATATAGCAGAGCCTCAAAAAATTTCTCGACACTCGTGCCTGTTCCTCTCCACGGAAATCTTTAGTAAAAGGTGAAAGATTTATGCGGTCTGAAGAGAAACCAGAGTATGTGAGTGGTTAGAACTGCCTTGCATAATCGATCTGCTCCTCTGATGCCTTTTGTGATTACACACCTTTGCTACTGTAGTTCCTCTATTCTTTTATTGCTATATGTCATGTACAGAGATACCTAACCTAAAGCAATTAACTTTAAACATATTCTTTAAAACCCCACTTTCCAATTCATCTCATGAGCATTTATGCAAGTCATAAGTTTTGAATGAGTTTGACATAGCTAGTTCCAGAGCTATAAAATGTACAAGAAAGATGTGCTGTATTCAAAAACCACTGATCTGGCTTTTAAAAGAAAATGACATCAGCTTTTCTGTTGGCACCTACTCAAGTTTCCCAGCTGCTGCTGTGTTATTCATAATTACTACACTTTTTTTTTCACTGATTTTATACAGCAATTCACACATGTGCTGACATAAACATGAAAGCAAATTAATTCCTAAGTAGCACTTCATTTATCAATACAAATTTGTGAGTGGATTTTGCATCCTCATTTACAATTGTTATCTAAAAGACTTAGAGAGTGCTAGAGATCTCAATTTTTTTTCTCCCCACAAAAGCATGTAGCAATGAATTCCACCAGCAACTGCACAACTAACGTTGCACGTTCCATGCAATTGTCGAATCATTGACCATATACCCACATGCACACCACATATATAGTCAAAATATATTCTCTCTGTGTATGTGTGTATATATCACAGAATCACAGAAGAGTTGAGGTTGGAAGGGACCTCTAGAGATCATCTAGTCCAATCTCCCTGCTCCAGCAGGGACACCCAGAGCACGTGGCACAGGGTGGAATCCAGATGGGTTTTGAAGATCTCCAGAGAGGGAGACTCCACGGCCTTCCTGGGCAGCCTGTTCCAGGACTCTGTCACCCTCACAATAAAGAAGTTCCTCCTCACATGGAGATTAAATTTCCTGTTTCAACTTACACCAGTTACCCCTCATCCTGTCACCGGCCACCACAGAGAAGAGCCTGGCCCCATCCTCCCTACATTCTCCCCTCAGATACTTGAACATGTTAATCAAATCTCCTCTCAGCTTTCTCTTCTCCAGACTAAACAGGCCCAGCTCGCTTAGTCTTTCCTCATACCATAGATGCTCCAGTCCCTTAATCGTCTTCATGGCTCTATGCTGGACCCTCTCTAGAAGCTCAATGTCCTTCTTGAACTGGGGAGCCCAGAACTGCACTCAATACTCCAGTTGCAGCCTCACCAGAGCTGAGCAGAGGGGCAGGATCCCCTCCCTTGACAACGCTGACAACGCTGGCAAAGCTCCTCCTGATGCAGACCAGGATCCCATTGGCCTTCTTGGCCACTAGGGCACATTGCTGCCTCAGGGTTAACCTGTTGTCAACCAGGACTCCCAAATCCCTCTTCGCAGAGCTACTTTCCAACAGGGCAACCCCTAATCTGTACTGGGCCTGGGGTTATTCCTCCCCAGGTGCAGGACCCTGCATTTGTCCCTGTTGAACCTCATGAGGTTCCTGTCTGTCCAACTTTCCAACCTGTCTAGGTCAATATGTATATATGTATGGGTATGACCGCATTAGGTATTTGAGCGCCTAATGGCTGAATATGCATATTGATTGGCTGCTTCCCCTCTCTCAAGTGTAAGCAAGAGATTACCAAAACATTGAATTAGGGGATCAAATTTATCCTTCAAATTATCCACAACTGGAGGGAAAAGGAAGTGAGCTGTGGTTCATAACTCACACCAATATGATACAAGGAGAATACAGGATACAACGAGGAGGTGTCAGGCCTGTAAGTAGCCTTGCAACGATGGACTTCAGGAGGGCCAACTTTAGCCTCTTCAGAGACCTCCTCAGAAGAATCCCGTGGGTAGAGCTCTAGAAGGCAGAGGAGCCCAAGAGAGCTGGTTAATTTTCAAGCAGCACTTCCTCCACGCCCGGCAACAGTGCATCCCTGTGTGTAAGAAGGCAGGCAGAGGGGGCAGGAGACCTGTGGGGATGAGCAGGGAGCTTGTGGCAATGATCAAGCAGAAGAACGCTGTATACAGAATGTGGAAAAAAGGACAGGCCCCCTGGGAGAAATACGGGAATGTAGTCAGGGAATGCAGAGATGTGACAAGGAACGCTAAGGCGCGGTTGGAACACAATCTGGCAAGGGACGTTAAAAATAACAAGAAAACTTCTTCAAATATATTAACAGCAAAAGGAAGATCAGAGAAAACGTGGGTCCGCTGGTGAATGGGAAGGGCACCCTGGTTACAAATAACACAGAAAAAGCAGAGTTGCTCAATGCAATCATAGAATGCTCAAGGTTGGAAGGGACCTCTAGAGATCATCTAGTTCAACCCCCCTGCACATGCAGGGTCACCTAGAGCACCTGGCACAGAACTGCGTCCAAGCGGGTTTTGAAGATCTCCAGAGAGGGAGACTCCACAACCTCTCTGGGCAGCCTGTTCCAGTGCTCTGTCACCCTTACTGTTAAAAATTTTTTCCTTAAGTTCCTGTGGAACTTTTGGTGCTTCAGTTTCCCTTCAACTGCTTTCTTTTGGGCATTTTCATTTCATTTAGCAATAATGTTTCAGGCTGACCTGAAAATGTTTTGTGCTCTGGAAGAACACAAAACATTCCTTATCATCTTTCCCACAAAGGAAAAAGGAGTTTTGACTGCACAGAAAGAACAGAAAACTCTTATCATCTGTTTTAGTCAAGCCACCTTAGCCCCTGCTAGGGTTGAAATCACTTTAGCATAGATTTAGCAGGTAAGTAAGTCTGTAGTGCATCAGGCTCGCAGCATCACTGCTAGCCCTGCCAGCCACTGCTAACTGTATTAAACACAGTCCCAGGACCCATTTCTGGGTGTCAGTGACAGCCTGTGCTGCTGCATGGAGCAGCCCGTGGGAGTCTCACAAGGATTCCTCATAGGGAGCTCGGGCTGCAGTTACTCTGGCAGGCACAGCCCGGCAGCTCAAACAGGCTTAATAAAAATACTGCAGCTGTGATCCCATGAGCATATTCACTGCTGTCCATCAACTGCTGCTGCTGCTCACTTCTTCACCGCCCCATGACACCTCCTGTCTTCGCTGTATGTTAAACCACAGCAGGAGAACCATTTAGCTGAACAAAAGCAGTGTAAAAGAGAGCTTTATTTCCCCTCTCCAACAGAGCAGGTTTGACCAGTCCCTTGTCCAACAACTCAAACTGTTGTGCCAGCACAGCCCTAGGGCCACGAGAGCAGCTAGACTGGCTAAGGAAGAGGGGTTGATGGCTGAGAATACACATGAGAGCTTTGGGGTCTCTAAGGAGTTTTTCATGGGGTTTTACCAGAAGAAGTGGGGAAGTACCAGTAACCATGGAGCAGGAACCCAAATGGCCACTTTGCACGGTGCACTGGCAATTGTCCCACACGAGTGTCTTCCCCAGGTGAGTGAACGCACAGTCCCTCCACCTTTCTCACCTGGCTGTGACAGGCTTCTCTCCAGCACCCTGGCAGAAAGCCTTGGATCCAGCTGCTGGAAACATCCAGGTAAAATCCGTAATGGACATACCTGTGCCAACAGAAGTGAGTGCAGCTTGCTTACCAAGGCTCTTGCTGGCAAGCCTTGCCCTGCTGGATGTGTCATCAAACTCGGCTCTCAGCTCCCTGCCCCTTCCCTCATCACAGCTGATCCAGTCTGAAAACACTGTCACTAACTGAACCACAGCTCTCCCAAAGACTGGGATTAGAGGCCAAATTAAGAAAAGAAAAGGTATTTCTGATGGCAAGCTCCATAATCCTATTTTTACCTCACTAGAGTTAACTGTACAATTTATGGAAATCATAATGGTGTCTCTTCACACGCTCACTAGCTACTGTCATACTACACTGAGTGCACTGTGCAAACCCCATCACCTCTTTTATAAGAGATGCAGGAGAAGGATCAGGAGATTGGTTCAGCATTAGTGGAGAAATCCAGAGGAGAGGCCAGGCCCTCTCTTCCTAAATGCCAGAAGCCATGTGGAGAGTTCACAGGCTTTTCAAGACAGAGATTCTTTGCCCTTTCCAAGATAAATGTCCATTAATTACCATGTGGCTCCCAGGCTTTCACTATGGTCTTCTGAATGCAATAATAATTCAACTGGATGCAACTCTACACATTATTAGGAAAGGTAGGCAAAAAACATACATCTACATGGATAAGCAGAAAACTCAGTCTTGCAGAAAATTCAGTCTTTTTTAAATTCAGAGCTTCACAAAATTACTTTTATCAAGATTTATCAGCATGGATTAGATCTTCCAGCCCGTGTGTTTTTTTTTTTTATGTAAGATGTGAATTGCCAGCTGGAGGAAATCATTTTAGATAAGAATATATAATGACTACAAACTACACTGTGGGGCTTCTTTCAGATGTCTGTGGTTTAGTACTCAATACGGGTGGGTACCCAGTAAGTGGAGACCAGACAATTAAATCCATAGGTGATAGAAATTTCATGCTTCAAAACCCACTGTAGGACAAACAATGAAAAGTGAAGATCTTGAACCACACCAAAGAATATATTCTAGCTTGTGCACTGTAGGTAGTTACTTGGTCTGGCAGTATGTTTACCAAGTAATAGGAGCATTATCCAAAACACTGAAGATTTTCTTCAGCCATGAAAAAAAGTGGCATTCTGAATTTTAGTTTCCAGCAGAAAGCATGAGTCTCACATGCTCCTGCTGAGACGGTATTTAGTCATTAGCCAGGTTGCCATATTCCCATGTGGGTGATCCTGCATGGTATCTCACAGATTAATAGCACTGCAGTAATGTAATGTCAAGGCAAGGGAAGAAGGCGAGGGGGAAGTTCTTTTTTAGGAAGAAGAGACCTCAAAACACCCTGTTCTCTTGCTGCAACCTTCCCAAATTCCATTATGCCTCTCATCTGCTGCATGTTCCCTTTCCACTTCCTCTCCCAAACAGCTTCACTGGAGAGTAACTCTGATTTCTGTAGACCCCTGGGTACAAACAGTCCATTCTGCAGCAACTGCAAATGTTTTGGAAAGGGATTGCAAGAATGCACCAGCCAGGGCCATGTGCCTCTGAAGGCTTCATCACACATGAGCTCTGATTCCGGTACAAAATATGCTTTCCATGTTTTCACTAAAAGCTATGTAGCTCTGCACACTTATTCCTGTTCTTGGAAAGGTTGGAAGTAGTCAAACATAGTGTTTGTAAGTTACTGCATGATAAAGCATAGTATTTGCACAAGATGTTCTGAACACGAAAGAACTTGTTCTGTTTAACTCTGTGAGCTTTGCATTCAAATTACTGCTTTAGTAAACCCTATGCTTGCTCAAAATATACCATGCAATTACAGCCTTAAGGATAAACAGAAATGCCATTAAGTTGAGTTTAAGGCCTCTTTTCTCTTACCTGAAACTATGTATTTATAGATTCCTTGGGCATTTGCTCCCTCTGTTTCCTTTCTTATTTTGATATGACCCACTTTTACGGTCTTGTTGAAAACCTAGTGAATTGATGACCTCAGGTTGGCTGGTTTTCCAGCAAGCAGCTTTCAGTTGCCAGGTTGATGTCATGCACGGAGTTGCATTACATAAAGAAGACTCTAAACACAGTATGAGAGGTAATAGGTATCTTAGAAATATTCTTTTATGCTAAAAGGTACATAAGATATAAGAAATGAAAAAGATATAAGAAATTAATTTAGATCAGAGAACGTTTCCATTTCCAATGGCTGGAATTAAATATAGAATGATGTATAGTTTTAAACACTGTTATGTAGTTGTATGCAATTCAACATTGCCTTGGATCCTGCTGTGATAACTTCTTCTATGATAACATTTTTGTGATAGTGTTCTGTAAAGTTGTCTTAACATCACAGTCTTTAGATTTCTAGAAATTGATTTTGCTTTCTTCTGGTTTAAGTACATTTCCAGAGACAGAATCTTTGAGCCACTCTCAAGCTTCCAACAGAAAATTTTGCCATGATAGACATGTGTGGAATTACATGCTATCCTGGAAAAGATCTCTTTTCCATTAAACAAGTTACACCGGGGCTGAATTTATCCCACAAGAATGTATTGTATATTAGCAAGCAACAGAAGCATAGAAGTGATGCTCTAAGCATTTTAATGTAGGTGTTTAAAGCTAGACATTTTTAAGATTTTGGTGTTTTACTTGCATTCAGAAATCTGTCTAATGTAGCGGAAAAATAATCATGGATTCTACAGGGATATACATTTTTATTATACACATTAAATTATTATCCTTGTGAGTATTCTCTACAGTCCCTTTTCCATTTACCTTCAAGAAACATTAAGAAATTTGCAAGCTTATACTGCCAAGAACATTTCATTCCATTGAAAAGTTGTCTTTTGTGAGTATGGTTGTTTGTAGTTGATTCCAGTCCTCCCTGCAACAGGCATATGAGGTCAGTCATTTAAAGCAAGCTTCCTGAGAGTGACTGTCAGGTACTCGCTTCAGATTAGTTCATTAAAATGTATTATTTTTCCGATGAACCACAATGTTACTCATGTACCTCACGGAAGTTACAACTGGCACTGTATCAATCTGAAGGTAAATTCAAGAAATATCTTCCCATGAAGACAATGAGAAGCGTGAAAATCCAATCCTTAGACATCTTGGACATCTCATGAAATGGTAGTATTGTGGCTGAGGATGTGCTGAGTAAATTTGCCTTCAGGGTCAGAAGGTCAGAAACCATTCTCTAAACTGGGTTTTTTGTGTGTAAATAAAGGCTGTTTTCCTGTAACTGACTTTTTGTTTTTTTCTGTCTTTTGGCAAATAAAGAGAAAAGAGCTTGCCTCCTTTTTTTTTTTTTTTTCTGTGGGGGCGGGCGGGGGGGGAGGAAGGTAAGATCAAAGGGTTTTTTTTCTTACTCTATAGTCTTCCATCTTCCCTAACATAAAACATACTTTCTAACATACTTTCTAATTCCTACTGTTGAACTGACTTCTGCCCTTGTACCTCTACAATCCCGTCTCTCTCTACAGAATTGCGTTTTTAAAAGGAAAAAATAGTCTCTCCTATATACAAGAAGCTGGAGCATGAACTTTCTAGATGGTTTTGCCCTAAAGTATTTATAACTTATAGTTATTCCTGTCACTGAAAAAAGTGTGCTTGTCTTACTACTGTAGAAAGGTTTTACAATAACACTCCATTTTTTCTCTCCCTTTTTACCTTACTTGTGCAAACATTTTCCAGACATCTCTAACAGCTCTATATTCTTAAAAGAGCTCATTCTTGCTCTTCTTTCTTTTTTCTTTTCTTTCCATTTCCTTTTCTATTTCCTTTTCTATTTCCTTTCCTTTCCTTTCCTTTCCTTTCCTTTCCTTTCCTTTCCTTTCCTTTCCTTTCCTTTCCTTTCCTTTCCTTTCCTTTCCTTTCCTTTCCTTTCCTTTCCTTTCCTTTCCTTTCCTTATCATTTTTTTTCTCTTTATTTTTTGGCTGGCTTTTTCCAGACATGTATTTTTATTTTGTCTTGTTTCATTTTATTTTTGTATTTTAAATTCACAGAAATCTCAGGAAGTCAGTGATCTTGTCTCTATGTAGTTTCAGTGCTAGGCATTTGATTTTCGTTTGGCAGACTGCTCCTCTGTCTCGCTTTGGCTTTGAATTGATTACATGTCTTCCTTGTTGAGCTTCATACAAAGCTGAAAAGGCAGAGATGTTGCAAAGAACCTGCAGTGATGGATGAAAATGGAAAAAGGACGCTTTCAGATTTTCACATTTTAAGTTTTCTTATTCACCTCAACCATCATTGCTTCACTTGATTTAGGTACAGTGTTTTGAATGTGGGTATTTAGCTTCCATGTTTCCAAAATCCACCAGAGAGTGGTCTTTACAGTTTATCTGTAGTTTTTAGAATGATATCTACATTATTTGAAGCCCTTCGCCTTCATTTCTTCACTGGTTGATAGTTTTCTGCGAATTGTGGAGAGCAAATATTACGCTTTCTTTTGCTTTAAAAGAACTTGCAACAATCGTACTAACGATCTCTCCTCTTCCTCTCCAGCTGTTTAGTCTGATATATTTTCTCCTCCTGATAACCTACTGATTCTTACCAAACTAAGGAAAGATTTGTGTTTTGCTTTTTATGTATTTGACATTGGAAAGTTTTATTTCCTGAGTGAACAAGGGATGTTTGCCAGCTGAGTATCTGAAAGAAGGGAGGAAACTTAAAGACCTATTCAGCATCGTTCGCACTTGCCATGAGACAACTATAGGCTGACATTCATATTAGAAGTCTTCTGAGTGCTCAAGTTTATGGTATCTCATAATTCTTACCAGATTATACCAATAGACACTATTCTGCTCATAAGGCTTTTACTGTTTTGAAATTTCACATGTAGACTGATCTACTTATCTAGAGTCAATAAGGGCAGATAAATTCCTCCAAGAACTGTTCAATCAACGGTAAGGTAGGTGCCTAAATTGAGTGAGTTCAATCACCTTTTGGAGATGCCCTACTTTGCAGCACTGAATCCAACTTTAAAAAGGTCTGGCAAGTTGAAAAAAAATGATTTTTAAATGTCTTAAAAAGAAGTTTTGTCTCATGAAGAACATTAAGGAATAGCTTTGTTCTATTCCAGAAGACAGAAAGAGTTCCAAAACATGGACTACCCTCAAAAATGGAAATTAATTGTTCCCAGAAAACCCCAATTATTTTTACAACTTCCAAATGAAAATCTGCAAAACAGTTGTCTAGTATTGCATTATCAGGGACCTTGAGGGTAAGGTTGGAAAAGGACTCCCACCTGTGTTCCTCTACTGTTTTTCTTTTCTCACCAGGAGAAACTTTTTTCAACTGTGGTACCTTGTTGCAAACCAGATATGGGCACCTCTGTGCAGAGATCAAGCTGCCTGTGAGAGAGCAAAGGAGCAGGAATCACGGGGGTGGTATCAAGCCCAAATCCCCATTTTGTTAAATGATGGTCTGAATCTTCTTTATAGCTTCAGTGTCTGGTGTTTAAAAAACTTTAGGATAACACATGTCACTGGAATCTAAGGGGTAAAGTATAAATGATACAATACAGTGTATTTTCAGAGTTCTTAGCAATTCTGCTCAACTTGAGCATGCAAATATATGTTCAGGTATTCAAGATGCAAATAGCATACTTGGCTCACCTGTTGACACATTTATCATTTCTAGGAAAATCCCTGACAGTATTACATCATGTTTAACTACAAATTATCATTTATTAATATTGTTGATACTGTTCAGATTTTGTGAATCCCAACTGAAACACCGGGAGAAAGGAGATGACAGAAGCTCCGTGGGCTTCTAGAATTGACATTAAGAGAGACGGCATGGATTAAAACTATTATTTAGATCAGATGACAAAAAAAAATTAAAAGAAAAGGAAATCTGCCTATAGGGCTGAATAATCCAACTCCCCTGTTAGTGCTCATTTTTGTAGAGTCTTCATGAACTGCAGGGTTAGAGACAGGCTACAATGTGTACATTATAGGTACATATGGCAACGATATGGCTGTTGCCAAAATGCCAACTATCTTTTTTTTTTTTTTTTCTTTTTTTGCAGGAAGTGGAGTTGATTCTAGTAATGCCAGGAAAATATTAAGCGTATATAAAATATATTCACCACCCTAAACCAGTGGTGCTAGCTTTGTTTATGCAAAGAGAGAATTTCTCAGTGGTGCCATTTTAGATACTTACAGGATTGTTTTCAATCATTTTTTCTGCCTGTGCTACTGGTCTGTGAACTATTACCCATTTAATTTATCTGTAGTGTCAAATAACTTGTTCCCATCTGCTGTTTTTTCTTGATCAGCTGAAGTTAGTGTTTTCTTTTTGCCAGAGCATGTATATTGTGAAAGCTGACATTTCAAATCTGAGGAGGAGAATGATTTAATATGAGGTGCTTTTTTTTCAGAAATATAACCTTTTTTTTTTTTTTCCAAAAAACAGAGAGGTCCTTCTTGATAATTTTCTATTAGCTATTTCTCCTAGTAAAATGACAAAATGACAGTACTAGTTTTATTAGAAAGTTGCTTTTACTGTCTGCAAAAAGTATAAAAGGCCAGACTGCACATACTGTAATATTCTGATCTTGTTTTGATGCCTTGAAAAATGCATAGTCCAATGAGCTAGGAGAACTGTGTATTTTAAAATCTAAAATTTCTCTACACTGTTTTCACAATCCTAATTCTATGCGTAGAATTATAATTTGATACACATAAGCATACCTTGCATTTCACTGGATCAGCAGCACAGTGATAAAGGATTTACAATTCTGCTCTGCTATATACTCTAAATGAGTCAAGATGCTTGATCTCAGACCTGCATTAGGAAAAGCCAAGTGATATATATTTCCATTACCTTCTTTAGACTATAACCTTGCAAACACATACATTTCAGGAACCTGAGAAGAATTAATTCCTTTCCCACTGGCAGGCAGCTAGTCTTCCCAAAAGATATTGCTGTTGTGGAAGGCTTGCAGAGCATCTGCCTTGTCAGAAGTTTAAAAGGCTGAGTTTTAAAGGTGATTGCTTTTTCAATAGCAAAAGGAGCAGCAATCAAAATTTTACCTTTGTAATGAACATTGTTGGTCTGGGTCAGCATTTATGTCAGTCAAGAAGCTCTCAGTCAACACAAGGGGTTGAGGCTATTTTCTTTCTCAGAATTAAAAAGAAAAAGCAGAGAGAAAAAGCAGGGGTCTTGAAGACCTCCTTTTGCAAGTTCATTTTGCAAAACGAACTATGAACAGTAAAGAAAGATTTGTGCTTAATACAATTAACATCACTGTGCCAAAAATGCTCTTCCACGGGCAGCTTCACTCAGACTCTCAAAGAATTTGCCTCCAAGTACAACTTTCTCAGTATCTTCTGGATAGAGTGATGCTTGTAGCCACATAAACCATCCCCTCATGTGCTGGTTAAACACTAACAGTCTGTTACGAATATGTAAGGACAAAACCTTTGCAGGTCATAATCTGCACACACGTAGCTTCAAAAAGTCATTTGAATAGTACTCAAGATGCACTGGATCCAAAAGAAATGTTCCAAAGACATAAAAAAAAAATCAAAACTGTGGTGCACAAGGTGTTCTTCTATCTTTTCTTCAACATCTCTGCTGCCACAGCGAGCTCAGCAAGTTCGCAAGAATAAAGCAGCACAAAACCTTGCAGTGGACTTAGTGGTCTCAGAGACCATGAGTCACCAGTCTTACAGCTCAGGAATTTTGTCACATGCCTAATTTCAAATCAACTTTTATAGAAGTCTCGCCTGAGAACCCTGAAGACCAGAAGAGCCCAGGAGAGCGAGGACAGCCTGTTCTGGTGTAGCACAGTCTGATGCAACAGGCCCAGAAGATAGCTCTAAAGCCAGAATCTGACAACCCAGTTTGAAAACCAAGGTGTGATGCTGGATGCTGCTAGATTACCCTTACCCTACTGCACGGTGCTGGGGAGTGCTGAGTTACCAGGCTGAGCTTATGTCCAGGAATGGCGACATAGCTTGTTTGAGTTCCTGAAGAACCGTTCCATTTCGGTTCCTATTTACACTTGGGTTGAAAAAGCACTTCTAATTTTGAAGGTCCTGTCTTACACTGACAGAGAAGTGGCACTCTTTGTCCTTGTTGCACATTTCGTATTGCTCGCTATCTCTGACTTGCCACCATTTTGAGGTGTCCTGCAAGAGGAGCAATTTTGTCTCATTCTGAATTCCAGTAAGAGCTTAACTGGCAGAAGACATTTCTCTGAGACTTGCCTCGCAGCACCCTTTGCTATCCCTTATTCCTAATGTGTTGTGAGGTTTATGGAACTTATGAATCTTTCTCATGAATCAGAATCACAGAATCACAGAATGGTCAAGGTTGGAAGTGACCTCTAGAGTTCCTGGCCGCTCACTGGAATCCTTTTTTTTTTTTTTTTTTTTTCCTGTTTTAATAACAGCAGTAGGAACAAATAAGCCCAAAGTTTCACACTGCATCCCACTAGCCTTTTCCCAGATACCATAACAGGCTTTCATTATTTAGCTGCTATATCTTCATTGCCAGCTTTTCTCCTTGAAGCAAATTTCACTAAGAATACAATCATAGCTGACAGACCACATATGAAAGTGTAAAATTTTAAAATGCTTTTTATTTCAATTCCTGGCAGTACTTTTTAAAAATTTTCCTGGTAGAGCTCCTAAAGTCAGCCCTTTGTTTTTCCTCTACTACAGGATGTTTTATACTTAATTAGGGATTGGTGAGTCAAGTTAGACACTGGAAGAAAAATAACAGCTTTCAAGCACACTGCAGGATAAGTATATTTATTCGTAGTGTGACAGCTAAGGAAAACTTCAAAAAAAAAGCTACAAATAGTAGGGATCTTTTCAAGCAAATATTTGTATAACAAAACGATAATTCACTGTTCTCTTCAATTTCCAAGATATTACAGGTATTTCCAAGAGCATCTTTCCCAGCTGCGGGCATCGGTGAATGAGTGTGGTCGTTGTCTGACCCCTACTGGGAGGAAGCAGGAACTACATAGGATAGTTATTAACAAAACAGTGACAGAATGAGAGCAAAAAGGATTTTTTTGGTTGTCGCTGGAGTGCAGAGAATCTCCTGCTGTTCTGGAACAGAGGACATAAATGAGTAAAAAACGTTAGTTAAAAAATCCTACATAATTCCCAGCCACATTTTATGACGAGTGGAAGAAGCCTCTGCCACGCCACTTGTGCACTGTCTTCGCCCTAGGAGCTTAGTTTAAATCTTACCAGTTTTAGTATTTCACTGTCTGTAGGAGTTGTGTTTTATCCTTAGAGCAGCTGTCTGAGTCATTGAGCTGACTTGTCCTTTTCAAAACTCCGATGTTTCCTAGTTTAGGGAATCCAATATGACATAGAAGCTAGGAGCCTTCTGCCAGAAACTCCTGACTTAGCCACTACAGGACAGCAGAGATGCTAGAAGTGAAGACCAGCAAAGGGCATCACCAACGACATAGCTGCTCTGGTGAGTCCCAGCTGATGGGGCAGATCTTTGGGTGCACTAAATGACATTCAAAATAGAGCCAGCCCTTGGCTCAGAGAGCTGGAGAGAGGTCTGTCTTCTGCTTCTGCAGAGAGTAGGACTTTGGCACCTCTGTTTTTCTCTCCTTTTAGGTCTATGCACAGTACTACTACATATTAGGTCTATACACACTATGTGCTGTCTGAAAGCAAATAGGGGACTCTTCAGAAAGGGGGCTGTGGAGAATGACTTCTAATGATGCAAATGCCTGGAAACTGCACCTTTTTATGGCAAGCAAAGGGTTTTGGAAGCATTGTAACATTTGTCTTTGATTACGTGTTTAATCAATTGTTGAATATTACTCTGACACCCTTCTCACAAAGTAAATATATCTTCATACAGAGGCAACACAGAGGCAAATATTTTGCAGACTTGTGTGCTTTCAGACTAAGATTCTTAAAGACTATTATCAGTGTAACTTTTGGAACTGGAGTTTTTAAATATTTTAGTCAACAGAAACAAGCAAACAAAAATTGTTTATTTTCAGTCAAAACTAAGAGGGAAGTTGAATTCAGGAAGCACTCACGGGAGAGGTCTGGCTTGGTCACCCTAATCAGGTAGAAGCAGATTCAGCTATAGAGCAAACCTATAAAGGAAAAACATTCACTTCACTATTTTAACAATCATTTTACTAAAGGAATTATCATTCTATGTCTGAAATATCCCAGAATAGTAAAAATAAATTTAAAAAGCATGTGTATTGCTGGACAGAAAGAAGCCAAGAGCTAAGGCGATCAAGACAAAATTCTGACTCCCCCACACATGCACCAGAAGGGAATTTGTGACTTCTCTGTGTGCCCTTATGACAATGTGGAGGGGTCACAACCAGCACATAACACGGACACAGGTGACCATAAAAGCACTGTGACAGAAAGCAGCCAGCCGTGGTTTTCTTTTGTCTCTTTTCACACTTTGCACATTATGGTTTTACAAATGCATCAACCCTTTTAGCTGTTTTTGATGTTTTTAGCACTTTTTCTATCACAACATTTCATGTTGCCACTCTAAATCAATTCCACTCTTGGAATACACTGCATTTTCTCCCTGTTTGACCTTCTCTTTTCAGACCGAATTAAGCTAAACACAAATGGGCATTTTACTCTGGGAAAGTGTCCCCACATACAGCTAATCAGGAATAGCTGCAGTACATTGAATTCACACTTGAAAGTTAATTTAACTTAGCTTTCAAGTACAGCTATTCTGGACAGCATTTGAGTTCTACGTGCAAGGGTATAATAAAAAGTAAGTATTCACAACAGCAGGTCTTTTATTATCCTTTTGCTTCCCCCTCTCTCTCAAAAAAAAAAGGTGCACTGAAAAACCTAACTGCCACATCCACCACCTTGATGGGTCTGTGTTTCCCTGCAGAGTCCTGGTTCTCCTGCTGTCCATGCTGCATCCACATAAGCTCTCGGACTCGCTCCCAGCAATGACACTGCCTGTGACAGGGAGCTGGTGCAGGGCGCACAGGACTGAGATGTGGCCCTACCAGGGCTGAGTGGATGGGAAGGATTCCCTCACCCAACTTGCCTGCACTTCTTTTTTTAATGCAATACCATATAGCTTTCTAATATCTTCAGGATTTCTAGTATTTACAGTATTATCATTCTGCAGGAAGTGTTTAAAGAGTCAGTGTGCATTCTATATATGTCTTAATATACCGAAAAATAAACTGTTTATGTGCATTACAGTTAGGGAAAAATAGTCTTTGTTCAATGATAAAAAATCTTCGACTTCAAGCAACAGGGAAAACTGTCAAGCCTCAGATATCTTTATATATCAGCATCTCTGAAAAATCAAACCTGATAATCTACTTATAGTACATGAGAGAGATTATACAATTTAAGAAAAAAATCAGGAAAAAAACCCTTCTGTTCAGTTTCCATGGTAAAACAACAGAGTTGTTTCATCTAGATAAGCTAAATAATTCAAAATTAGTCCAAATAAAATAAAAATTTAAATATGATCAGAAATATCCTAGTTCTTCTGGGAGCTCAAAACACAATGTACCAAATAGGGTACAACAGGCAGTAAGTAAAGAGAAATAATCACTTCTACAAATAACACTTTCTGTGTGCTTTATTGGATGTTCCTACTGAATTTGGCAATGAAGCAATACTCCAAAAGGGTTTTCAAGGCCTAGCTTTACTGAGCCCTAAGAAACCCAGTCTGATCTCATGCCTCTGCTTTCAGCAACAAGTTGGACTAAAGACCCTAGAGGTTTCTTCCAGTTTGAATGATTCTGTGCTCCTATGGTACAGCTGGTTACATTTCCCCCCTTGCAAAATGTAAACTATTTGGAAAACTGAAGGTTTATGCATTCCCATGTTAAAAGAAGCTCTTTTACAGCTTTATTACATATTTCTCACTTTATCAGTAACTCTTCTACAGAAGGTACCCTAGAACACAGGTGCTTTCTTGAAAATGCTTCCTTTCTGCATAATAATTTGAAAAAGATGGAATGCACAATTTAATATTATACAAAACATTTTATGAAGCAAACACAACTAAAAAACTTTTAAGAATTGTAAGGAATAGGAAGCTATTCTCTACGAAGAAGAAGGTATTAAAAGAAAAATAAAAACTTTTACAATTCAATCCAAACGGCCAAAAAATTAATTTCACTTCAAACTTCACTCCAGTCTCCTCTCCCAAGTGTTTTACTAAATTTTATAAACAGAAAAAAGAAAAAGAGCTTAATATGGGGTAGCCTTGGGGTGAATACTACAGGACTTAGATTATAGTTTGGACTCAAAATATCATCATTTTAATTAGTTTTTTGATTCAGTCTGTCAAAAGTTAAATTTAAGAAGCAATTTCCTCTGCAATTTTTAATTTCCAATAAGCTGTTTTCTAATTTAAATGATTTAGATAAGGAAAAAATAAGATTCACAAAATTCTGGCCAAGTGAAAGTGCTAAACTTCACACAGTTTTGTCTATAAAGTCACATTGACCTTGTATCCTTAGAGACTGTTTTTGTTAAGATTTCCTAAGCATCTGGTCTGAGAGGAAAAAAAAAAAGTAAATTGTAGCAGTATAATCTCAGGAGTGAATTAAATCAGAGATAGAAGAACATTTTGAAAGGAAGTATGAAAATCTTTTTCAGAAAGTTTGCTAATTTGTAGCTACATTTTCAAACAAATGGTATAAACAGAAGGATATTTTTTCTTTAGCTGTCTGCACACTCACATGGTGCTGATCTCCTGTAACACTCTCCAGTTAGACAACTCTCTTCACTTTCCTCTCACACTCTCTCCTTCTCTAGATCAGAACCCAAATCTCTGTCTCCTGTGCACCTCATTTCCCAACCGTTTCCTCACAGTCCTTACACCAACTGAAGTGAGCTGTTTTCTCATCAAAATCAGACCATGTCCACATAGTCTTTTTACAGCAGTTTAATTACAGCTATGATGAAAGCCAATTTTCTAACATTCAAGCCTTCACAAACAGCTGTGCAAATGTAAATGAGCAGAAGGCAGGTACAGCCATGCCGAGCCCTGTATTTATTTCCTCTGTTCAAGCCATCAATGTACATCAGTGTTTACGATCTTAACTGTAATGGAGTGGTTCGTCTCTACTTAACACAACCGAGGCGACTGTGAGCCCTAGTGCTTAGCAGCTGCTGTATTGGCAATCCTGGGCAAAATAAAATAATTCCATATATGTCACTTAGCCTTTTGACAGATTAATCTGTAGACAGCCATTTGAAAACAAAGTACATGTCCCTACTTGGCATATCATTGCCAGGTCTCTGAATAAGAAAAAACATATGATGCCTAAGTGAAATGGCTCCTCTTGTACTCACTGTGTCCTGACATTACTGATGTAAGGCTTCTGCTCATCCTCAGGGGTCTTGTTTCTATTTGTGAGCGTGTGGGTACTCATGTCACCCTGTATGGCCTTCAGTCCATTTGGCAGCCTTGTGCATAAGCCTTAGACAGAGTCTACATGTGTATGCCATGGCCAGGGAGGAACCAAGAGAAGGAGGCCTGTCCCAAGAAGACAGCAAAAGACAGTAAACATTATTTACGGAACAAAACCTTCCTTCTTAATACCTGTTTGCCCAAAGGGCTACACAGGGAGGATTCTCCGTATCACCTTTCAGTGAACACAGACTTCCTTTCAAATAAGTTTATTGGGACGAAAATGTCACCCTGCCCTAGGCACCACGTTGCCTC
Organism: Tinamus guttatus; assembly: GCF_059628265.1. Classification (NCBI taxonomy): domain Eukaryota; kingdom Metazoa; phylum Chordata; class Aves; order Tinamiformes; family Tinamidae; genus Tinamus; species Tinamus guttatus. The sequence continues at coordinate 1,434,311 of NW_028288564.1, read as the reverse complement.
AGCACAAGATCCCATGTATGTGCTGGGGGTATTAACAGGGCCGCTCACCTAAGACATGCCCTGCGTGGAGGCAGAAGCTGGCTCACCACCAGGCTGGAAGAAGCTGTCACCAAGTCCCTGGGTTTCCTGTGACAGAGAAAGTCTCCAAGTATCTAACAAGGAGAAGCAAACAAATGCCATGGGGAGAGCAACAAGGAGAAGCAAACAAGTGCCATGGGGAGAGAAGCAGCAATTTCTAAAAGCACTTTGCCAAATGTCTCTCTTCTTATTTATTTATATGTGGAATGAAAGGGGCCAAAGATTGAAAGAGGGAAGTGTCACCACAGAGTGGCTGGAGACCCATAATATTCTAGATTAGAAAGCAAACAAGCCAAAACAAGGCGCTTTTTGCTCTGCGGAGATTCCCTGTAGGTCTCATTAACTGACAGAAATTAAGCCAAGCTGTGAACACTTTCCCCGGCGGCTCTGTCTGCTGGGAGCGTTCACATCGACGCCACCATTTCTGAAGCGCCGCAGAGCAGCGCGCAGGCCGCACTCGCATGAGCTCTCCACTGACAGCGGCACCGTCTGCTGCCGTTTTACATCTTAATTCTGCTCCCCGTGCGGCAGCAGTGCTCAGCCCACGCAAAGTGTCAGGCGGGGAAGCAGCGGCACGGCGGGGTTGTGTCGTTTCTGATGAGTTCTCACAGTGACCTTGCTCGCTCTGGGGAGAAATAGGCCAGAAGTTGCCCTGTGTTGTTATCACTCTATCTCTGCTAGCAGCCTTGGGAACCCAGAGATAAACGGGTTGTTGCTTTTGGGAGTGTACCATGCTGTTCTCCACCTGGCTCCTGTGGCATTGAGGTAACAGCTACACTAGAATGCTTCTTTTATTTCATGCCTCTGAGGCTTGAATACTCAAAAGCATGTGAGTAACTAACACAGTCCAAACAGACACTCTGGTGGCCCCAGGAGGTGCCCGAACATTTTAAAAATCCAACTGAACTACAGAGGGTAAACATGCATGGGTCAACTTGAACGCAGCCCTGAGTAAAGGAATCTGTCCCCAGTAAAAACAGTTCTTCAGGGCTTAAGAAAAGAATCCTTTCAAGAAAAATAAGGGGCTAGCAGCACAGTCAAGAAAGAGCTCTACAAATACGTGGTTTATGGCATTTATACTTACGCTTCTTATGCTACCTGGCATTCTTACTCCATGGGGAAGCTGGCTGTGAATAGTATTCATCAGCAAAATGAAACCAGGAAGAACAGGAAGGAGAATAACAGAATCTAGGTCACCAAGTCACTGAGTCTAAGACAAAACCAAAAAAAAGAAGCCAATAGCTGATTTGCCGCCTCCTGACTTGTTTCAGAAAGCAAGAGTATTATTGATCTTCATTTCTTAAAGGAAAGCAAAATGTATATGCTGGATTTCACCAGTGTAGCAGCAGCCCAATTAATATGCCAGCTCTGCTGACATCTACTATAAGCAGTTGAAAAACTTCATCTCTCTGAAAGGTATTAAGCTTTTCAGAATGAATTTTCATCACAGTGCTCAAAGAACCTGTTGGGCAAGATGAAATCACACTTTAGACTGGTCTGCTCTTCCCCTGATATTTGCACCTTGCTCTCATCAGTACTAATGAGAACTGTGACACCTCTCATAGCTGGAATTCACTTTGAATTTATCATTACAAGTTATACAGCCAGAATCAGTATTTTCTCTGTGAAAGAACAATTTTATGTATTCTATGTAGTGAACTTTTAACTTGAAAGTGAGGACCTGAATACAGCTCTAGTTATGAGTTTAGAGCAAATACCCAAGGAAACCAATAGCTTTTCCTAGAATTTCTATTAGCCGCCAGGGGATTTGTTTTGTTTTTGTCTGTTAGCAGTAAAGAAAATGTGAGCAATTAGGAGTTTTATTACCACTCTTTAAAATCTAAAACAATTCTTTTAAGTCTTATTTTCTTTTCAGAATCCAAGCCAGAGCTTTATAAAGCCCTATTTTATTCTGTGGTAAGGCTTCATAAATAATGGAGCTTTAAAAGTCCGATAGGCTTTATTCTAAAATACCTTGAAGCAATTTCTGTCAGAACTGAACCTAACTGGTTATACCACATGTTCTCCAAGCATTTTCTAAAGCACAGTTTAACTAGGTAAGAAAAATACCTACAGCCAGTACCAGCTTCTTAGCTGAAACAGATATTAGAATCAAGCAGGAAATCCAATGCAGTGGTTGGTAGAAATCCATGCACATGGGATAGACCAGTGTATAATTTGTGTAAAATAGAATTTAACATGTTATTTCTGTCCAGCCTTGTATATACCAACAGAAGACTTTTAAGATATCATTTATCATCTGTGAGGAAGATACCAGCTGGCGATCCTGTTCAGTATGACTGTATATTTCTCTTTCATTCTTACCACACGCGCAGTCAGCATTTCAAGTGGTCAGCTTAATTCGGGTTAGCTTGTGCAGAGGCAATTTACTGTGCAAAAGAGCAGCAGCTGATGTTTGAGCACAAAGAGAAAAGATTTTTCTAACAGCACACGAGAGCAAGTAGGTCATGCTGGAGAACATTTTATCTAAGGCACTGAATCATGATAGGCATCCTTTAGGATACAGAATGAGAAAAAAACGTGCTAAGCAGGACTTTAGTCCTGGTTTGCAGCTAAACTGTTACCAAAACGTACTCAGTGGTACTGATCGGTGACAACTTTTATCTGCAGATAAAGGAAAAGTTTTTCCAACTGGGAACAAAGATGGATGAGTCTCTGTTCCCTGTGTCTATCACTCCCTGTGACCAGCAACGCGCAGACCGGCTCCTCCCTGCCAGCACCAGAACACGTCCAACAGCTTTCCAAGTGAGGTCAGCGTGGCACCCTGCTCTTCAGTGTGCACTGCATTATTTTCAAGGCATATATTAATTTCTGCAACAACTATAATAACCTTTTTATAAGACTTAGTGAACAGATCAGTGGTTCACAGCATCTTTAGAAACAGAGATATGACCAGTCAGTAAGCACCGGGATTAGTACACTTGTTCTGCGCCTGCCTTGAGTTGTTTGGTTGCTTGTTTTTCTGCAATATTCTTCTGTGCTTCAGCTCAGCTGAGGTTTTTGGTAGGCTGGCTGCCTTCGGGAAGTATTCCTTGAAGTGTGCCCTCCCCAGAAGCAGCCCCAGTCCTGGCCTTCATTTCAAAGCATCAGCCTTCAAAACTGTACAAGAAAAAGTACCAGTCTTCTCAGGGCAGTCAGGGTGTTGTGGGTAGGGAATATTTCATGATTCCTTTACTTCAGTAGCAGGACATAGATACTTTTAAGGTGTCTTATTTCCTTTCTGCCTTATTTTCATTATTTTCTTTCTTTCTCCTGTTTTCCTGTAATCCTCTTTTCCTCAGGCACTTCCCTTTCCTCTCCCTTCTGCCATACCAAAGCACCCACCTTCAAATCAAGGGTGACATGTTCCTCTTCCTCTCCTCTTTCCAAATCCATATGCCCTGCCTTCACCACGCTCATCTCCCACCTTCCCACAACATCTGCCCAACAGTCTCCTGCCTACTCAGTAGTCACTTCCAAGAGGTCCTTCCACCTCAGTGTTACGTTTTTAATGTAAAAATAATTTTTAAAAAAGAGGTTTGCTGTTTTTCTTTTTTTTCCCCATTACAGATTTTCTTCAAGAGTCTAGAGATAACATTTTTGCTGATGCAGAAATAACGAGCTTAGTGTGTGAGGCCAATAGACTAAGGTATTTCAATAAATACCATCTTAGAGGCAACAAAGAGGCATGACGACTCTCTCAGTTTATGTTCATAACCAAGGAAAGCAGGGGCAGACATCCTGCGGTCAAACACTGAGTAACTTCTCACAGCACTCGGGAGACTCTACACACTAGAGACTGCCCTGGCAATGTAATGACAAGATGAGAGCACAAGGCAGATTGAGCCATGGAACAAACAAGCATGAAACCGCATCATTTTAAAGTAGTCAGGTCTGTTTATGGAAAGATAACTCATCTTCCTGCCCCGATCCCTGCGCCCACAGTCCGACTTGCTGGGCTTTGCCTTTGAGCTCCCTAGCCGAGGCAGAGCAGAAACGGCCTCTCAAATAAATAACGTAATAAATAACATTAATAATAAATAACAGCGGGCTTTTGGCAACAGTTTTAGCAGGTCTTAAATATGGATTGTAATTGCTGTGTGTGATTGATTTTTTTTTCTTTATCTTTTGCCCCAATGCTAGCAACATTTTGCAGTTTTTTTTTCTCATGTAAAACAAACAAATGAACAAAAAATTATCATAGGTAAGTATGAATGGTAACTACGAATATTTTAACACCAAATGTTAAAAGGAACCAAAACAAAATAAGTGATTGATAAAGGAAATTGAAATCTAAGAAATTAGGAATAAAACAAAGACACTTTCTAGTCATAACTAAAATTCTCCCTCACCAACAACTGGTTGAAGGTATGATCCTGTAGAGGTTGATTTCTTCTTTTTTCAAGAAAACCTGTTTACAAAAGCTGGGAATTAATGGCACCATACTGCATTGCACAGTCTTATTGCACCTTTCAGCTAACAGTATATTTTGGCAAAGTAAAACTTGTAAAATAAATAGTTTAATAACATATACCTGTCACTTTTCTAAAACAATGACTTTTCAGTAAATAAGAAGGCAGACATACAATCATTTACGAAGAGGCAGCCACACAAATTTGTCAGCCTTTTATCACATTGTTTCTAAAAATGTCTGTTCAGTCATCCTGTTTAAAAAAATGATACTGAAATGTAACATACCATTTCCTTTCAGATGAATGATGAAGTGATTCTGTTGAACATCTTTTTGTACCCTATCCTGAAGTAAGTCACAATTTTCCTGCACACCTCTGAACAAGGATAAATTATATGTAGGAGACATTTAAAAATATGATATCCAATAAACAAAGCAGAACTGATGTACACCCTACAGTAGCTGTTCTATGCCACTTTGTAAGATACGGAGAGAATGTCCTGAAATTTCGATTTGCAATCACACCAAAGAGTCATGACTGAGAGAGTCAGTCAGGACGGATGCTTCTGTGCACAGTTACATATCTAAAAGTTCAGCAAAAAATCTGTTAAGGTGTTAGTGGTTATGTAAATTATCTGTTCTGTTTCAGTCAGTAGACATATCATAAATCTGATTATAGGATCCTTTCCCATGGACTTCAGTACACTCTGGCATACGCCTTCTGTCTTTGCAAGGAAAGTTGAGAGACCAATGTAAATATGCCAGCTTTTGAATTGAAATCTATCAACAGCAATTGTGACCCTTGCTTTCTTATGGATAGTTGAGAGGTTGGGATGATATAAAAAAAAAGAAACCAGCAAGTGTTATTGTTCTGTTTGGACATAATAGTGTTGGTTTATGTTAAAGTAAGTCCTACGAGTTTTGAAAAAGTGTTTAAACAAATCTTATCTCTCCGGCTTCGAGTTGCCTCCGCTTACATTTTTCTGATGCAGAGGAGTATCCTCTAGATGTTAGGAAGGTGTTTTTCAAATTTGTTATGGAATCCAGATGCCTAGCTCCCACAGTATTTCAGAGCATTCAGCACATAACTCCCTTGGGAACTCTTGAAAATTGAAAATTTAAGCCTGATTTTTGGAAATTCTATATGTTTCATGGAAAAACAAAACAGGCTAAAGCCAGATTTTGGAATAGTTACTACCAAAAAAGTGACCCAGCTCCTCCAGTGGCTACACGATACGTCTCAGAGATGCTGGGAATGTAGAAGAAATGAAAAATGATAATTTATTTCAAATGAAAATTATTGTACATAATAGAAATTCTATGAATTGAAAGAATTTCACAAAAGCAATAGCAAAAACATCTGTGCTTTTTCTGCTTAACCTGTTGCCAGAAATTTCCACATTTATGTCCAGCCATTACTGAGATTAATCCACTCTGGCTAATACAGTCTTCTTATATGTTGCATTTATGGCCGAACGATGCAGTCCAGGAAAAGCAAGGAAAAAATAATATTTTTGATGACAGAAAGAGATAATTAATTTATAGGTCAGCAGAAGCTTCGCATGTTTAGCCCTGTGTGTGATGACAGTTGTGCAGTGCCAGGAGAGATACTGCATTGGAAAGATACTGTTTACATAACTGAAACCAGTTAGAATTATGGGTTTTCCCACCACCTTCCTGTCATCTCACTATGAATTACCCTTTAATGGAGTTCAGCAGTACCTGAGATGCCATGATTTCTCTCTGATATTAAATCACAGAATCACTGAATGATTAAGGTTGGAAGGGACCTCTAGAGATCATCCAGCCCAACCCCCCTGCTCCAGCAGGGACACCCAGAGCACGTGGCACAGGGTGGCATCCAGGTGGGTTTTAAAGATCTCCAGAGGAGACTCCACAGCCTCTCTGGGCAGCCTGTTCCAGTGCTCTGGCACCCTCACAGTGGAAGTTCTTCCTCATATGGAGATTAAATTTCCTATGTTTCAGCTTACACCCATTACCCCTCGTCATATCACCGGCCACCATGGAGAAGAGTTTGGCCCCATCCTCCCTACATTCACCCCTCAGGTACTTGAACATGTTGATCAAATCTCTTCCCAGTCTTCTCCAGACTAAACAGGCCCAGCTCACTTAGTCTTTCCTCATACCATAGATGCTCCAGTCCCTTCATCATCTTTGTGACTCTCCGCAGAACCCCCTCTAGAAGCTCAATGTCCTTCTTTTACTGGGGAGCCCAGAACTGCACCCAGTACTCCAGGTGCAGCCTCACTAGAGCTGAGCAGAGGGGCAGGATCCCCTCCCTCAACCTGCTGGCAACGCTCCTCCTGATGCAGGTCAGGATGCCATTGGCCTTCTTGGCCACGAGGGCACATTGCTGACTCATGGTTAACTTGCTGTCAACCAGGACTCCCAAATCCCTCTCTGCAGAGCTGCTTTTCAGCAGGTCAACCCCTAATCTGTACTGGTGCCTGGGGCTATTCCTCCCCAAGTGCAGGACCCAGCTGCAATTCTCCTTGTTGAACCTCATGAGGTTCCTCTCTGCCCATCTCTCCATCCTGTCTAGGTCTCTCTGAATGGCAGCACAGCCCTCTGGAGCGTCAGCCACTCCTCCCAGTTTGGTGTCATCTGCAAACTTGCTGCGGGTGCACTCTGTGCCCTCATCCAAATCATTGATGAACAAGTTGAAGAGCACCAGGCCCAGCACTGACACCTGTGGGACACCACTGGCCACAGGTCTCCAACCAGACTCGGCCCCATTCATCACCACTTGGTTGTTGTTGTTTTTTTAAGTTGGGGGACACATTTAGAGAAAGGAGAGTTTGAGATCTAGTGGAGAAAGCAGCTGATCCAGGACCCTTCAACAGGAGATGAAGAGTGGCACCACATTTGAGAAAAGGCTGCTATGCAGCTTAGCCTAAGCTTACTCCCTGGTCTGTGACACAGTGAAAGGCACAACGATGTGTTTTAAAAGCCATGATCTTGCAGGTCTCAGCTGCTCTTCTCCTTGGTCATTCCCTGGCATTGTCAAGAAGACCTGTGAAGATAACAGTGATGGCAAATCCAGGCATTTGCAGGCATGGACAACTGCAGAGAGGGTCTCAGAAGCTGAGAGTTCACTTGATGAAAAAACAATTCAAGGAGTAAAAAATGGTGAAGCAGCTGAAGTAACCCAATATGGGATTACATTAGCATAATTAGAATAAGTTAGTGGACTGTCACCTAACTTCTTTATCTGAAAAAATGGTATCTGGCTGAACTGGCAGTCTAGACACTTCCCCTAGGCAAGAGAGAGAGACTGGCCTCTCCATAGGTAAACTCCTTCTAGTTATTTTAGATAACTTTTCTTGAAATGATTTTAATTGCTGTGATGATTGACTAAGTTTAGCTGCCTACGTCCAGCTGAGATGAACCCTTCCCTTATTCATGTGCAAAGCAGGAAAGGCAGCTTTGTGGTTACATTCCGCAATACACGTTGGCAGGGCAATCTTCCCGGACAGCTTCTCAGTGAATTGAGAGCTTCCTGACAAGCATTTGTTTAATAAGATAACATTTTTATGCAGGTCTTGCTGCCTGAGGAAAAAAAATGACAAACAGCTCCCCCAAATGTGTGGTCTCTTCTGCAAAAATCACCCTGACAAACAGATCACCTGTTAAAGTGACAACTCCCCCGTGACAACGAGCACTTTGCAGTGCTGGTGGCGTTTCAACAGACTGTGAGAAGAGCATTAGATGAATATGCAAAGCCAATTTTGCTCAGTCTGCCTGTCAACAAGTCAGAAGGGCCTGACCAGGAGGAGAGGGATAGATGGGAAATCCTTCACATGGAATGCCAAGCACCAGCCAGCCTGTGCAGATAAAAAAACTATGCTTGTTCCGATACTACTTTCGGCAGAAAGACAAGCCCAGCACAGGCAGGCTAGACTCTGTGAACACTGAGCTCAGGGAGGGCAGATTCTTTGCAGTTACACAGATAACTTGATGATCCTCTTTTCATTTTTTTTTTCTTTTTTCTTTTTTTTTTTTCCCTTGGGAAAGAAAGTCCAGATAATGTAATTGGATCAGGGCCAGTGTCTGCCTGGAACAGGGTGAGAGCAACTGAGCAAATTCCTATCTGGTTACTTCTAGTTCACTTGAATCCTTCTGTTCTTCCAAATCAGATCTCTTTTTATTTCTCTTAAATGGAAATCCCTGAGCTTCCATTTGGAGCATTTGGACAGTGTCAGGAAGCAGTGAGAGTTGCCTGCTCTGCAAGGGAAGGGGATCCAAGAGCCAAATGTGATAGCCAGGCTGGCAGGATCCGGGACCTCACGAGTATGGATCCTAGATATGCAGGCTGTTGGAACTGGAAGAGAAGCTAGAAAACTAAAAAAAGTACCTTACGCAGCCTTGCATCATTACAACTTGTATCAATAACATCTTCCATCCTATTTAAGGACCTCTGAAGTATTAAACAGAGTTGGCTCAAAATGTTTTTACAGGAATTACATTATAAGCTTTCTGGCTGATTCTGCAGGGGCCCTAGGGTTCCACATATCTTGACATGCAAATACCTTTTTATTCTATTATTTATTTGAATAGTCTTATTAAAAGTTTTAATATTTCTTCCTCTCTGAAACGTGAGTACAGCCTGAAGACTGTAGCACAGTTAGTAAAAAGGATTAACTGAGAATATCCAACATCTTCCCCACTCCAAAGAACAACAGGCATAACAGACTGAAACAGCATGAAAGCCACAATCTGATTTAAATCCTGCCAAGTTCTTCAGGCCTAGAGTGTCTCTATACTTACTAGACTGTAATGGGTGGGACATTTTTTCTATAACAATTATTCTGTAACCATTATTTTCCAAATTCCCTCTTGACCATACTTTGTAGAACATTATTACTACTGTTACTGACTTTTGCTACACAGAAGTCTTATACCAAAACAAACAAAAAAAACAGTCTTCCTGTCACTTCCACTCTAGTGCAGTTTTTCAGTCCGTCTAGAACATGCAGGAATGTGAAGAAAATTAAGCTGCCTCTGCTGTAAATATTGGCCCTGGAAGATGACGCTTTCAAACCTAAGAGTAAAGGCTAGACCGCTAAAAAAATTGAATTAATCTGATACAGAATGGGTGCTTTTGAGTGCAGCACAAAAGCAGGATTGCCTTTACTCTTGAAATTTGGGGAACTGCAAGCAAGCGGGCCCAACCATTATAAAGGCTGAGACATTTATTCCCTAGTTATAAGACAGAGTCTTGTACAATGCAGATTCAGTTTCTTACTTAGCCAGGAAAAGGATGACTCAGAATTCTTGGGTTCAGTTGCTAAAGACTGACATGCTTTTCACTAAACCCTAATTGCTGCCTTATTGGTATTCAGTAGGAGTACAAATGTGATGAGCCATATGCTGAGCTGATAAAAATGAGGAACAGCTCCACTGAGTTGACCGCAACTATCTACATCAAAGATTTGGACCTCTTTCTTTTTGTTATTTATAAAAATATTAAGTCTTAGAGCTCTTACTACAGCAAGCCTTTCTGTTACTAGTACATATGGCAGCTGAACAACTTTAAATAACAGCCTTTGCTAGCTTAATTATGCAAAATACAGTGCTGGGTACTGCTAGCTGAAAACGAGAATCATGATTATGTAGGTCTTTATATAGGATGATGACGCTATGCATTTTGAATCAAGCTTTTTATACATCTTGCTCCTTGCAAAGTATTCTGCTTTGACTGTAAAATCCATTAAGCTTAACTGCTCACATTAACCATTTGTGTTAGACAGACACATCATTAGTTTATGTTATTACCCTAACAACCATTTAAGGCAGGAATGGCACAGGTGCTTTATTCTGTATTATAATAACCGTACCATTCCAGATGTCAAAGTCAATCATTCATGTGTACTCTGGGTGATTGCAGCTGATTGACTCAGGTAGCGATCTTGAAAATGTGCTCAAGAGCTCAGGCAAAAATAGATTTTGATGTCACATTACTGACTTATAAAATTCTTTCACATCATTTGGGATGTTGTGCAAATACCTTAGAGTAATACATATTCAGATCAAGTGCAAATACTCAAGCAGTATTTAAGTTCTACGCATCAGATAGCAAGCAGATTCATTTGACAAAGCAAATAAACTAGAAATTATTATTTGAAGAAAACAAAACCTTTAGGCAGAGTTTAGGCTGGCAGCAGAATTCATAAGACTGTTTCCAGTCACTAGAGGACAATGTGAATTGCTGTGTGCATCAGGGAAGTTCTGGTGGCTAATACTGAGGCTAAACAGGGAGTAGCTTGTACAGGGCTTACATCCCTCATCCTCACCTGCACATGCTGGTGCAGGAGCACATGGTGCTTTTCATCTACTTCGCACCTGCTTCCACTTTTATACGCCCACACAAGATAAAAGAAAATTCTGATTCAAGTCTGACATAGAACTTTTGTCTCCTTGATCTGCATTCTCCTGACTGACAACAGGGCTTGGAGAGGAAAGGGACTGTGCCATGCACATCTGTAGGCTTTCCTGAAAGATGGTTTTGAGGTTTTCATTTTTTTTTGAATAAAATAATGCAGATTTCCTCCCAGAGTTTTCAAAATAAAAAAGGATAATGGCATGAGCAGTGAGATTAAAAGAAGTAAGGACTGCAGAAGTCATATACTGAAAAATTATGTGAACTATCTCAAAATACAAGAGCATCAGCGCTGGGGCTAATGAGTAGAGAATATAGATCTCATAAAGTGCAGCCATAGACATTCTGTGTGTGTGTGTCTGATCTTTTAGAAAGTGATTCCTCCCCTTCCCACTTCTCCTCTCCCCTCCTCTCCACCAGACCCTTGTCTGGTATTAGATTCAATACAAAGTTTGCAATACATGATACACAGATCCTGCTAAGCAAACTAGAGATTCAGTGAAGCACCCAGAAATTTAAACTACTAAACTACGTGAAGAATGTTGGATGGAAAACAAAACAAATTCTTTTAGCACCCTGATGTGTTTATGCATTTCATTCCTGATTGCTGCTGTGAAGTGTTGAATTGCAAATTCTGCTTATTTGTCTTCACATTTAGATCTCTCTGTGGTTTCCCTATACATCAGGTTTTGCACAGATTGAGAAAAATACTGCACTTACATCTTTCAACAGCTTAAATTTTGTGTTTTAGATGGTTGTGACGTGGCTCTAAGGCCAATGAGATGCCTTATTGCATTAGAAAGTTAGAATTTTGCAACCAAGTCCATGTGAGCAGAGGTCTGTTTATTTTAGGCTCCCTGTGGACATTAGGTTTAGTACCTAACTGCTTCATCTCAGCAAGATTGGAATGAAACAAAACGAAAACACAATAACCTAGTCTGTATGCTATTAGGCAGATAAACTGTCATTCTAAAGTCACCTCAGATACCCAAAGACTGATGTTTTCACAGTATGTCTTGACTCACGTCCTCATTGGTAATAGCTTGCAAACTAGAAAAAGGTCTAAATTATGTTAGTGCTGTTTCTTGGGGAAATAAGACTTACGGAGTCATATTTTGAATCTGGAGCTCTCCCATTAAGGGACCGTTTTGCTATTATATAGAGAGCTATCAAATACAAAAAAAAAATCTCTTAGGAGTGTGTGGGAAGCACGGAAGGGATGTGCAAAAACAGACACTGGAAATCAGGCTACTGTGGATACTTTTTTCTTATGCATTCGTTAAGAGGGTCTCCTTAGCCAGGAGTGTCCATCCTAAATGAGATGACTATAAGGCTTGTGCCTTTGAAGAGTTAATGAGAAAAAAAAATGAAAATGAAAAAAATACCTTTGGGAACTGAATTATTAAGGCTGCCATGAAACCATATCCACATGTTTCTCTCCCCGCTGCTTCCTCCATCTCCAAACAAAACTGGAGTGGTTAAGTTCTCAAGAAATTACAAACTGAGGTGAAAAAAGAGCCACCACAGACGAGGTCAGAGCACGACTACCTAGACTCTTGAGGTCATTTTCTGATGTCTCAGGAAAGCAAACTGTCATGTGAAATTTGGAGGTAAGTAACTGCCTTTCTTGCAAGCTGTTATCCTGGAAATCTTGTCTGGCATAGTTGTCCTCAGAAAGCTTGAAGCTACCAAAGGAAATTATTTAAACCTTGCACTGCATTTTAGTATCTATCTTTTTATAGTCAATCACTTCGTTTTCAGGCCAAGTGTAGTTCACTGAGGAATGATACACACTTTTTTTCCACTCCTACTCATTCTCATGATCCAGACCCTCTGGAGTCTCCTCAAAAGGCTGTACCATCGCACAACCTATGTCCATCCCTCTGTGTGGTACAAGGGTACTTAGCACAGTGAATAACATTTAACACTTTTCTATATCACTTAGCACTTACATGCCATGGGGCCCTAGTCACAGCTTTGCTCCTGCCAGTCATTGGCAGAAAAACCACACTCTGGTAGCATATACTTATTTCACTGTGAACAGCATGGGAAAGTCTGTTTCTTTGCTGATTTGTATGACAGCTGTCACTGCCTAGAACACTCTTACTACAATATCCCCAGCCTAGGGAAGATTTAGGTTTCTTTCTTGTGCAATGGCGCATCTGCATGTCTACAGAGAGGCAGAGCTACTCACCTTAAAAACACTGGCTACTCACACTACTGCACCCCATCCCCTGCCTGCAAAGGATCCCCGTTCATAAACTTTGAGAGATACTCAGTCTCTCTTCAGGACACCCTTTTCAGGTAGTAATTCTGTCTACATGTACCAAATCTGTATAGGACACAGAGGAAGACAAAGAGGATCAGTGTCAATAAGGGGAAAGCCATACTATATATAAAGGAGCAATAAATAATGCTCCCCCCTTTACGGCAACTTTAATTCAGTTCCTTGCCTTTTGCACTAAAAGAAAACATTCTTCAAATGCATTACTTATGCCCATTTTCTTTCTCACTTCTCTGCTCTTTTCACTTGAGTGGCATGAGCCAGAAAGTTGCCTCCAGCTCCAAGCTGCTGGGTGGGCTCACACCCTCCCTGCAGACATCGCAGCTCAAGAGATGCCCCCTCCCCTCCCCTCCCCTCCCCTCCCCTCCCCTCCCCTCCCCTCCCCTCCCCTCCCCTCCCCTCCCCTCCCCTCCCCTCCCCTCCCCTCCCCTCCCCTCCCCTCCCCTCCCCTCCCCTCCCCTCCCCTCTCCTCTCCTCTCCTCTCCTCTCCTCTCCTCTCCTCTCCTCTCCTCTCCTCTCCTCTCCTCTCCTCTCCTCTCCTCTCCTCTCCTCTCCTCTCCTCTCCTCTCCTCTCCTCTCCTCTCCTCTCCTCTCCTCTCCTCTCCTCTCCTCTCCTCTCCTCTCCTCTCCTCTCCTCTCCTCTCCTCTCCTCTCCTCTCCTCTCCTCTCCTCTCCTCTCCTCTCCTCTCCTCTCCTCCCTTTGTGCACCTCTTTGGGCAAAGAGAGGTTTTGGCAAATTGTCGCAGGGAAGCATGACCACTTCCATAAACGATCCCCTTCCTTGGATGCACAGTGCCGCGGCCACCAGGAGATGGTGGCAGAGAGCCCCTTCCCTGAAGAGCAGATTGCTGATCTGTATTTTGTCAAAAAGCAGAATGACCTCAGCACCAAGCTGCCATTTCTGGGCTTTTCTGGTTGCAATTGCACTCCATTCCTGTCACATCTGCAATCCCAAGACATTGAATTTCTGAGCGAAATGGTCTCCCTCTTAGCTGTCACAAGGCCATCCGAGCTCACGGCCAAAGTTGCTGGAGCTCTAAGGCACAGCAGTTTGCAGATGTTAGAGAGAAAATACATTTAATTACATGTATTGCATTTCAATGCATAAACACCTTTCTGATTGACTGATTCTGTATGACAGTTTGAAAGATAAAAGCGATTAATTTTAAGTGACTGGCGCATTAATTTCTTGTTATCCTTCGTCTGCTAAATGAAATGTGGATGTTAATATTTGCTAGTGAATGCACATTCAAAAATTACCCTCAGCAGGATTTTGCAGATCCCAACAGCCACTGTTAAATTACAGTTGCCAGATAATGCATTTGTTCATAATGTAGAAATGTCTGAGAGTGTAGGTATGGGTACGTGTGTACTCTTTAATATTCATATAAGTAAATAAAATACACAAATGAACTCCATTGTTCATTTCAGTCATGGTCATCGAATTTGTCTTACTGCAAAAAGAATGAGAGTTCACAGGGTCTAATTAGAGCAAACAATTAACAGTAGTAGCAATTCAAAATAATAAAGCTAAGCATTCTCTTTATCTTAAAAATGCTGAAGCCAAAGTGAGCATTTCATGGCTTTCAGTTAAGACTGGCTCAAAATCACTGCTCACTTGCACTTCAAGGATTACCAGTTGAATGCACACAAAAATCTCCTTTTCAAAAAAAAATAAAGTTTCAGCAAAGCTGTGTAGCTAAGCAAAGCTGCGTACCTAAGAAAATCCAGAAGTATTACCACAAAAACAATATGTAAACTGTGGCAACATTCTGCTTTTCATAGAATACTATCAAAAACTTTGATAACTAGGTACTTGTCACTTAGCCTTTTCCTGAAGTGTTTTCTCACTCGTGTTGTTCATTCCTTCTTTTTAAGCTACTACTTTAAATCTATTCAATCATATGATGGAATTTTTTAGATATATAATGATCAAGTTGGCATTAAAGGGAAAATCATGTCCGGAACAAAAGTTTTAATTAGATCTAAAACCAGAACTATACTGCACACTGGTTACTTCAAATGGATTTTGAGTCATTAAAAGTTCATGGTCAACATAACTTACGTGATTAAAAGGAATAAATATCGTACTTCACATTGTCAAATTGTACTTTGCTCAGTAGCAGCCCACTAAATAAACCCTAAACTATTGCAGTACCTCTAAACCAGTTCGTTTTCTGAAAGTAGTTGTTAAAACACCCTCCATGATGAAGTTATCTCCTTCTGCTCCAGAGACAGGAGTAATATTTGCTCTCAATAATTGGAATACTAGCTCCAAACAAGCTATCAATAAATGAAGATGTTGCACCGGTTCAGCAAAGCTCTTACGTGGTTGGGAAATTGCACAGCATGATGTTAATCTCATTGTCAACCATTTTGCTTACATGGGGACAAGTTACTCAATCCCCTGCAAGGCTGATCCCCAAAACTCTTAGCCAGTCTTAGCCAGGCTTAATGGGGACACAGATTTTGTATTACTGACCTCAATTATTTGTCCAAAGAAATCCTGGAATTATCCCCAGTGCGAGAGACGACAGAAGTTGCCAGTTCCCAACTGCTCACAGCAGCGGCTAATTCCCTGCAGGCAGATCCAGGGCCTGGCAGGACCGGGCAGCAGGGAGCCGAGCGCGTCTCGCTCTTTCCAACGGGCACCCTGGCAGCTGCCTGGGGGGAAGAGGTACCCGCAGGGGCTTGTGCCAAGGCGGGACGTGTCACCAGCTGCAGCGCAGTATCTCATTCCCTAGACTACAAGGGGAACTTCAGCAGGTGCTTTTAGGTAGGTCCTACACTAAAAATACTGAGGTGTTTGTTTTGTTTTCCAGATTTTGCTGCATTTCACTACAGAAACAAGAAGAGTTTTCTTCTAATCTCAGCATACTTCTAAATCTCCAGAACAGGGAGGCTCAAGCATGGTTGTAAATACTCTGCTCCCTTTTCAGTTATTGCTGCAAGAGCAATACCAGACTTGCAAAGCAAGTTTAACAGTATCAGGTTCAACAACCTATCTGTCATGGGGCTGCATCAGTACCTGGCTGTGTGGCTGGTACCCCTACAACTTCACAAAATAAAAAGGTTACAGAGCATCTGAGGATAAAATGGTCAGAAAAGATAAAAAGTAGACACACAGGATGTATATTAATAATTCTGGTATCCACTGCTAGATGAAGGCCCCTTCCTCCTGCTCCTCAGGGAACACTTCTTCCAAGGAAAAGCACTTACCTGCTTCTGAAGAAATGGGGAAAAGGACAGGAAGCTTTTTCTAGAGATACTCGGTAGAATATTCCTCGGAAGAGGAATAAGTCACTAGCTGGGTTTGTGAGGAAGGCCAAGCTTAGAGGGGCAGATCTGCAGCTCATAACCACTGGCAGAGCCTGCTGCTGTTGTGGGAATTAGTACATCCACCAAAAGATAAAGGGGGCTGAAGTGGTCACGAATGACCAGAAGCAGATGCCAGAAAATGTGTAAGAAGAGACTGAGCAGATCTAGTACCTCTCTTATATATCACCCTATACCCAGCATTTTGTATTTATATTCTGGTAATTTGTTCAGCTGTGAATTTTTATCACTAACTACACTGTCTGATAATCTAAAAAAATGTGTTTGAGGGATACTGAAGCAAAACCAGTACAATAGATCTGAGAGCAAACTGTGTATGCAAACTGCAGCATATATGGATGATGTAGAAACATAAAACACTCAAGGTCATAGATGAAGGCATGCTGCAGTTTTACTCCAAGCATATTAACATTTAATAACATTTCTTCAATTATGCCTTTGCTATACTGTAGTAGATACTGTGCTAAAGCTCCATGAGTAATCCAGTGAGAGTCTCTTGCAATAATATTCCCAAAGAAATTCTGAAAAACAGCTACTGCAAAAGGCATTAGAAATGTAAGACAGGGGAGGAATCTAATTTATACAGAAGCAGCTTCTCCATCTTCATCTGACTCCACTTAACAAGAGAATGGGCATCTCACAGATGAGAAAATGATAAAGAAAATGTCCCAGGAAAGACCAAAAGAAACGATGGAAGGTCATAGCTTACATTTAGATACATACACTGAAAACAGGAAAATTTGTTCAGGTCAGTGATTTGTTTCGAAGAACAAATCAGTAAAAAAAAAAAAAAATCCTGTTATGGCAAGGGCCTGGTGTCAATAAAAAAGAAAGCAAGAGGAGTGTAAGAGGTGTAAGTGAAGGAAGGAGTTTAAATACTTCATAGAAACTGAAGACTCAAGGGCAATGCCAACTTCAGCAGGTACTTTGGTGTACGAGGAGAGGCTCAGTGCAAGGAGAAACTACTGCTTGTGTCTACATACCTGCTGCTTGCATCTGGATCCCCAGCAGGTGGTGCAGGGCTTTACCTTCAGATCCCTTGGCTGAAGTTGTCCAAAGGACCAGTCATTGATCTGGGCTATTATGCCCTTGTTAAGGCTTGGAGTGCACTTAGAAAACAGCTTAAGGTTTAATTTCCTTCAAAAGGAGTCTAGTTTACACATACCCAAGCACTCTACCCAATCAATGCACAGCTGGGGATAGGTGCGAGAATTTGCTACAAAACCTCACTATTATATTAAAGCAGAACAAAAAACATAAATCCATCCATAGATCCCTGTAACTTGCTTCAGCAAATGTCAAATAATGTGTCACATTCTCTGCTTGTCTCTGTATCAGCAGAATTGGTATGGAACGTGTTGATTAGTTGGAGATTGAAATATAATTTTCTGGTATGAGCATCAGTCTTTCTTTGTATTTTGTAGGAATGGAAATTATTCATGTGAAAATGGGGAGTTTGGTGGAGGGACTGCAGAAATGCTACTTTCTATTTCTGCCACTATTGCAGTCAATTCAAATCCACAATAACACTAATTAAACTGATTTCACACTGATTTGTGGACAGACGTGAAATTATACATAAGTCACTCTGGATAAAAACCTGCTCTGCTAGAAAGTTTCTTTAAAAGCAGAATAAATGGAATCTGCAAGGACTGCATAATTCTGTAGTCATTATTCTCCTTGCTGAGAAGATTTAGTGGTTATTCCCTAAGTATGTTATCCATTTTGTCTGTCACATTAAATAAAGAAATAAATCACTTTTCAGTCACAAGAGAACTCTCTCTAGGCTGAACTTTCTGTCTCTACAAAGTAGATCTTTTCATAGCTTGCAAGCGAAATCCAGACTGATCCATTCCTCCGGGCACTGAGTCCACAGAGCAGCTTTCGTTTCATTTCCTCTGCAACACTTCAGGAGAGCTGTTGTTTATTATTAAGATATTGATTGAACAAAATGCCAAATTTTAAGTAGAGCTTGCAAAATTTCAGTTTCCTTGTTGGAGACAACACCTCAAAGGCCAACTTTGTGACTTCCTTGTTCTTCTATATGAGTGTGGGATCAGACTGTATTATTAGACCTGTGGCATCATTTTGTCTGTTGTATTCAAGGTGCATTTTTCTTTAGCTTATATAAAACATTCCATCAATTTTGCTCTTAACTAGTCTACAACACTGGTCTACAATAAGGGTTAAAATTCATATGTGCCTGTTTCCATAATCACTGCTACTATTTGAATAATCAGTTCTTCATAGCTGTAGTTGAAATTATGTATTCAAAATTTCTTCCTTGTTATCTGCAAAGCACCAGCAATAAAACTAATTTATAAGCAGCACATGAGAATATTGCCTGGAAAACAGCAGGATACGAAAGATGCCTCAGCAAGTGGAATTCATTGCTTTGTCTCCTCTCTGATTCAGGACGGTAGAATGTGCTGGAAAACTGAAGTGGAAAATAGTAACAAAGCAGCAAGTCTTTACTTCAATACTATTTTTATTATCATTTCCTGTATGAAAAAAGCAGGTGTTTTCAAATTTTAAAGCTCATTCTTCGTCAGCATGTTCTCCAACTATCTATTTATGAATGTAAGACAACCTTTCAGTTTAACTAACATACTACACCACTATCCCTCACTATCTTATATTAAGAAATATAACTTAATAGATAAGTAAGAAAATATTTTAGAAAAAAAAAATAGAAAGTTAATTAAATCTTTCAGTAACCAGAAAGCCTTTGTTTCACAAGCACTACTGTAAAGGCTCATAGGAATTCCTCTGTTACAAGTGTCCTTCTATTCCTTCGACCAGAATTTCAAGTGTGATTCCATTTCCAGCACATCTCTCAAGTGGGTACTTCCAAGGTAACTTATATATCATCAAGATGGGACACCATAGTTCACAACTGGGGTTTTATTTGAATTAAGGAGCGCCACTTTGCTCCCAAATGCTTCAAGACCTGGCTTTTGTGTACCTGAACACTATGAATCTTCCTGTCAGTTGTGGCCAGGATGGAGAAGATATCTGCTGTGGGATGTGACTCATGGTGGAGGAGGAGAGATGGGAGATGCGACTATAAAACCGTTGAATATCAAATATTATCCTTTCCATCACTTTTGACTGACTCCATGCATTCCCTCATACTCATACAGTTCGAAAACTTCTGAAAAACAAACAGAGCTGCAGCCTGTGACAAGATATGTGTTTCTCTGTACTGGTAGAATTTGGTAAAGAGTAATCTCTGTTCATTTTTTAAACAACCAGTAAATACTTCTAGTAGTAGAGTTCCAATATCAAACTCATAGAAACTTGTTGAACATCAATCATCACATCCTACAAAAGACAGGATGTACTCAAAGCTATCTCTGAGTCTTTCACCAGTCTCAAGTCTGGGCAAAAAAAAACCTAAATAAAGAATAACTGACAAATGCAACAAAATGCAACAGTATTGTTGGACGTTCTAGAGAGAGAGTTTGGGTGAAGGCACAGAACAGGAATCTTTTCCATGGGCACAGATATCTCTATGCCCCCCTTTCCAGGCTTCTCTGATTCCTTTATCTTAGCATTTGAGTACTCCTAACTTGTGCATAAAGCAAAGCAAGAACAGAGGACCCAGAACACAGAAGCTCTGCTTTCTCCCCACAAGTACTGAGGAGGGGGTTTGAAAGAGAACTTTTCATCCACTCCAAAAATTTGCAGGCAGGAACTTATAAGGATTTTTATGTTCTCTTCTTTGATCCAGTAGCATGAGACCACAAAGTGCTGTGAGACTGGCTATGCTATCGACACTCAGTATTGCATCCCACACTATGTTAATGGAATTAACATAGACCTTGTTGAAGTTTCTGAATCCAAAAGTGATCTTGAATGGGAAAGATTTGCTTCAAAGGAAACCAAAGCAAGACTGAGGTGTTCCAGGCTTGAAAGAAAAAAAGTTATGCAGAACTGAATGCACTGGCAATATAGTTTTCACCTTCCATTGGCGATGCACAACCTTCATCACCTAAGTGTAAAATATTTCAGGCCCCTCTCAGGATCAGTCAGAGCATGGCGTTCATATCTAAAATCGCCCTTTTCATCTTCATCTTATTTGGAAATCATGCTGTCTTCCAGATATGGATCTGATCACAGTTAGCAGACATAAAAATCATCAAACCAATTGTTATTCAGATATTCCTGTGATATTTAGTTATTTCAATAACTATCCATATTTAGTTATTTAGATATTGCTGTGATGTGGCAATATAACCCTTTTTTCCCCTCTCATTTGGGGTCTTTTTTTCACAAAACCATGTCTTTTTAGTTGTTTAAAAGTCAGGAGCAGAAAATAAGAAAAATAATCATGGGTCTGTATTAAAAGACTTGTGAGAAAAGATTAAAAGAATGGAGAATTTTTAGTTTATGGGAGAGAAGAATGAAAGCACGATTCTTGTCTACAAATATGTGAAACCCGTTGCCAAGACAAAAAGAACAAACTGCTCTCTGCATTTCTAGTGAATGAGGAAAGATGTAATGGGATTAAGCAAGTAAGATTCACTGAGACAGTAGGGATCAATGATTAACAGCAAGGCAGTGGAACACCTGAACAGAATGCCTACAGCTCTGAGAATCTCCGTTAGTTATTAGGCAAATAACTCTCAGGAATACAGGGTAGGAGAAGGAAGTAGACAAATCTTCAAAGTTCCTTCCAACCCCTTTCACCAGGCTACGATGATGGCAATCCACCTTTCTCCACAACAAAATAGACCTGCAGCTTTTGCCCACCCTTGGCAGACTACTCCTCCGTGTTTGTCACCAGTACTGTCATTGCTGACATTAACACTACTTCAAAACATTATGTTATTCCAAAATTTTCATCTGTTCCTATGCCAGAACTCTGGAATGCTTCAGCAGCTGAAGAGGTGTCATTATCATAAGCAGCGACATCACGGGCACAACAGGAATCGGCTTGCTCAATTAGCCTTAATGTGCTGCATTTGCTTTCCTAATTCAACAGCCTTGCAACCTTTCCTGCAGCAGTCGTCAGCTGCAGCGAGTTCATCAGCTCCTTCATTAGTGCTGAATGGCAGAGCGAGCTGGCAACATGCAGAGCCTACTCACAGGATCCCATTTCCTGAGTGCTGCTAATGCTTATTAGTACAGATAGCATCACTTCCCTGCAAAGTCACTCTGCTCTTTGGTGGGATGGGAGCTGGGTCAGTAAACGACAATTGTTCCAACTACTGCAATTACAAAGATGGGAAATTCAGTGAAGGAAGGACTGTAGAGAAATGAAAAAAAAAATGGAGTTTAATAATATGTAGCTTTCTTCCACAGCAATAAAAAAAAAAATATATAAAAAATCTGGGAATATGCATAAATCCCTGAAATTCCAAAGGTACTGCTAATGGTCACTTTTGAAGCTTCTGATTAGCATTGTTCCCCATAAGAAACACTTATAAAATACACTGCTTTGCTAAAGCAACAGCATGGGCAAGATTAATCTAGAAGAAAGCACTCATCATCTTCTCTGGACCAAATGAACATTGGTCATCTGAAATGAGGCTTCCCATGGTTAACTGCTGCCTTATTAACCCTAATTGTTCATAATGTAGGCATTAAAGAATACATAGAACTAAAATCATAGAACTGTGGAAGTTCACAACTCTGATGTGCTCATGGGTTCATTAAAAAGATATTTTAAAAACAAAGACCATATTTTGAAATATTCTGTAGAAGAATAAAAACAGCAATCAGATGAATTGTCATATTTATACTGAGCTGGTTGTAGTTATGCCTGGAGGATGTATGAAGCTCATAGGACCGCATGCTGAAACTAAGACTGCAGTTTAAAAGTGAAGCCAGCATAATGCAGCTCCTCCAGCAGAAGAATAACTCCAGCTGTCTGCCAGCCCCCAGGTATTACATGTAGTATTTCTCACCCCCTAAAAAAGTTAATTTTCAACAAGATCAGTTCCCCGTCTGGTACACTGCAACTCCATGAAGGGCAAGATTAATTCTTTCAGTGCATGTACGACAGCTTTACAACAGCCTAGCTCTCCAAAGCAAGCTAATCCACTTATAGCCGTGTTACACCTCACTCATTTGCGCTGAAAATCTTATGAGTAGCCAAGGAGAGAGCAGTCATGGACAGAAGGACTTGTAACCTGAACAGAAACACAGCATGGCCTTCTTTGCCCCTTTTGCTTCAGTCTTTAGGCTGGAATAAGCAGTTGTCTATTCAGTGGGGGTTTCTGGGGGTTGTCAGTGTTTGTGAGGCACTGAGAGTCTGTGAAATCATCAGTCCCAGTGTAAAATGAGTGAAGTCAAACCTAATGGCTTCATAAAGTGAAATCAGTAGGACACAAATGGATATCATTTCAAGAGGAACTCCACTGCACCACAGCCAACTCAAAATAGGTGCCAGCTAATAGGATTCCTGTGCATTCTAGACCTAGTTAAGGATCTTTACACATGGCATCGGCCGGAGAAAAAGCATATTCTGTGCTTGTCTGAAAATATCTTTAGCCAGGACAAGTCACTTTTCAAAATGTACTTCCTGTGGTGTAAGTATGGAGGTGGACTCTGCTAGTCAGATTTTGGACACTTTAGTTGTCCAATTCATTGTTGTTTGATTAGAGTTGACATTTGTCAGTTGACATTTGTCAAATGTCAGTTGACATTTATTTAATTAAATTATCCACAAGGAGTACAACTTGTGTGAATCACTCAACAGTCCTACTCTTTTAACAAAACACTTGATAAATCTTTCACCAATGCTACACAAGACAAGATTTCTGCTCCTGATATTTCTAAGATTAAAAAGTGAAGCATGAAAAAAGCTGGGAAGTGCTCCTCATCCTCCAACCACGGTTGTTTTTTTTTTTTTGAATAGTGTGAACTTTGTTTATTTTTTCTTTTTTTCTGTTTGTTCTTTTTTTCGAAGAGTCCTGATAAACATTGTTCTGCTTTGCAGATCACCTCTAGTGAAATAGTAGGTACATGCTAACTTGCTAATCCAAAGCCAGATGAGTCTGGATCAAGACCAAAGCACTATGTTGTTCTACATCTCTGCACAGCCACGCAGGATGGTATTCTGCCTTTCCAGACTGAGTGCCAGATGCCAATGTTATTTTGTCAACTAACCATTCTAAAGCAATGGATACAGAAATTGTATTTGAACATCTGCTTAAAAAAAAAAAGTTTTACTGTCTCAGGGCCAAGCTAAAGCTATGGGGCTCAAATACATTTCAGTTTTGTGACAGGCGGTAAGTGGGAGTGAAAGAAGTAACAGGAGATTCCATCACGGATCATGTTTAGACTATCCTTTGCCATCTGCTAATAACCTGGAAAGCACTTATACAAGTCACTGTTTGCAAATACAAGAAGAACCTATAATTTTTCAGTTGTAGTACAGGATATGACGTACAATTCGCCTCTACTCACTTTAGAGTGTTTCACGAGAACAGGATCAAGCCTGTTTCTGTTATCACAGCTTCTGGGCTAGGATAAGTTCACAAAGTTGAGCTTTTCTGTATTATTCTGAAAGAAAAGTGATGTTGATTTGTGTTCTCCATGTAAAAGGTACATGGGAGCTGAGCCAAAATGTACCCACAGATACCTTTCAAGGCATCCATATTTTTGGTGCTTGACCCAAATGGTGACTTCATTCTGAAGACTTCAGCAAGAACTGGGATGGGAGGGAAAAGAACTAAGCCAAAACCAATGCAGCCAATCCACACCAAACCAGAATCTATCCAGGATCGTGCCGTAATGCCCATCAGACAGGTGTGTCTGAGAGGCTTTGATCATGTGGGTTCTCATGCTGTTACAAACAACTGAGTGAAGATGCAGACCAACTAAATGCTGGTGTAGCTAATCTTCCATTTTAAACCTGTATATTATCCAGCTTATACTTCTTTGCTTAACTTTTCTCTCACTCTATATTTTTCATGTCTTTCTGTTCTTTCTTTATGGTACTGACATAGAATATAGATTGCCAGAAGCTGACATCAATCTTCTGATAAGCTGTGGTATGGTACTAGTAAGACACATCAAGAGGGGAAATAAATTTACAATGACGTTCTTATGTTTAGCAGCCAAAAAAAGAGGCAGAGACAAAGAAGTCAGTTCAGTGCACAGCAGAGTATTTGCTGGCTGGCAGACTGAATTCCTTAATGAGATTCTTATTAAGTTCTTTCTGCCAAATGCTGTTTGCTTGTGCTGTCAGAACTGTCTGCATTAATAATGAGTAACTACTCAGAAGCTACTTATGTAAAGCATTGTTTTTATATCACTACCACAGACCGCATCTCCTGCCTCTAGCAGGAGAAAGCACCTTATGAATGAATTCATGGAGCAATCCTTAATGCTCTTAGGCTAGGACTACGTCTCTATGGACACAGTCACGTTGGTTTGACCCACAGCGTTCCCCAGACAAAGGCCTCTAGACCTAATGCACTTTTCCTTTGAGTTGTCTCCTATCATATTTCACTACGTTTGCAATTGAATTAACTCTGCTGTGAAGACAGCCCATTAGCAGCACTCATAAGAGAAGTGAGCTGAGGTAGTCGTGGGAGGCAGTCCAGAGCACGCTGAGTGAGCCACTGAGCTACTATAACGTGGTCCCAGAGGTAAGAGCCTCTTGGCAAATGGAGAAGGCTCCACAACACATGGAATGAGGTTTGGGGGTAGTTTTGTGAAAAGTGCACTGTTATAAGCACAAATAAAAGCAAGGAAAATACTTATTTCTTTTTGTGCACTGCAGTTTGTCTCTTTCTGCTTTTGCCTCAAATGTGTTGCTGCTTTTATTCCCCCTGGTCAATACCAGCTCTATAGGCAGAACACAGACACAAAATTTAGACTGGATACATGAGAAGGAAATTTCTGCCCTTGAAGATCTTCTTGCAAAAGTTTGTTACTCTGGTGATTGGCTCTGTGTGATTTTTGGCTAATGATAGAAAGTTGCTATCATTAAAACTCTCTATGGTGAATACTCTTCTATGCTAATGTAATCCAGCAACTGTTCACGAATCACTAAAACCCAGACAAGGTCAGATGCAGATATAGCTCTAAGTGGCTAAATTGTTCTTGAAAACAGCAGTCTTATGAAGGCTAAGCAGCACACAGCATGGTTATCGTCCTTCTCAACTGGAACAAGGATGGGAGTCTGTGCCTAAGAGCAGCTTCCAAGAGAAGCAATGAGCAGCCTTACCTGCAGCCCTTCTTCATACGAGCTCTCCTCCGCAAGATGCCCTAGAATGCCCTGTTGGCCATGCACCCAGGCAGGCAAACTTGGAGGCTGTGGAGAGAATATGCTTTGGACTTCCAACATCAGCATTCAACACATGTTCTTCTTCCATATGGTGATGAACTCTTGAAAGAAGTAAGAGCAGAGCTGTGCTTGGAAACAAGGTTGAAGGATACTTTAAAATTAGTGATGAATCTGTGTGTTTCATTTGCTCTGTGATCAAAAAAAAGGCATGTAGCAGTAAGTAGCTTTGTAAACCACATAAGTTTGTCCATCTAAGAAAAATGAGAAAATACAGTGTCAACCGGTTGTATTTAAAAATGAATGAGGATTGTTTCAGTTCAAGTAACATTTGAGAGTTATGTCCATCCCATCTCTCAGTGGGAGATGGAAGAAAAAGAATATTCATTCACATAATCAAAACAAGGTAAGCCTTGATTCTTGATTTGGAAACCAAAAAGACCCCTTGTAAATGAAAAATGTTGATCGGAATGTGAGACGGACACGTAGACAGACAGATAGATATGCTTTGTGTAAGCAGAGAATAACAGCTGAACTAGCAAATTAATTCAGAGGCAATAATTCATGAGAGACTGAGATAAGAGCCTTGTTATGAAGTCCATTACAAAGAATGTATAACCATATAAAGTGGTCAACACTTCAGGCTTATAGAGACCACTTCTGCTATTTAAATTATGTCATGGTGATTTTGCTAGCTACTGTACAACCACATATAAAAATAGTCCTTACACCAAAGAACTCACTAGGACTCCAAACTACAGCACCAGGGTATTTTAAGTTGCTTCTTTTGTTTCCTCTGTTTCATGAAACAAGGAGGAAGATACTTCTGATATAGTCCCAGGACAATGATTGGTGCAAGAGGGGAAGGGAGGCAGAATGGCCAGGCAGATTGAAAGATGTTTAGAAGAAATCCAGTTCTTCTGGGAACCTGGTAGGCACTTTGAGTTAGAGCTGGTAAGAGCCCTAAAATTGCCTTAAAATTCAGCTCCACTGAGACTAACGGACATCTGACCTCCAAAGCTGAATACTATACTCCTCTACCTACAGTTCTTTATGTAATGCACATGGAGAATCAGCTAGCTCAGGGTAAAATTCATCTGAACCATGAGCTATCAGCCATTTGCTAGTTTTTGTATCAGGCAAGTCATGCCTGATACAGCAGTCAGCAGACTGAGAACTCTCAAGGGGTCCCCTCACATCACACCAACTCATTTACTCTAATACTATAGAGGATCCACTCACGGTTTTCAACTCATTAGGTCTCGTTCAATCTTGCAACAGAATAATAGCTAAAGTAGGGGTCACGGACTATAAGAAGGTTCCAAGACATACTTACATACCAATTGCAGATACAGCTGTTAGCAAATAGGACAAAACATACATTCAGCTTATGAAATTTTCAGGAGACTCTGAAATTCTGGATTTAGAGGGTGATTTTTTTAATGTTTGTTTTGAACAACAGGAGAAAGTCCTGCATAGAAGTGATGCAGTTTCCCTCAGAATAGCCAGACAAGAATATGCTTTGACATTCATGGCCTCTCTGTTCCCAGCCCCTAGTTCAGATTAGTGTGACACTGGCACCAGTTCATCTGATTAATCATCATATGGGTTAGCACTGCATTTATAACACATTACTGTTACAAATTTAGTCTTTGGAAACTCTTTTAACTTGTACCTCAAGGAGTTCATCCGATTTCTTGTGTAAGGCTCCTTACTGCCTTGGCAATAACCCACCCTCATAAAGGGCATGTTTTGTATATGCAGCTGGTACTACCCTCACAAAGAATGGAAAGACTGCTAAAAGTGTCTTCTGGAAGAGGGACAAAGTATTAAATATTGAAACATCTGACTCTGGATTGGAACTCTTTAGCTCTTGTCTTCCTTCTTCCTATAGGATTGGATGAAGATAGTGGAAACTGCTAACTTAAACAAGAATGATTTTTGTATCCGAAATAAGCATCGAGCAGGCAGATTATAAGTAAAACTTCCTTAATTTTACTAGGTTAAGGTAGAATTATATAAACTATATGATCACTTTTGCTGATGGAGGTTTTAAAAAACATTACACCAGGTTTTATTTGGAAAACTAGATGGCCAGATGATAATTACCCTATTTTCATGTCTACATTACTGCCAGAAGAGGCTCAGCTATTGCAATCTAGAAGAGATTCGGCTCAAAAAAAATTAAACTAGTACAGTCTAAAAACAATCTGGCATAAACACTTTTTCAGTGACTTGTATTAATTTGTTCCAAAGGCATTACTCACCTTCTAAATTGCAAATTGCGGAGATCTCCCTTTTCATTCAGCTAATGAAAACACCATACACATCAAAAGGATTAAAATAAAAAACCCTACCTTATTTCTAGTGATTAATTTCAAATGATGAAACTGAACAGGTCAGAAGCAAAGTATTTAAATGGGTAAGTCAAAGATCTAAGCTGTAGAGTCTGCTTGCTTTGGCTTTGCTGCAGGGATATATAAAATTCAGCACTGGCTAATTCTTTCTGTACTGGCTACTGTACTCAAGATTCTCCCCCCCATCCTATCTTATAGTATAAAAAGAAAAAGTGTTTGAGAAAGGGAGTACATGTGTCTCTGGGGAAAACAAACTTCTGAACAGCTGAAGAATACGGCAACAGCCATTAAAAAAAAGAAAAGGAAGAAAAAGAGAAAAAAGCCCATAATCTGAGGTGGAAGCAGTACCCAAGGACAGACTCAGTCCTGCAAATAGAAAGCTGTCTACTAAGATATTGTGAATATAAATCAGACAATACAAAGAGCTATTACATCAAAACACATTTTCCTATTCTCCTTTGAGCCTGCCTTTTTTTTCCCCACCCACTTAACTAACAAATATCCATACCCTTGTGAGTTTCCAAGCCAAGAGATGGGAAAGATGCATTTACAAGAGTAGTGAGCCTCATCCCATGGGCATACAACAAAGCTATCCAGACCCCTTTCCTTGGCACATCCCTCATAGCCTTCTCCACAGTGCATGTCTGCATATAACCTCTAGCTGGAACACTTCATCCAAGACCACATTGCAAGTTTTACCAGCTCCTTTAAGAGGTTTACTTAGATCTACTCTGCATATGGTGCTGGGGTGTGATGTCTACCTTAAACACCCAATCCATCCCAAATTTTCCTAGGGCTCCCTTCCTCTCACTTGTTTGCACATGTAGGCTCTGTACCTCAGTCTTCACACAAACAGCCCTGGTTTGTTCTCACATTTGCCCAGCATCCTAGCTTAGCAATGTGTGGGGAGGAAGAAAACCTGAGCTAGCTGACAAACACAAATCTTTAGGTTATTGTCCTTCCTGACTGCCTGTCTAGCGCATCCTCAGCACCTGCATTTGGCAGCCCCCAGCTGGAGCTTTGAGCATTTGAACCTATAGGATTTATCAAGACTGTCTGTGGGATGTACTAGATCGCATGGGCGAGCTGGGAAATAGCAAAGGTTTTGTGCCATTATATCAGTTATTTCACTCTAAGAGTAATTCTATGTGTGGTCTGAAAGCAAAACAGTCAGGAAGGTCAGAAGTTCTTCAGTTCCCAGTGAAGAACAACTGTCCTATAGATAGCATCTTAACTAAATGGAGGATGCAAGAGAAATAACAATCACTTCTAAAAGATGTTTCTTTGTCCTTGGTAGTAAAACGTATTTTTTTTTTAAAGTGCATGACCATATGCATCATTTCAGAAGTCCCTGACAGATGGATTTTGAATATAGTCTTTGTTTAGCCACAGCTATTTCTATTCAGAGACCACACAGAGTACTTCAGATCATAAATGTATAAACATAGCCTACACTAAAACTACACTAATATGAAGAGCGTTTACAGGGCAGCCTGTAAATGTTTCACAGATTTTAATAGTGTCTCAAGATTAATTCAGGTGTTAAAAACCCTTGTTTACATTGCTTTATAGATTGAAATAAATAACAAAGATGCTCAGGAATTTCCTTAAAACAGGACTCTAGTTTCTAGACATGGTCATTTTGTTCTTTAAAATAATGAAAATGGGAATTAATGCCTTTCAATGCTTTGCATTGCTTTGAAATGTCCGAGGACGTGCTGTAATGCCACACAGAGGTCACATGTGTGGCCTGACAGATGTTTTTTACTTGCAATTTCTCTTCGGTTGGCTGAGTCCTGGAAATGAAGACTGCATGACATGCAGGCATAAGCAGAGTCTCTAGTTAATTTTGTGTGAGAGCGGGGGCTGCACAACCAGAACCCCCAAGCCACTGAACTCACCTAAATGTCATGCAGGTGGACAACACCCTTCCTTCCCTGCTCCTGCAGAAAGCACTGGGTGTGGGGGCAGATAAATGGCTCCCAGCATTACTTTAGATCTCCTGGCATTGTTCTCACACTTTTTGAGAGAAACATGGATAATTAAAGCTTTTGCTCTAAGATATTTGGGCACAGCTTTCTAGTTTCAACACACTGGGTTTTTTACCTTTCCCCTTTCCATATAACTCCTCATTTTCTCCTGTGGCCTTCTAGGGCCACAATTAGTTGTTTCCCAAGACGCTGGCACTGCCTGCTTTCCTCTCAAGTTTTGCCAGAACCATTAGTAACTCCAGGAAGAGCAGAACTAATGAAGCCTTATTTCCAAAGAATTTGTGTCTTATGGTTGGATTGTTTCATATCTAATAAATTGTGAGCTACGATTAAATTTTTTCTCACAGTTACAGTGTTCATATATCTTTCTTCCACATAGAGTTTTTGTTGCTTAATAAAATTTGAGCATAACCTATACCTTTTTCATGCACTTATTTCCAATAAATGTATAGGGAACCTAATATATCCTGTGACCTGAGATGAAAGAAGTGATTAAAAAATTACTAGGGACCAGACAGACAGGGGAGGAGGAAGACAAGAGAGACATAAAGATACACAGGGGTGTGTACATATACTTATACAGACACATACACAGGCTAAAAAAATCACAGCCTTCACCAGCACATTGATTAGAGCAAAATGTCTAATAGCAACTCATCTTTCTGCTACTGCAGATCCTCTTCAGGAACCTAGTTTAAGCTACCCTGTCAAGAGACTTATTGTGCTAATATATTGTATGCAGCCTTCCGGGAGCGCAGTATAGTTAGCTTGGCAAGTCACTCTGTGTGTGGTGGGCAAACCTGAGCATCTGTTAAAACTGCCAGCACCACTGAATCTTTTAACAGGTTAGAGCTTGGGATCCTGCTCATATCCAGTCACTATATCACGAGGAGAGAGGTTTCCAGGCTTTTTTGATCTATATCCTTTCCCCCACTCCAGATGTAATTTTATTGGTAATAAGCGTACCTTTTCTCTGTACCTTTTGTGGAATCCTTCAAAGCAATCCACATGTTGAAACTTTGGGATCTAACAGTATTTCTCAGATTGGTTTCAGGTATATGTTCCGGCACTGGCTTCAGCTGATTCCTGCCTCATTCATCATTCGTCCCCAACTATTGCTTCTATAGGAAAAAAAGGTAGGATTGAATAAGACGGTGAGAATATATGGTACTCCAGGGCTGGCCTAACTGACTTAGCTTAACTGTCAAGCATGAAGCCCATGATACCGCAAACTTGTTCATTTACAAAACATTCCCAGGAGGCATTGGAATAAAATAATAAGATAACTTTTTGATAACTTATTTTCATGTTAATAGTACAAATTCTGTTTGCATTAGACCTTCACAGTCTTTCATTTCTTGCTTTCAATGAGGACTGCAGCAATGACTATTAAATCTTCAGTTCCCATGACAAGCAAAATGTATAAATTTGCATCTAAAAATTATCAGGATTTTTTTAATGAATATCTATACATTTTTTATACTCCAAAGTTCTCCCTTTTACATGATCTGGAAATCTATGGATGCACTCCTTATACCAGCAATGAATTTATATTCTGCATAACAAAAAAACAAAGAAAAACTTGTTTTTGTTAGGTTTGTTTGCTTGCTTGCTGAGCTACAACACAATTTGAAAATTCATTTAACAAGTACTCACTGGGGAAATTTATTGTTTATACAAGACCATAAATTAAATTTGGAAGGCAGGAAGGAAAGTTCATTTGGTTAAATCTCATTACCTTCTGGAAAACCTATCTGGAAATTCCTAATTCTCCTTACTTCAAAACAGAAATTTGATACTCTAACATTATTGTGACCATAGGCTATACCTCCAAGGCCTCTAATTGCAGAAGAGAATAAGATTACACAGAAGCGTGTTCATTAGAGTCTTTATTCACATAAATATTTCTATTCAGATGACTGTAGTCAGCTCATACAAAGGTACCTGTATTTGCATAGTTTTGTATCCATCCAGCTGTATTCAAGATCAGAACAAAGGCATAACACAAGGAACAACAGCAAAGGAAAATATTTGGGTCTGTGCATTTGTTTGCTTCATGATATCCAAATGTCTCCAGTTCATTTTGCATTAGAAGTTAAGGCCCTCTTAGCTCCATTTTGTTTAATTTTCCCTGGAAGCCTCTCGCAGTGAATGGTGAATTGTAGCAATTATAGCGCGACAAAGATCAAACGGGTGAAACTTGCACAATGAGAGGAAAAGACACACCTGGCAGCCTGACTGAGCGCTGCATTTATTTGTGTGGTTACTGGCCAATTTAATGCCATGCTGTGAAGCTACGTTTCTCTACAGAGCTCATTAACCTCGGCGACGCACTGCACCGACATGTCTGTTCTGCTTCCAGTGCTTATGTCAGGATGTTCAGAGTTAGCTTGGCTACTTCCCCACGGCAACGCACTGCGCTGTGTGTGAGCACCGGCTTCGTGCTGGCTATACCCTCGCCCTCCCTTCATGCACGTCTCCTCTATGCTGCTCCACCCGAGAGGAAAAATACTTTCCTGGCGGGGGAAAAGAATGATCTGGCACTAGCGAAGTCCTAGATCTTATGCGTTCTTCCTCTTCAATCACCTCACCCCTCTGTCATTCACACTAGAGCTAAGGAGACTTGTGGAAAAAGAATTACATGAAACATCAAGACTTCATTCTTAGGGAATAGGTGCTCTCCAAATACATTTCAGCTGGGCTGTGCTGGTCACTCCTCTGACTGGTGTCTGTCTGTAAATTCAACCTTACAAGTTTTCTAACACCTTTAACGACTTTATTTCCTGCTTTATTGGCAGCAGTTAGAGTAGTTGAACAGCACTAAGTATCTCCTGCCTCAGAAAGGAGGAAAGAAAGGAATAGCTAGATCTAGACTGCAGAGCAGGCATGCTCTCCAGCCCTGATCCTCCACTTGCCCACCATGAGCCCTTTCTTCACAAAGAGGCTGATAATCCTCAGGTAGCTCTTACACCAAAACGCTACCACTCAGATGTCTTGAAAATTTGGAGGCTGGCGAGAGCAATGGAAAAGCAGATCCTTCATATAAAATGCTGTTAAAGAGGCTTAAGGTCACACTCAGCTAGCATTATTTCAAGTAAATATGCAGAAGAAAAATGGTTTTCCCGTCGCCAGTGTTGCAGTGGCTAACAGAGCCTTCCAGCACAAGCCCTTTATTTATTTACTTTTAACTGAGAGTTCTCAGAAACTACAACACATACATGTTACATGCATTTATATGCTTAGCCCATAACTAAATAGGTTTATTCTCATTCTTGTTCACTTTCTGTGACAGGGATATCCTGGGGAATAGAGACATATATTCCAAAATACAAAGAAAGCCCAAGCCAGCTATTAATTCTAACATGATCTGGGCTGAATCCAACCCTAAATAAAGCCATTCAAAGTCACTGATTTCCCAAGTATTGCACAGTGGCATCATGCCAATTAAAAACCTCCAAGGGACTTGGGGAAATTATTAAATGTAAAACAGCAGTGAATGATTAACTCACTCGCTACTCTAAGCTTGCTTCTTTGATGGATGATAACAAGAACTTTGCAGAGGGGATGGGACTGTGGTTTCAACTACTCCAAGCTTGAAGTTTCTATAATCAGTAACTTACCCACAGCTTTTGCTACTCCATTCTGGCCCAAACACAAGAGAACCCAGTATGTCGCCTTCTTCACTTTCAGAATAGAAATAGCATCTCTAAACCTCTTTTCAGCTTTGAAAACGTACAGGGTTCTCTTCTGTTACCTCAGAGGAAAAATGCATTATGCAGAACAAGTACTCTATGTAGATAATGTTACCAGCCAATCTATGGAAGTTGTTTGATTTAGGATTTTTTTTTCCACTCAGTAAATAAATTTCAAACTGGAACACTAAAGCCAGTTTTCCAGGTAGTTTTGTGGTCTGGATTTCTATGTTCTTGGAAATGTTCATTCTACGTTCTTCTCAGCTTCCACAGAATGAAGTAATCTTGTACTATTCACACATGATGCCTATGGGATGCCTAGTGTAGGCAACCTATAGATTTCAGAAATATAGTTGTTTGCTTATTCTTTGTAACAGCTGACTAAATTATTAAATAATTCACCAGATGAACCTAATGCCTGCAAATTCTTATTTAAGTACACATTCCCATTTTATGCTCTGCCATCTATTTGCTAGCTCACATTCACTGAACGATCTGTCCCTTACTTTGTTTGCTCTCAAGGTCTTGGAGTGTCTCAATTCTGCATTCATGCAGTAGCTAGGACAGTTGTGATCCAGGCCTACTTGAAACTGTTTTACCACCATCACCATCCAAAATGACAAATAATAACTCTTTGAACTTAGAATCTTTTTTTTTCCCTTTTGAGATGCTAATGTTGAAGGAATTGATTCTGTTCCCAGAACTGTGTGTTCTTTTCATTAGACTTAGAAAACAAAAACAACAACAAAACGCCTCTAACTTTCCCTGAAAAGAAACACTGCCAGTTTTAACTCATAGTTTTTTTGTGTTATTTTCCCTCCTCATGGTGATCTGTTGTTAAAAGTAGAGCTAGCCAAAAATATTCTTATTTCAAACTTTTTTTTAAAAAAAAATGTTTTTTACATTATTTACTATCTGTGCATACACTAACACCATGAGTTTTCCAAGAATATCTAGGGCTTCGTATTGTGGTATCTATGCAGTAGGCATGTGTTACCCAATAGAAACAACTGAGAATTTACTGAAGTAGGGTAAAGGTACCTGAAAATTCCTTTCACTTGAGTACCAGTAGCTGTAGAACGCAGCTGGATTGTGAGGGAAGGCCTGCACGACTGTGCATCTTGGCTACACTCAGCCTTGGCCAGCTCGGAGGCCAAAGTTACGAGTGACGACAGTAGTGTGGGAACAGGTGTCTGTTCATACGGCTGTTTTTCCTTTGGGTCTTTTTCAGGGCTTTGCATATTACTGCCTTATCTCATACACAGAGTCCTGTCTGCTTGGGTCTCAGAAGGTCCATTTCTCTTTCCCAGATGACAAGGTGGAAAGCCAGAAAGACAGGGTTTTAACTGTATTTCTGCATGGCAGAAGTCTCCCTCATGTGGCATAATGTGGGGCTCTTATGCAAACAATGCAGTAGATTTTTTTTTCCTCTGCTTCTGGAAAAGCAGCTGGATAACTGCACAATTCTGATGAGGTCAGGCATCAAGGAAAAATATAACGTGGAGTACCATTAATTCTAAGTTCATGTCGGTCATTCAGGTAGACAAGCCTGCTTCTCGATGCATAACACACTCGTAACGGTCAGCATTCAAGTCCATATGATCTCTTTGCCTTTCTCTCAGCACATTAGGCAGCCACTACACACCAGCACTTTTGTTACCAATGCCAGTCCTTGGCATGAGATTGGGAATGTGACCAGCTGTATCGTGAAATAAGTATCCCTGCTGTTGGCCAACATGTAGACTCTAGTACTGCTTTCAATGTACATGCCTGTAGTTACTGAGTCCTGACAGACAAGCTCGCCCTCCTGCAGCCTCTGTTAATTCAGCCGTGCTCTGGGTGCACTGGGGAGTGACAGGGACACAGCAGCTGGCCCTGCTGCCAAGGATAACAAACAGCCAGCCCTGCAAGGAACCCAACCATGCTGCCTCCCACAAGCCCGACTCTCCTCCTCCACAAGGCTCCATGGTGCTTCCTGCTCCCCTTTTCTCATTTTCCCATCGCCACACGTTGCATCCTGCCTCAGCCCGTTTCTCCAGTATGATTAGTCTGACTGTCGTGCCAAGAAAGGTGTCTCATGGAGGCAGCTTGCCAGAGCTGTGGATTGTGCAGCCTAATTTAGGGCAGAGCATCTGCTAAAAATGTCTTGCCTACCCCTAAAGGCTTGTAGAATAGGTGTTGTGCTTGTGGATGCCATTATTTAACAATATGTTCTGCCATCCAATTTAAGCAAATTCAGATGAAAACAGAGTTCAAGCCCCAGGGCTCACCTCATTAACAGACAGAGTTATATTCCAGCAATATTATCCAGCTTTTGTAGAGCACTGCTCATGTGTAGCTTTTTGATGGACAAATATTCTCCAGGTATAAAATTCTTACTATGCAAGTGATTACTTCTCAGATAAATTTAATGCTCAGTTATGTTTTAAATGATTATATTTTTATTGACACATTTATATTTTCCTGCACATAGCCACAAGCAGTGAAATAAACACACGGGCAAAGTGCATCAAGTACAAATCAAAGGGAACAAAAGTCAAGAGAAAAGGAGGGGCCTTTTAATTAAAGCACAGGATTAGGTATTAGGAAACTCTGGGTTTCAAAGCTTCCTAAATAAAGTTAGAAAACTTACCCTCTCTCGCTGGTGTGTGATACTCTTAAGTCACATTGAACTGGACTTCTCTGCATGTTTCCTTTGAAGGCGAACACATTTGCCCAACACTTCACATGTTTTGACTCTTCATAACAAGGAGTTAACTCCTCCAAAACTCAGCTTGACTGAGGTCATAGTTTCCTCAGCGTAAACAGCTCTATCTCTGCCTTGATGTTAAATTATTAAAACTAGTCATTTAATCCAATAACATTTGTTCCTGCAGGCTTCTCCTTGAGATGAATGTGAGAAAAAACATCCCAATTCAGCAATGCCATGAAGCTCGTACCACTGATTGGGATGCCTGGGTTATGTAGGAAGGTTTCCATACACATTAAGTAGTTGCGCTGTACTGAAAGGAAAAAAAAAAAAAAAGGCATGTTTCCACATGCAGGAAAGTTGTGTCTCTAAAGAAATGTAAGCATGCAGCTTTTAACAAGCCACAAGAAGTTCAGAGGGAAATTACTGCAGAAATGTGAATCATTCTGAAATAACTTAAGCCTGAATAGAGATAATGAAGAATTAGAAATTTCTTTTTTGGGAAAAGAAAACCTCTAATCTTCATTTAACCGTAGCAAAGGGCAATGTGGTGAGCAGGAAACACACAGTACTTCGGAATGAGGGCAGCCCAGCTCGGCGCATACTGAGCACCACGCGCCAGGGGGGTGCGCAGCGTGCGTGCCGCAGCCGCTGCACCCACAAACGCGCCCGCCAGCTCCCAAGGCCCCGGAAGGCTGCGGCGGGGCCATTCTCTTTCCACACTGAGCAAGGGCGCCTTAGGGCTTGCTGGGGAGGGAGGTGAGCGGCCGCAGACGGGCGAGCAACGAAAGGGAGGGCCGCCATGGACCCTCCGCGCCGCCAACGGCCGCCAACGGCCGCTGTGCGCGGGCGGGGCCCTGCGCATGCGCCGCCGCCCTGGGCCGCCGAGCGCAAGCGGGGCGGGCCACGCGGGGAGGCGCCGCTGCGCGTGCGCGGGCCGTTCCCGGGCGGGGGCGGGGCCGTGCCGCGCCGTGTCGCGGGGGGCCGCGCGCGCTGTGCTGGCGGCGGGCGCTGCGCGTGCCGCTGCCGCCGGGCATGGTGAGCAAGGGCCCGCTGCTGCGCCTGCTCACCGCCATCAACCGCAGGAGGATGAAGCTGCTCGTGGGGCTCGCCTGCGTCGCCTATGTCGCCTGTGAGTGAGCGAGCCGGGCCGGCGGCGGAGGCGCAGCCATCCGCTCCCCGCTATGTGCGGGAGGCGGCTCCTGGCGCCGCGGGGCGGCTGCCCCGCTCCTCCTGGGCAGCGGAGAGGCTCGGCGGGGAGGGCGGCCCCGGTTCCCGGGGTGCTCCCAGCTTCTCGGCCCTGTTAAAACTTTCTCACGTGCGGCGGGTGCCCGCGGGGCCTCCTCCGCGCGGCCCCCTCTTCTAGGAAAGGAAAAGTGGCGGTTGGGGCGACCGTTGGGGCCCGACGAGGCGGCGAAACGTGGCCAGGCTGGGAGCCGCGGGCCGCGCAGAGGGAAAGGCAGCGGGGCGAAGGGGCCCCGCGCAGGAGGGCCCGATGCGGCCTCTGACAGCTCTGTGCCAGGCCAGTTGAGCTTCCCCTCGCTGCGGGGGCTCGGTGTGGTTCGGTGTGGTGCGGTGCGAGCGGCTCAGGGGCTCGGGGGCAGCTCCGGGAAGGACACCCAGCTCAAGGAGTGTTTATGCAGCTGCTCCTCCGACCTCGTTTGGTCTACGTGGGTCTTAACCTAGTAGCTGTGTGAGGTAATGACTGAAAGGAAGTGTTTCAGGACCAGTCTGGTGTCTTGTTTTTGTAGAGCTTTCTGATTTCGCTTCGGGAAAGCTTAGTTTACTGAGCACGTAGTTGGAATCTAAGATCCTGAGGACAAGACAGGCCTAAAAGGTGTTTGTGCACATCTTAAAATAACCATTGACAAGGATGTTTGTGATGGGACTTCTGAGATGTGAATTAAATAGGGAGAGTCTCAGACTTAAAATATTGTCAGTCCTCTTCCTTTTCTTGTCCGCATCCATTCTTTTCCATTTTTAAGTCACTTATTTTGTGTTAGATTATTCTGTGTTTTCAGTCAGATTTTACCGAGACAGTGAGTGCATCAAGAGGAGGGGTCTTTGAAGGTTTGTCAGCTTAGTTGAGTTGATGCTTAGAAGGACATATAAGTGAGCTGGCTTTGGGGGGTACATTGGATTAAGACCTTCCCTTTGCATTTGGCAGGGAAAAGAAGGTGCTGCTCCAGCACTGATTTTGAAAGAGTGGTGTTTCCTATTCTAGGAACATGACACAGGAATTCCCTTCACAGCCATATGTTACTGTGTTTGCCAGGCCTCATTTAGATACTTCTGCTGTTGAAATTAAATGTTGCCTGTGACTCCTCGCCTATCTTAGATTTGTCCAAGTGGCTTCAGCCTCCAAGCATGGTAAAGCAGGGTTGTCTTAATGTGTATTTTAATTTTGAAAGGGTTTTATATTTTGCCAAAAGGGATCTTAGTATTGCAAATGCTTTTACAGGGGTGGTGTGAAAATGCAAGAATAGAGTGTCAGTTGACATGGTCACAGAGACCTGGTTATTGATTAGGCTCTGTAGAGGGTAGTTGATGTTTGCTTTCTAATCTCGTGGATAGAGGTTAGCCTTAAGGGAGGGAAAAATGGCACAAGAACTGCTGCTGCCAGAGCTGTAAGCAGTAGAAGTCTTCACACCATCTGTTTCTGGCAGTTCTTTGGGATTCAGAAAAATGAGAGGAAAAGAGCAATTACAGTGCAATGTGGCAAAGAGTAGCCTAAAAAGAGAGTAGATTAATATCTGATATAAATCTTTCACGTCTAGCTGTGTTTTTCAGTCTTTTAACTAGTAGTTTAGTGGAATCATCAGTTACAGCTCTGGTATCTTCAGTATAGTATTACATGCTGGCAGATGGCTCTGCTCTAACAGATTCTAGATAAATTGTTTTTTGTTATATTTTCTCTGGAAGCAGTTGTGATTCCATCCCCCTATCCTGAAACAGTACTCCTTGCAATATTACTGAATCATCACTGTGTGCTCTTCAGTCAGGTAATACCAGACTAAAATAGCATAGAATTTGGGAAAACTGAGCTGTGATGTAGGTGTATGTGCTGGCATTTTTATTTTCTTTCTTTCTCAAGTACTTTCCAAATGACTAAGTGTTTTCAGGATATATATACCTCCCTTCTATGAATTTTCATTCAGTGTTAGTACATGGGCAGTCAGATTTGGAGCACAGTGTGTTACAAGGAATTCAATGCTTAGCAAAGTATTAGGATTATTTTGTGAACTTAGCCCTGAGGAACTGTTTAGAGCATCTACCCTTCTCGTAAAGTGTCTTATTTCATAAAAGCTTTTGCCTTTGAATGCTAACTCGATATAAACATGCCCAAAGAACTTCTCTGTAAGACTTAGAAAACTAGAGGAAGAGCTAACTAACGGCAACCAAAAGACACTGCTATTATCAGGAATCATTGAGTGGCTCTCCTGGTTTCACAGTGCAAAATGATGGCTGGCTGGGCTGGCTTTGGTAGCCCTGCACCACCTGTCTATCCCTCTGCCACCTTTGCAAAAACACATAGGTGGCTGTGCTGTGCAGTAGGTAAAGGAAGCTGCTCTCCATTAAAATCATCTGTCACAAAGGTGCTGGGGTCCTTTTTAGGTTATAAAACCAGGTCACAGTGTGGGCATTCAGAAAGCTGGCCTGGCTGAGCAAAGGAGACCGTACAGGGGGAAATGACCAGCTGGGCCTGCAGATGAGCAGTGTTGTCAGCACACAGTTTGCAGGTTCTACAACTTGTGATTAGCTAGGGAATCATGTTGATTTTGGTTGAAGTACCATGCTGACATATCCATAAAGATATCTAGAACTCTTTTTATTTATTTTTATGAACTTCATTGATTTCCCACTTCTGTCAAGAAGGGTCCTTGCTATCTTTTGGGGTTTGAATTATGTTACATTTGATGCCTCGTTTTTATAAAATAAATTTCTATATATAAAAAAGCCCACTTGAAGCAAACTGCTATGCACAGTTTGTAAGAATAGATAATCCACAAGGAATGCTTCTCTGTAGCAGACAGCTAAAAGCTGCTGTAGCTTATGCAGATGTTCCCCTCCAAAACTGAACAGTTTAACGAAGGATGTGTTTGCATTCATTTAATCTGTTAGTCTTTGGCAAAAGAGGTGATTTTTGTTCCCCATCACCCTGGTGATGAATCTGGAGATCATATAGCTAGTGAACTAAATGAATTATTCAGTATAATATTACTCATTGGATGGGGAATGTAGGGAAGAGAAGCTACATTAGATTGCTTGGCGTGGTGCAGCCTCCGTCTATGAACGCTACACTGCTCTGCTGTGTTAGATGTAGTGGGAAGCCATGCCCAATGGTTGAATTTTCACTGCCCTTTTAAAGGAAGAAAATCCTGTCCTAGATCTTTTCTGTGGTTCAACTTTGCACAAGATGCTGTGGGAGTGCCTGAGCTGCGCCAAGGAGGGGCTGCGCACTTGAAGGTGGCCTGGAAGCAGTCCTTAGTTGTGCTTGCATCATCTTGAAGCCGTTGTGAAACCACAGCATAAGAACATGAGGTGATTGTAAGCACAAGTGAAGTGGATTTAATTTTTTTGTTGTTCTTCTTCATAGGAAGAGAAATGTATTTAGACCGTAAAACAGTAACCGATTAAGTTTGCTTTGGGAAAGATCTAGTGTCATCATGACCTGCTCAACTTATTTACATGCAGTCTGAGACTTAAAAGCATTTACCTGTTTGCAAGATGCTATGTCAGTATATACGTGCCTTGAAAATTTACAGCTTTGCAAAAGAAACCTTTTAAGCTTTATACAGACATTCTGAGATACTTCACCAAGACTGTAGAATCAAGACCTTATTTAAGTTATTGGAAATAAATCTGTAAAATGTAGCCAGGATTTAAAGACCAGGACTTGTCAGCCTGCATGGTTTGCTTTAATCCTTGTATTGCTTTAAATAATCTACCGATGTCCTGGTATAACAAGGGAGTTGCTTTTGGTATAGCAAGAGAATTGTGTGTTCTTAATGAAAATAAAGAGCTTTATTTCTGGTAAAGTGCAACAGTTCTTTCTGCTCATTTGTGGATAAGATAATTCTCTGGAAGGGTGTCACTATCTTGTTCCTTCTCCAAGGTGTTTTTTTTTTTTTTAAAAAAAAAAAAAAAGTGGGAGAATGCTGTCATGAGATCTAGGATTAAGACCTCATTACATTTGCAAAATAAATTACAGCACAGATACTAGTGCAACTTAAAAACATATTAAAATGAGTGAAATACATCTGGAGTTTACTTGCTTGACTTCTAGCATTGTTTGTTTCCCCACTAATTTTCCTGTGTATTGTAGGGTTAGCTGTTTTTTTCTCTGATTTACATCAGTTAGTAGAATGCAATGTACTCTTCTCAAAATATCACAGTGGCAGTAAGCTTTTAGATTTGAATCTCACGTGCTCCTTGCATTTTCAGTCTCTCTTATTTGTTCACAGTGAGCATTAAATGCTACTTATTGATGCATTTTAGAACTAGAAACCTTTACTTTCAGTTTCCTTAATGGAAAAAATAGCTGTGATTTGGCCCTCTTGGCTATTGCTTCAAGCAAGTTATTTAGCACCGCTTTGGAGAATAGCAGGGCCATTCTTCCTTCTCCAGCAGCTTTACAATTAGCTAGCAGGATTGGCCAAGGAAGAGGTAGCAATGGTCTGATGTGACATCATGCTTGGCTGCTTTTTGTGTCAGCGTGCCAGGGATTCTCCACCAAAAAAAAAAAAAAAAAAGCAAAAAACATTTGCTCGTTGGCTTCATGTCTTGCAGAGCTGCCTTTCTTGTGTGGGTTTATGCAAATCAGATTACAGCCTTAGCTCCCTTTTTTGTCAGCCTTCCAACTGGCTAGGGCCCTGCAGCTCATGGACATTTGTTAGATCTCCAATAGCCCTTCTGAATTTGTCAGGAATAAATGGGCTGCAACTGTGGCTTGCTAGTTGCTAGTCACATTTTTCTTTTTTTTCCTCCTGGACAAACTGACCCTCACAGTTTAGCTCTCTACTTAGCATTTGTCTTTACGGTAGCAAATGCAGAAAGTGGTGCTGTCATTTTTTCACTCCAGGACAAATGCTGTTAAGAGTTTTCATCTTTCCTCCCTGTTCTTTTGCCAAAGCAAAATGTTTACCCGAAAGGTAATTAGGAAAAGTGAGTTTATTTTCATTTTAGACATGAATATATACTGTGAAGGTTTGTTCTGCAACTGAGAAAACTTAGCAGTCAAAAAACTGTTTAAAAATGTTGAAAATAATTGCACTGAGTCATGACTCCTCATTTGACTGGCACTCCTCATTTGAGTCATGCCACCTCAGTTGACTGCTCAGGTTCTGAGGCTTGGCACTTGTGCTGGTACATCGTTGGCATCTTCAGCATGTCCTGTGCACCTCTGAGTTTCTGGAAGAATACCCCAAACTCTTCTGCTATGTCAAGGAAACAAAATTGAGAACTAAAATAAACAGATAATGCTTAAAAATTGGAGGTCTCTTTTAAAAATGGAAATACCTTTGGAAAAAATGGAAATGCCTTTGAGAAATCAGGGATGCTGCGTAGACTGGGGAAGGCATGGCTTGTGTAGACGCGAGTATAATATGTTTCAGTTGCTGGAGATGAGTAATACTACTTCCTTTTTCTTTCCTTCACTCAAACTTGGGAAATTGGTGCCCAGCAGCCTATACCAGTCTGTATTACCTAGGAGGTGCAAGAAGCCTGACTGATTTTGTGTTATTGATACCTGAGACTGGATTGTGAGCTCAAAATACTCAACTGGTGTA
Source organism: Tinamus guttatus (assembly GCF_059628265.1). Taxonomy (NCBI): domain Eukaryota; kingdom Metazoa; phylum Chordata; class Aves; order Tinamiformes; family Tinamidae; genus Tinamus; species Tinamus guttatus. The sequence continues at coordinate 1,391,044 of NW_028288564.1, read as the reverse complement.
AATCCTTTTGCTTCCTTTAGTCTGTGCTGTAGAGTTTTACAGCAGCCAAGAGAAGTTTGTTTGATATATATGTATCAATATATGCTCTTTTAAAATGGTGATGTCTGTCTTTATATAATGTTACTGATGGTTTAAGTAAATACTTTAAATGGCTTTCCAGGCATTTTAAATGCACTAAATAAATGTTCTTTTATCCTCACTAGATATGCCATAATTGCATTTATTTAGTCAGTTTTCAGTTTTGTAGAACACTTATGCCTAAATCTGACCCACTTTTATCGGGGAATTCAATTATCAATTCAATGTTCTACTCTGGTGCATTTTGTAAAGATACTGCCCTGGAATACAGAAGGAATACAGAATTCCTAAATTTCACCAAGGGGCCATTCTGTAATACAAAGTTATGATTAATAATTTTAGGTTGCTGTACCCAATAATATTGCAAAATACTCTCATCAATATAATACTTTTCTAAAGCAATTTAAAAAAAATACTGGGATACTGTTAAGGCTTTATTGTTCTGCATTGCAGACTGTGAAATACAGTTTGAAATGCACTAAATAATCACTTTGTTATGTATCTAATTGAGATATGCAGAAGAATTAAATGCTTGTTTTAGTCCATCTGTAATGTAAATCAACTTTTCATAAGATCCTCTTGCATGTTTTTTTGTTCTGCCAAGTTTTTCTCAGAAATGGAAAAGCTTACTTTTATCAAAACAGTGATGCTGCTGAGTGACTATGATAGCTTGATTTAAGATGAAAGAATCTCTTTGAATGTCTCTGCATCCCTCTGAAATGAGAAACTTGTCTGTAGTGATTCATTTGGAGTATTCAGACATTAAGGTTCTGCTCTAGACTTTCATTTGTTTCTATTCACTGTTTCCATTGATGGCAAAATCCCTTTCTAGCCAGTATTGCCTTGTGCTCTCCTGTTTGGTGGACTGCAAGATATAAGGAAGGCAATACAGGGAGAAAATGCCTCTTTTCAGGTAAATTATTTGAGCAAAACTTTGTAAAGAAGTTTCAAAGAGAAATATTTTCAAAAGGCACACAACATAGCCATTGGGAAAGAAACTGGTTTTAAGAGAGATTACATCTGCTGTTGCACGCAGTACAATTGGATCTCCACAGGCATCACAATCTTGCTTTTTATAACATCCATTTTAAAATTTATGTGATAGTGAAATCAGTATCTTCAATGAAGATGTGAGATTGAGATTGCCATATTTGCATTGTGATAGACCATGACTTGGTTTTAATGTCATTTGAAGAAACCTAGAGAAAGAGGGATCATCTTATATACAATATATTTTGTTGTTTTAATTCAGGCCAGCCCCTGCCTTAATGGAGTATCCAAAGAACAACTAGCACTTTGAAAGCTCTCTGGTACTTTGGGAATGTAACCTGGTCATTATGGTCTGCTGTGTCCCTCTTAATTTCAGAAGTGATTTTCTCTTGGAAAATAAAGCAAGTGCTTAAATTCTCGGCAATGCAAGTTTGTTCAGTAGAAAGAAAACCAGTCTTTACTCAATGTGACTGTTTTATTTTAAGTGTGATTTCAAGAAGTCTTGTAGAAAATCTTAGGAAAATATTCCTTGGGAATTCCTTGGGAAGAAGGAAAAAAAAAATAGGGTTTCGTGTAATCCAGAAGGCATTGGTGTTTAGTTGCAGAAATTTAAATATCTCTTTGATAACAAAATATCCTCTTTTCTAAAAGTATACTTATCACTTTCTCCAAGTGATGGCATTCTCCTTAAACTCTCACTTTAAGGGTTATTACCTGTGACAATGATTAATGTCTCTGGTGTATTTTTAATCTTCACAATACTTGTAATTAATTCTTGTAAAACTTCTACCACAAAAAAAAAAAAAAAAGAGAGAGATTGTCACTATTTTTATGGAATGGAGACAGAAAGAAGAGAGAAATATCTTTGATCAGATAGAACCAAAGCAGGGCTCCATTTTTCTCCTGCAGGTCATTAAACTTCCATGTGTTTCAGAACAATCCAAATGTTCCAATCCCTTTCCTTACGGCAGCTTAATATGTATTACCTTAATTAGTGATTGGATGAAAACTACAAGTAGTCTTTTCAGGGAATAACCAGAACTTCAATTTTCTCTCTGTTGTAGATGGGTGTTTAGTTACAAAGTCATGCTGTCCTCTGACTAATGCAATTAGTCATTAATTATTTTCTTCTTATTCACCAACTTTCAGTAGGTGACAAGGCCACAGATCGGATGGGTAGGAAGTTCTCCTGTGTAGTTCTCCCCATAGTGTTTATGGGACATCTTTATGGCTTGAGAACTGCTATAGGACTTCTGTCCTTAATGAGTGCCTTTTGGCTTAAAAAGTGTTGTGGGAGGGTTTTCTTTATTTAAAGACTGTCTTTTAAATTTTGTGGGGTGCTCAGTGATGCTAGCTCAAAATGGGTCTGTTATGAGTGTGAGGCTTTAGAAAGCTGTGTTTGTGTGTAGGACCTGATCCACGTGTGGAAGTATTTTTGATCATTCACAAAAGATGATGCTTGAATTTGGTAGCTTTTGATGCTTGGGTTTGGTAGCTGTTAAGGGGTTTCATGGGGTTTCACCTCTCCAGATTTTTGATTTAGATTTAGGCATGTACTTCTGCATCATTCCACTCGTGGATTTGGGCTCAAGTGTTCTAATAGGATGATATTCCCTTAGTTCAGAAAAACTTGTGTTGCCTGCATGTCAGATCTTGCCTGCTGTAACCTTTATGTAACAACCGTGATGTACACTGTAGTGTAAAACCCTTTCAGCCTTCATCCGTTCAACTGGAAGGTCTTTTACTTAGCAATACTCAGCAATGGAACCAGGATACCAAGCGTAGTGTAGTGTTTTTGGAAGCATACATTTTCAGTTCCCCATCCTTGCTATGGATGCTGAGCACACAAGTAATATCTTTTTATTTAGGAAGCCAGTTGCTTGTATGCAATGCAGTACACAGCAGACATGGCCAATGAACCTGGAGACTCTCATTTTTTGTCAATTCCTGCCTCACCAACTCAACCCAGATATTTCCTGCTTCTACGTAAACAATATGGTATCTTTTTGTACAGGTTTCTGTTGTGCAGGAAAACAACCTGTTATTCTGTATGTCTGAGTAATGTACATCTTGACAATTCTGTACCCAAGGTTGCCAGTTAAATGATCACAATTCACCAAAAAAGATTATTTTTGTTAAACTTATCATAAATATAAAAAATATAAAATTGTAGCTAGGCAGTATAATTTAGTGCTCAACACTTCCCCTGCCCCCCACTAAGAATTTAGCATTTCTAATAAATGTCAAATTCAGTGTCTTAATATAAGTTTTATTGATCAGCTATTCCTAATATAAAATTTCTCTCTGTCTCCCCCAGATGTCAAAGAGGGTTTCTGATACCATCATTGATGTAGCGCCCTCCCACATTTTGTTGGATAGCCCGTCAAATCTGAGTTGTTCTTTGAATTACTCAGCAGCGTTTGTGATTTAAAGCAGTTCAGTTACTTTTCCGTGCCCAAGCAGCTAGGCCAGTAGCTGCGTTACAGCAATCTCACCTGTGTCCTCCACACTGCTCTTGTTTTGGTTATTCTGTTGCCCAGAAGGTGCTTGTGATTGTTGCTGCTGTGTTTTTCACTTTGTGGTTTCACTGATACCTCACCACCTACTTAAATAGTAATCCTAAAAATACATATGCAAAGCCTGAATCTAGATAAAGTGAGATATTAATTTGTTGAACTACTTAAATAGCTGCTGCTTGGGGGCTGAAACACAGCTTATGAAACTGGGATCACTTCAGAAGCTTTATTATATATATATATGTTAATACAGTAACTGCAGGCAGATACCTGCATACAGACTACCCCTTCTCCTTAAGATCTAGTGGAATTTGTATGCTTAAGCTGAGCCTTGTCTCTTAAAGAGCAATTATGGAATGATTTTCTGGAGATATTCTGAGTGCATTTTCTGTGTTGTTTATTGCTAAAGAGTCCCTTACATAACTGTTCTGTGTTAACCCTACTTATCTTGAAGATCAGAAACTGTCAGGTCTCCAGCGTAGCCTGCATTAGACTTGGAACCCTCTCGTCTTTTTAGACTACATTCTGTCTCCTCGTTAAAAGGAAAAGCAGTATTCTGATAGTCTTAGTGTAATCTTTTGAACTCTGAATAGCTTAAGATTTTTTTTAATAGAGAAGAGATTCAGCAGATAAGTCTTTTCAGAAACAGCTGACACTTGTTTACTGTGCCATGGTTTATCTTCCTTAAGACTATTTTCTGCATAAAACTAAATGAGATGTGTTTGTTTAGTGAGGTGTTTGGTTATATGGCTTAAAATTCCCTTTAAGTCTGCATTGCAATATAAAGTGAGAGAGCTTAGTTTTTGATGCAGGGCTGTTGTGTCACCTCTCAGAACTGGTTCGTCTACTTCAGCTAGATAAAAAAAATAAAACACAGTCTTTTTATCCTTGTCCCTCTGCAGTCTCCAGGTCTGTGGTTCAGGTCTACACTCCTTTTTTTTTTTCTTTTCTTTTTTTTTTTCCTCTGATATCCCTAATAAGTCAAGAACTCTGGTTCAGTTAATCTGTGTGCTGTGACAAATTATGATTGAGATGATTCTTGTATGTTTTGTATTATGCAAGATCGTGTGGGAATAATAATCAAGTAAATGCATCCACAGACTTGTTTGCTCAAGTAATTCCAGGTGTAACTTGAAATGTTTTAATCTATTTTAATTGAATGATTTTATTTTCCCCATTCTTGGTAGTCTCATGTAATTTTATGGAAGGTCCTCACATATTTATAAACTGTTTTGATTACTTGGTGTATATATTTTATATATATAAATACATGCAACTTATTTAGATAATTGGCAAAGATCAAATTTAATATTGTTTTAAATTACTTTTGATGAAAATAGAAAAAAATGTCCTTTTGTACACTTTGTATGTTACCCTAAAATGTTCTCTCTCTTTTTGTTTTACAGCTGTATGGGGAAACTTTGTCAATATGAGGTATTGTACATTATTTTTGGTATTTAATATATTTAGCTGAAATAAAGTTAACTATGATCTTTTTCATCACCATATACCCTGTAGGGGGAAAGCAATAGCAGCTCATGCTGTTATTGGGGTGCTCACGAGGCAACTGAGAGTCTTTTTTGAATAAAAGGTGTTCAATCTTGGAAGTCTTGGCTGTCTCTGCTGCACATCTGGCCCAGGATCTTGCACATTTTAGCACCCCTTGAACAGGGAGATGCTTCCAGGTGCTGTGATTAGCCTAGCTGGACAGGCGTGGAGACTGCCTTCCCTCAGCACAGACGTGACCGTCTCTCAGTGACAATAAAGGCTTAAACAGCGACGAGCAGTGTGCGGGTCCTCCGCTGCTCCTGTACTAACACCTCGGAGCCTAGAAACAGTGGTGTGCTTGTAAAGTTTTTTCCTTCCACAGTTAGCTGGGAAAGAATCCAGTGGTTTAACTGCTGAAAAGCAGAAAATCTGGCACTGTGCTCCCCCAGAATTTTGGCCCTTAGAAATAGGAAGGCCTGACATACACAAGCACCTTGTAAAGGTTGTCACGGTATTGGTGCTTGCATAACTGTTACTCCTCTGGGAAGAGTCATGGGAAAGAGGTGATTAATATAGAAGATGAGGAGAGTATGGAGACAGTCTGTTCCCTACAACAAAATCTTTGCTCACAGAACACAAAATACTCCACTCTTTTGCTAGCAAAGGGTTTAGTTATTCTGCTGCCATGCTTAGTGGCACAGAGTAGAGGAAGGCTGAGACAAAGCGACAAAATCGATGAATTTTCTGGGCACCCAAGACAGCTTATTCCTGGATATGGAATCTGTTCCTGCCTTAGCTGTCCTGTTAATTCCTCTTGGAGTTTCCCACGCTTGCTGCGAAGAGGGATCAGCGGGTAACAAAGCAGCTGCTGAACCGCTGCCGTTGGCAGACGGAGACATCACTTGGGTTGCCATGTTTAGTGACCGGCAGACTGTGGCAGCTGTTGCATGAACAGCTGAGTGTTTTCAGAGGAAAGACAAGAACCTCAGAGGGGTTTGTGGAGGGCAGGTGCTGATGGGCTCCAATATGTTGGTTCCCAAATGAACTCTCCTGGCTCAGAGATTTTGCCATTAGGTGCATGTGCTTCCTTATTTGAGGAGCATTTTAGGGTGCTTTGAGGACAGTGTTTTGTTTGCCTCTGCTAGGAACAAAAGCTTGTTTGAAAACTAAACTGTCAGGTGCCAGTCCTTAAACTCTAGGATTTATGAATAAATAATACTAGGAACCATTTCTGAGAAGACCTTTTAACAATCTGAAGGGTTTTCTAAATACTCCTTAATTGTAGAGCAAAGAGGAAAGGTTATGTGTTCCACAGATAATTCCTGAAAGCTTCTCTTGAAGCTTTAAGTTTTGGGGAAAATGTGAAGAATTTACAAGAATTATGTAATATGATTTCCTCATAATAAATTCATAGTGTTAACTGGAAGTTTTTTTGATTTGTCACTGTTAAAATAAATTACAGTTTGTTATGAAAGGGTGCTCTGGGCCTGTGTGGTTTGGTCTAGGAGTTTCCTGCTCTCCTTACTGATGAGACAAAACAAATCTGTTCAATGAGATTTTTGCCTCAGTAATGCAGGTCTAACTTTAGTAGGAGAGTTTCACAGAAGGATATGAAGGGAATCATTGCTGTAGCTGCTAGCCGTGTGGCATATATATTTATACATACTTAACAAAGGGCCTTCTGTTTCTTGCGTGATGACTTCTGGTCCCAAGTAAAGGAGCTCTGTTTTATTTGAAAGAACTCTGTTTTTTTATGCTGGATGGTCATGAATCCTGTAGTATGCAAAAGCTTACTACTGTGAGGCTGGATTAAAGAATTCACCTTTCTGAGGGAGGGTGTAATTGAGGAAGAAAAATAATTTTAGGAACTTGAGGAAAATTATACAGACTAGATGCAAGAGCTAAAAATTTAAGAATACATATTCCACATTTTAGAAATTTACGCAGAGAGTGGAAACTCCTAATTGCTTAAGAGATATTATACAATTGCATGCTAAGTAAGACCAAGCAGATTTGTGCAAGACTGTTTTTCTAGGTCACCTTGACATCCTTCAGAGTATAGGCTTGGCTTCACTTCATAGAAGTAGTGGTCATGTGAGAGGTCACTGTTGCTTCAGTATGTTTTCTTCCTTGTTTTTATAAAAGCTCAAAGTCAAAGCCAGTCAGGTTTGTCCTTCTCTCTTTAAGTTGGAATTACAGTCGTGACAGTAAGGGAAAATGTTTATTAGCATATTTGTAGCATACAGTACAAACAGACCCTCAAAAAGGCACCTTAGAGACTCTCATAGTAAAGTTACACTGAAAAATGTTTCTGCTACCCCTACCCTTGAAGTAGTAGTTGGACAATTGCTATTTCCTGTAGGTCTGGTTCCGATTCTGCTAAACTCTGTGATAAGACTATAGTTGAGTTTAGTGGACATTGATCATACACTTTGATTTGCTCTGTGTCTATGAAATAAGACTAACTTCTGTTAAAATGTATTGCATGTGCATTGTAGTGAATATTGTTTCGTTATGGACTTTTTTTTTCTTTTCTCTCCAACAGATCTCTTCAAGAAAATGGGGATCAAAAGGTGGAAAGTAAAATAGAGGAGGTTAGTTTGGCAATTGTTGCAGTCTCTGTTCTGAAGTCTCCATTTCACTCATTCCATACTGAAATAGATTATATAACCCTTTTTGTTACTGTTCATTTTACTAAAACATTTCAAAGCATTAGGTATTTGTCAATATTGGTTTTCATTATAGCGATGTTTCTGATGTTGTTAGTGACTCTTCTCCTTCTCTATCTTTTCCTCTAAACCTTTCCTTGAAGCTATAACTCTGGAGATACTCGCTTGCTGCAGAGTCTTCCTAAGCAGACCTTTGTTACTGAACACAGGATTTAATGTACAAATTCTTTCCTCTGTCATCCTTCCAAAATATTAATTAGGCATCAGCTTCAGTGCTAACGTAATACTCATCAAAAGTGTTTTCCTTTGTTTTTAACTCTTGAACTAATATATTTTAGCTGTTTTTGTAGGTTGGGGCTGGTTTGTGCCACTAATGCTTTAAGCACAAGTACTTGCAATTTCTAAAGTAGACACAGGTATTAGCACACGGGTGGTTCTGAATTTCTATACCAGTGCTTCTGAGTTTCCATTTCAGCCTTCTGGATTTTGTTTAAAGCTTTAGTTGTGCAGTGTCTTGAACCAGTAGGGCATTTCGAAGGACTAGTTGCTGCTCCACAGAGCTGTATCTTTATTGAGTATAAAAATGCTGTATTTCATTGTAACAAATGTGCAGTTTATTTCAGCTTATGAAGTTCTGAATTGTCTAGCTCTGAACAGAAGAGTTTGTATAAAATGGATGAACAGTAGCTGGCAATGTGTTGCTATTTAGTAATACCTCAAGTGATACCTGCTAAGAGCTTTAAACTTCTATGGCCCTATGTGTTAAATTTTGTGATAGGCTTTAGTGCACTTAACAAGCATTTAGAACTTGTTTCTGCTGTTAGAATTTTGGGTTATAAAGAACTTGAAATTGATGCTGACTTCACTGATTCTCACTTTCAAAGCTTAGAAAATGCCAATAGAAAATTTGGTAGATGAACTTTGTTGTCCAGAAAATCTTAATAAAATCTTTTAGAAATTAAAAGCCAAAATGTGTTTTACAACAGAATTTGAGGGTATTCCTTAGTGTTTTAAAGATAATGTTTCTTTAATTTCTCATACCATGTTCTGATAGAATTGCAGCTGTTGCAGGGGAGCTAATGCCTCTGTATCCACTGAAGGATGTGTATATGCTGCCCTTCTAAGTAGCTGGGGTTTTACTGGCTGTCCTGTTGTGCTGTAGCTCAATATTAGAAGCTGTCCTGAGTCACCTTAGGCAAGTCACTCATGACTGCATTTTGCCAAATAGGAATCATACATAATCTTGGGTATTCTTACCCACATTTTGAGCTACTGCATTAGCTGTCGAGGTGCTTGGATGGTAAGCTAAGGGAATTCACACTGTGACTGATTTGGTTTTGATAAAATAGCTGATCCACTTTCTAGTTAAAAATTATTTAAGGAT